>NC_080791.1:37348470-37651804 GCF_028018385.1 Neofelis nebulosa | reverse complement strand
ACATCAACACTTCCAAACGCTGTGGGAAAACATATTAAAAGTGATTAGAAAAACAGTAAAAGACATCTGTGGGTCTGTGAACTCTCTCAGACAGCTTATAGGGAAGGATTAAAGATGTGGGCCTCCATTCTGTGATAAACTGAGGTTGGCCGCCATGATGCGGATTTGGGTTACATGCGACTGCCTTGTTTTTAATGTCCATGGAGAGAGAGCAGACGTACAGCGTCTGACTGAGTGAGGGGCCACCTCTCTGAAATCACCCCTGACTTTGATCAGGAGGCAGAGCCAGGGGTGGGACAAATATATTTGATCTGAAGAGCTAAATTCTCCCCCAGCCAGCTTTTAGGGATGACCTTACTATGCTCTTTCACCAGCCACGGGGAAATATCACTTAATCCCTGGCACAGATCAGGAAATGGCTGTGGGAGTGCTTCCCTGAGAGGTGAAAAATGGAGCTGGGCAACCAATCTCCTAAAACGACCAACACCACAAGGAATCAGGGGACGTCACAAAAGGCAGCTTTAATCAAGCTTGATTGTGGTAAACATAAAAACATACGCAGCTGCAGCACAATATCTTATTAATCATCACCCGTGTTCCAAGAGGTAGGTGTTAATTGTCTCTTGTGCTTCTCTGGATATGTCTGGTACCCGGTTTTGCTGGTAACTTGAACGCGGATTAGATGTGAGGAAGAACAAAAGAATCAGGAGGATTTCCAGGCAACACAATCTCTTATAAAAATGACATGGCCATTGTGGGAAGAAGATAATGCTCTGCAGAATTCTAATTTTGACCCTCTTCTGAAAAAAGAATCCAATTTTAATAATCGTCGCCCGATGAAATGGTCATCCTTATAGTGCTGCAGGCTGTACACATGCCTGAATGTGATTAGACGGCGTCCTGAGAAAGGGTTCATTCTGCTTTTGTCCCTGAGTGCTTAAGTCTGGGTGACTGTCGGCCAAGTCTGTATTATTCTGCCTGACATCATATTTCTTCCCAGCAACGTAGCGTTGTGTGTTGTGACAATGACCTTACCATCTAAACACCTTTCAAATGAAAAGCCTGGTTCACCTGGGCTTATTATAACTAGACACACCAACAATTATCCTTCAGTCTAAGGGGGAGAAATTGTTCAGATGTCCAAAAGGAAGGATATGAACAGATGTTACAAAAGCCAGAGAATGGAGAAAATACCCAGCATCAAATGACAATATCAAAGAGAGAAACTGGACTTCAGGGCCCCTGGCCATCCCTCTTTTGCTCTTTACCCTCTAATCTCCTTATTTCTTTAACCCCTTTACCCAAACTCTTCATAACCTCAAGATGTCTGCTTATTTCCACCTAATCCTACATTAAGGAAAGGATCGAACATTGGTAATGGAATCAGATGGCCAGGACTCAAACGCAGACTCCCTCGCTAACCAGCTTGTGACTCTGGACATGTCACATTCTTGCTCCAGGTCTCGAGAGATTGGATGATATTTCAGGCTATTGTGGCTGCAAAACAAAAGTAGGATTAAAAAAGCCAGTGACCATGACCCCTACCCCAGGCCACCATGGCGTACTGTGGCTTAGGGGGAATCCTGAGGAGGTATCAGGATCCAAGATGCTGCTCTTCTCTCCACCCCTCTCTCTCTCTTCCATGCCACTCGCTCTCTCTTAGGACATGTTTGCTTCTCTCGACATGTCTTCCCCACTCTCCTCTCACTGCCAACTTGCTGTTTTCTCAGAGGATGGCCACTTGAAGTCAGGTAACCATCCATGGTTCAGTCAGGGGGCACCCTGGCCGAATAAGAGCCTGGTATTGTTTTCCAGAATGAGGGGCTTCAGACAGGACCATCAGTCAGAACACGAGAGTAGGGAGAGGCAGTTGCTGGGTGACCACTGAGACTACATAACCTCCAAAGTCCAGTCTAAAACCGAGAATCTATGACGGTGAGGAATGAGGTTTTGGATCTCCTTTTGGAATAATAGCTAACGAGGGAAGGGTCGAGGAGGCAGAAGTGCCTTAGAAGGTACTGGGTGAGGACCTGGAATGGGATGTAGGGATAGCAAAGAAGGAAAAGGAAGGGCTGCTACAGGTATGTTAAATACTGTATTTTTCAAAAGGACTGCAACAATACCTCCATTTCATGTGCTCGTCTGACAATGTGTTTTGACACTCCTCCCCCTGAGAGGTGGGGTCTATGCTCCCTCCTCTTGCATCAGGGCCGAAGCGTGTGACTGCTCTCTGGCCAACAAGTGGAGTGGAATTGTTGCTATGTGACTTCCAAGGCTGGGTTAGAAAGAGGACACGGCTTCCACTTGGCTCTCTCTTTTGGGGTTCTCATACTTGGAACCCAGCCACCATGTTGTGAGGAAGCCAAGGTCACGGGGAAAGGCCACATGTAGTGCTCTGGCTTACAGCTCCAACCAGCCAGCATCCACCAGCAAACATGTGAGCAAGGGAGCTCTCAGGTGACTCTAGCCCCCTAGCCTGCGGGCCATTGCAGTGGAAGCCAAACGGGGCCAACCCCTGACTGAGCCCAGCCCAAACGATAGGCTCCAGGGTAAAATAAAGGTTGTCATTGTTTTAGGCCACCAGGTTTTGGGACAATTTATTATACAGTTACAGCAAATAGTGCTTGTACTGTGGATGCTAAAGTTTTGCCTAACAAGAAGACAGATGCACCCCCAGAAAAATGACAAGTCTAATGGTTGAGCTGAGGTCCTGATAAGGCAGAAACTGCTTAGCTACCACCTTGTCTTATCCCAGTCAATGCTCCTTCTAGTAGGGGGCATGGGCCAGCCTCCAGATCAAGATGGTGTTTACATAGTCTTACAAAATCACAAAAACCTAAAAATTCTACTTTTCTGTTGGACCTATACAAACATCAGCTAGTATATTTTGTAGAACTATTATAATAACTAAAAAGCCTGACATTACGAAAACCTTTCTTTACTTTTTTCTCTCTTTGCCCAGCCACGCACCACTCCCACCTCCATCAAGACTTTACAATATATTATCTAAGTCTAAGATGAAAAAAAAAAAAAAAGTAGCGTTTGGCCAAGTGTCAAATCAGCTTTGACATCATAAAGAACTCTTGTTAAAGCCTAAATAAAACTTCCTACAGTGGCCTCATGCACTTGGCAATGCATGCTGATGGCCATCAGTGACCATTAAGTCCCCAACTGAAAAGAAACAGTAAAACTATTTGGAAATGGATACTTCTGTGAAATGTATGCTCACTAATTCTTTTCTGCATTTGTCCTCGGCTATCTTTCTTCATAGGATAGCATAAGCAACCACTACCTAACCCAGCAAAAATTTCCCCTTCTATTATACATTTCTGAGACTCAGGCTTAAGGCTCATCCATGCTGCCTGACGTGATTAGAATGGCAGTGTAACTAGATTTTTATATGTGTGACTCTCTGTGTACCTCAGTTTCCACTTCTACAAAATAGAGCCTAAGATCTATCCTACTTGCCTCCCAGGCTTTGGTTTGTCTATTTTATTAAATAGCTAGAAATGCACTCTAGAAAGCGTGATGTTCCATAATCATCAAAGTAACGCGTCTGAGGATAAAATCAACCAGCCACATGAAATGTTAGGTATTCCAGTACAGAGCCTCAGACATTCAACAAATATCTGTTGGGGGCCTACAGTTTTCAAGCAGACTGCCAGGTACTTACCTCCATAGAAGTAAGTTTCATCCCTCCCCAGCGTTCCTTTCCCGCTAACTGACCTTCCATCCAACAAGCATGATACCCTCTTCGCAGGGTTAAACCACAAAAGCAAGGCATTGCTACTAGAAGCTACGAGAATTCAACTAACATTTGCAAAGCACAGACTATGGCTGTGCTACTAGAAGCTACTAGAATTCAACTAACATTTGCAAAGCACAGACTATGGCTGGTGCTTTCACTTACAATATCCCACTGAATCCTCACCATAACTCCATATGCACATGTCAATATTACTATTTTACAGATGAGAAAACTGAAGGTACGAGCTGTCAAGGAGCTTGCCCAAAGCCACATGACCAGTAGGAGGTCAGACTTGGGACTCAACCCCAGGCCTTACTCTAAGCAAACTGTTGCTTCACATTTCAATGTGCTTTTATTCCAGGATGTTTTCTTCTGCTAGAGAAGGAATGGGGTGAGGGATCTCCTTACCTTCTACTAGATTTTTTTTTTCAGTATCCTAGCTAATTATGGTACAGCAATAGACAACTTTTTGGAAGCTCTTTCTTGAACATCCTTCCTAAAGCTTTTGTATTTAAGATATCTGCTTATATTTTCCAAGATCATGAACTTTGCATTTCTTTTATCACTAGGACTTGATTTTTCAGAGCAATTTTAGGTTTACAGTGAAATTGCACAGAAGACACTGAGTTTGACATACCCTTCCCCCAATTTTGCATTTTTTACATTACTATTTCCCTCTAGTTCTATAACCTAGGAAGCATGCTTTTCATGAACTCCTGTTGTAACTTTCACTGTCATTTTATCTAATAGAAAGTACCATACCCCATATATGTGCTAGAACTAGGTGCAAGACTCACAAGTAAAACTGTAAGTTTGCTTTTTGGACTGACTATGGAAATGCTACCTGGAATATGTGGAGATCAAAAGTCTGCATTTGGGGGCACCTGGGTGACTCAGTCGCCAAGCGTCCGGATTCAGGTCAGGTCACGATCTCATGGTTTGTGAGTTCGAACCCCGCATCAGGCTCTCTGCTGTCAGCGCAGAGCCTGCTTCCGCTCCTCTGACAAGCCCCCTCTCTGCCCCTCCCCCCAAAATAAATAAACATTTGAAACAATAAGTTTGCATTTGTAGTCTGCTAAGCAGGGACAGCCCTCGGAGGGTGGTGCTCCCAGGGTAGCACCACATCTCTTGTCATCGGGTCAGGGCGAGCAACACCGCAGAAGCGATGTTAGAAAACAAATCCATGAACAATGGTAAAAGAGAGGATTTCAACACTTTCTAAGTCAGCGTCTACATTAAACCTAGAATTTCAAATGGAGTATCTGGGACTCTGAACGCAGTCATTACTTTTATATTTGTCCAACATTTCTAGGATTTTTAAACATTAAAAGTTTTTTTACAAAGTGTTTCCAGGATTTGCACTTTGGCACTGAGTCATTCGGGGAGGGTGTGTGATTTATTTTTTTCCCTCAGTGGAACTGCCTGGGGAAGATGGAGACATGGAGTCCCTCCCTCATGTTCTTTGTGTTTTATCGGTCCAGTTGGCACCCCAAAACTCATTACATAGAGATTTTGAATACGTTGATGTCAAGAAATCTAGTAGGTGTGGCCAGGAGAAATGGTCTGCAGAGGCCAAGCCGCTCTCAGCGGAGGTACTCCTCACGGTAGGGACAAAGTTCAAGTAAAGTCTGTGATGCTCTATCTAGCCTCAGGGGTTTCTGTTACTAGTGGTTTGGGAAATAATGGGACCTGGGGAGGAACTAGCCTTCTAAAGAAAGAGCAGCAAAGTGTTGAAACCAAGGAGCTTTCTCTCGGTTGAGCAGTTGTGGGCTGACCAGGTGTCGTCTCATGGCAGGTTTTGCTCTCCGTAGCCTGTTTCCAATATGTTTTCACAGGTGCCAGCGGAGGAGGGTGGTGCCTTTGGGGGAGGCTTGACCGGGTCTGTGGGGGCGGAGCTCTGGGTCTTCCACAGAAAAACTGCTGTCAAGGAAATGACCTGTGGCTGGAGGAATAGTCACACCAATCCCCCAGTCACTGCTGTCGGTTTGGGGTCGAGATCAAAGTGTGGGCCTGGGCCGTAGACTTGCAGTATTGGCATGGCCTGGGAACTCGCTGGAAAGGCAGAACCCCAGGCTCCACCCCAGACCTACTGGGTCAGAAGCTGCATGTTAACAAGGCCCAGGACTTACATACACACTGCTGTTGGAGAAGCCCGGATGTAGAACTCCCAAATTTCAGCCTTCTGATAGATGGCAGAGTTTACTTTCTCACTTTAATAAGCTGCATCAGGTACCTGCACACCAGAGGAAATTATCCGGCAATATAGCATAATTAGCTTTTGCTCCTAAATGAATTATATATTAGCTTTTACAAATTGCCTATCAAATCACGGGAGAAACAGAGTACTTTTTGGAGTCCCCAGAGAGAATAGATGTACAAAGCTGTATTATAAAAGTGGTATGGGTATGGCAGAAGGGGCTGATTGAACAATTACTCTCTAAATGCTTGCTACCATGTTGAGTATCTCGCATGCATGATCTCATTTCATAACAACGCTGCTCTCTGGGAACCATTGCTATCCTCACTTTACACATGAGAAACGGACGGACGCACAGAGCTTGAATCCCTCGCCCAAGGTTATACAGGTCGTGAATGTCAGCCTGGCAATTTGAACCCAATAGTTTCTGGCTTCAGACCCCTATCCCTTAACAACTACAGTTCACCGTTCCGCACGGGGAGACAGTCTTTTCGCGAAGGTGACGACAAGCACAAAATAACACAAGCACAGCATGATTTGATAAATGCCCCTAGATTTTAAGAACCAGGTTTCACCGATTTTAAAATCATAGCTCAAACAAATAAAACAAACACACAAGAATAGCACCGAGAGGCCTCCCTGCCATTGAGTTAGTCTATTCCTCTGACTTTCCTGACGCCTCCTTATGTTCCTTTAACCTTACTCCAAACTGCTGGTGTAACCAGTGACCCTCTGAGGGGCCTTTTCTCACCTCCGTGAATCGAGCTGCTCTTGGGCATCATCTGACTGCCTTCTCCACACCTTCTTTAGATGTTCGTTGTGACAGATAAATGAGATTGCATATAAAGAGTGGCGCATAGTAAGTGGTTACTAAAAGCCACTTTTATTTTAGCTATTATTGTTCAAATATAGATTCTGGATTCCTGGTTTCCTCAGAACTCCAAGTTAACCCATTACCTAGGCCAAAAGAAACGTATTTGGAATTTCCTTGATACTCATTAAGTGCTCTAGAAGTATCTGCATTCTTTTTCATGTTTATTTATTTATTTTGAGAGAGAGAGAGAGAAAGCACAAGTGGGGAAGGGCCGGAAAGAGGGAGAGAGAATCCCAAGCAGGTCCTGCGCTGTCAGCACACAGCCCAATGCGGGGCCCCCGATCTCATACACTGTGAGATCATGACCTGAACCGAAATCAAGAGTCGGATGTTCAAATGACTGAGCCACCCAGGTGCCCCTGGAAATACCTGCATTTTTAGTGGTTGAGTAAATGAAAGAATGAGGGTGTTAATTTGGCTGTCCTTAGGAAATCACAATGATGCTACCCCAGACTGCCTTGGAAGTAAAGGCTTTGAATTCCCAGTATCATTTATCCAAAGTGACTAAGAATTTGAAAATGACAGAGTCCTGCCCAGGAATGGGCCACTTATTATTGTTCTCTTCTGCTCTGAGGTTTTTCACGCTGGCCTATGGACTAAGCACTCCAGAAAAGGCGTTTGCTCCTGACTCCAGCACTGTGCATACTGATGAACTCAGCTGGCATCTGGCCTGGCGTTCATGTGGCCGAGGTATCCCTGGCCTCTGGTTAAATGAAGCTGTCCTTCTGATGTTTCTGACTTGGCAATAAAGTCTTAGTAACCAGAGTCATCACTCCGGCACCCTGCTATTTAATCTTTGCTGGAAAGTGATGAAAACAGACCTCACTCGTATGAGAACTCTTAGGTTTAGTGAAAGCAACAGGAGAAGTTGCCAAGTTTGTGCTTAGAAACAAGCCCATGTTTGAAACCTTAGTTTTCTTTTCCTTAAGCTTTCTCAAGTTGGAAGCTTAGAACACAGAGACGAGGTCTGACTGAAGCTGCCCTTGTTACCTTCCTTGTTCAGTTTTTAAAATCAGCTTTTGCGTGGACGGAAAGTAGAAAGCAAACAAGTCTCTCCCCTGCCCCCATCCTTTCCTGAATAATCTAGATATTTCGGCAATCTTTCCCTTCCCTGGGGGTGTGACTGTAGAGTAGTATTTTATTGACTCATAATTAAGACCTTCTGATGGGAAAACCAGTCAAACAGAGAAAAATGGCTTGGGGGTTCCACAAGCAAAGAGAGAGGATATACTCTTACTGTGGCAAGTACAATAAACAGGAATGAGGAGACTCCACAGGAGAAAATGTTCTTGAAAATATTAAATCCTTGACGCGAACTGTATGCCCTTTTTGAGGAAGTTATTTTTTTTTCACCATAATGTGTACGAAACTGTGAGTGATAGTTGGAATTACTCTAAAGTTCAAGGAGTATATGAGTGAGGTCGTGTGTGGGAGGGGGATGGACGATGGAAATTCGGTGAACACGGTGTGGGCAGAGGAAAAAAGCACATGTGAAACATCACTGAAAGGAAGTGTCACAGGAAAATCTTATGAGGCAGCATTCTACAGGGCTAGTCAGAACAGCTTCAAGAATGTTGTGCGTTTGTTCATTTAAAAAGAAATCCTACAAGTAAAAGATTTTAAATGCCCAAAGAACCACTGATGAGAAACCATTACTTTTTTAGCTGAACTAACATTCCTGGAATTCAGTCACATGCTATCAGCCAAGAGAAGATTCTAGTTCAGAGCTAGGGACTGGATTTTTGTCTACATCTGGTTCCACTCATGGAAACAACCACCTCTGCACCCATTATTCTCCTGACATATCTAGTTTAATAGAAGAGGTGATTTCCCTATTAGTGCCCTGAGGTATGATCTGATGAGAGTTTGGTAATGCATATAAATGGATTTCCATTATACAATTAAAGCCAATAGGGCCCAATCTAGACTTCTTATTGAATTTTTTTAAACGAGTAGGCATTTTGTGTGGTACAGTTTTTTGCTTATTAATTTACTACCTGGTAAACCTTCATATATGATCTTCGTATTGATTGAGAAAGGTTAGGCTTAGGGGAACATAGGCTTTTGAAATTCACTTAAAATTGGGGTTTTAAATTCTCTGTTTGAAATATCTGCAATAGGCTTTAACACTGATGTGGGTAAAACTAGAAAGAAAGGTAGCCTCCTACCACTATGACTAATTTCAGGTAATTGAAAATCTATGGCCTTGAAATTGCAGCAAAACTGGCTCATTTGTGACAGCAAATCAGTTTTTCTCCTGACAGATTTACTAATTCACGTCATGTTTCATCATATCCATTCTGTAGACACACACACAAGCTATTAGAACTCCAAATCTACTCACTGTCTTGTTGGTTGTAGACATGATTGTAGGTGTCTTTGTTGAATTATCCAGGAAAATTTGAGGAAGTAAAATCTTCATTCAGAATACAAGAGTAAGTAACTTTAAAAGATGGAACTAGCATATTTATATTCTTATTCAGTTGGCTTAATCTATTATTATTATAAAATGTTAACAATGACTACAAGAATTTTTCTTGTGAAATTCAGAGGCAAAGCATACTAGGAATGTATATGACTAAGGTTGATGATGTATGCAGCCACTGGCATAAAGAAAGAAAGAAAAATCTTAATTCCTATTTTTCTTACCCTCTTTGTTTTTTCAAGGAAATGATTTCACACTGAAAATTTGTTAAGAAGAAATTTAAAAGCCACCATTGCTGAAGTTATTTTAATAGATTACTGAATTTTTACCTTTTCTTTTTTTTTTTTTGAGAGAGTGCAAGTGGAGTAGGGGCAAAGAGAGAGGGACAGAAGATCTGAAGTGGGCTCTGTGCTGACAGGCTGACAGCAGAGAGCCCGGTTGCGGGACTCAAACTCACGAATCACAAGATCATGACCTGAGCCAAAGTCAGACGCTCAACTGGCTGAGCCACTCAGGGGCCCCTGAATTTTTATTGCTAATGATGCACCTAGAATCTGTGGTGCCCTTGCATACAAGATACAGATAATTCATGTGAGGGAAGGGATTAGGGCGACAAACATATGCCAGGTTCTGATCCTTCATTTTTAGGCATTACCCCATTTAGTCTGTCTCCACCCCCCCCCAAAAAAAAAACAATTAAGGAAGTATTATTATAGATGAGCAGTCTGTTGGTGAGAAATTTTAATGAACTTGTTCAAGGTCACACCATTAGTGAGGGGAAAAGTTGGACTTTGAAATCCAGGTTTGCTTGACCACAGAATCTACTGACCACCTCTTTTAGAGGGAATTGTAATGAGTTACACATCCACATCTAGAACCAATTCATGGAAGAATGACAACCATAAAGCTCTTATGGCATCCGCAGAACTCTGACCTCTTCCCTGTCTTAACAATTTATGGTGGTAACTTGGTTACATTTTATAAAAACATACTTCAGTAAATTTATCAATGACATGGGGCTGAGAGTAATAAAAAATATTTTGAGTAACAGAAGCAAGATGACAAACATCTCAACAAGGTGGAACCATGAGCTAGCCCTAAAATGATGGTACTTCATAGGGATAAACGGAAGTCTCTGAACTTGGACATAAAATATCAATTGTACCAGGATTGGAGAGAAGCAGTCTAGAAGGTGCTAATGTATAAAAAGAATTTAATTCAATTTAAGTGATCAAAGTTTTACTGAAGGCCTATTCTGAAAGAGAAAATGGGGTCCAGAGAGTTCTGGTTGACAGTAACCTCAATACCAGCCAATCATACAATGTGGTTCCCAAAACAACTAATGTTATCTGTGATTGCACATATAGGCAACTCCTCCTCTACACCGTTCTTGTCATACTTCACTGGGAGTACAGTGTTCAGTTTTCTGGATCCCCTATTAGAAGAGGGATGGCCAAACTGATACTTGTTTAGAGGACATGCAAGGCTAGCCAAAGAGATGAACCTGAGCTACTAGTATATAAGAAAGATGAAAAGGACTGAGGATATTTAAGCAGTAGAAGTATCATAGTGGAAGCATAAGAGTTATTTTTGGCCAGCTAAAGTTCTAGCATGTGAAAGAAGGTTTTAACTAATTGGGCATAGAATGAAATTCTTGTCTAGGACCACCTCATGGAGGTGTAAGAGGCTGTCTCTGAGGAAATGGACTGCATTGGGGCATCTGAGTTCTGTTAGTGACAATATTAAAGTCCAGCTGGAAAGCCACTGTTGAAGCTGTTCGGGCAGAAATCTCTGCATGGATTGATATCCAGTTGGGTGGCATAAAGGCATTTTCACACAAACCCAGATAACTATGTGAAGTGTGGGCTTCTGCATTTGCTCAGCCCATGAATAAACAGAGCCCAAGGGAGGAGAGGAGAAGCTTCGAAATCAAGTGAGGCTGAGCTGTCTGCAAAGTCAAGTGTCAAGGCTAAAAACAGAGCTGGGAACCTGAGACACTAAAAGGTGGACAGTCAGGGAACCACACGGTTTCTCTGAAGGATGGGATTTGCTTTTACTTTTGCAAAAAGTCACACAAAACACCTGCCAGACTGTCCAAGGCAAGGTTCTTACAATTCTCCTCTGTGGTCCTTCATAACAATGAGTGTCATTGTGACAGATGTGTTTCTAAACTGAGCCTGTCAGGCAAAGAGCCCTAGATCAAGAGTTAATGTCACCTACACACAAATTATCTTTAAGCTACAAAGACTTCTAAGGACACTTCTAATCATAAGACTCTATAATTTTAAAAAAATGGAGATTATCTATGAAGAGGCATTTTGTGATTTTATAATCATATCCCTTGTCTTTAAACCCAAGACTTGTTGGCACAGCTAAACTGTTTAAAGATAATTCTTCTCCAAAGATTACGAAGCATTTTGTCTCTAAGCTAGGATTCCTTGGAACAACCCCTTCTAGTTACTTACTCAGCCTTCAACTTATCTGGAAGCAGAATAAGACTTTCAGTCTGATGAAGGTAGTCAGGTTATCCATACTTGGGATGACCTACACTTGGGACATAAGCCAGCCTGATTGATCAGCTCCAACTAGACATTGCCTAGTGACCATGAATCATGGAAATTTACCTGGCTTGCTTCCTGCAGGCCATCTGACCCTGCCCTCGTGTGCATCAGAATCGAATTATTTTAAAATAAAAATTCTAGGGGAGCACATTTCTTAGAATAATTTACAGTACTGTGAAATCCAGGAATCATATCTTATGTATACCATTAAAACTCAGGTAAGTGGTTCAAGAACCATTTTGTTCATCCTCTGGCTCTTGCCATCTTCCATTGATTACAACGTGATGTGGGGGGCATGGAACTGTGTGGCACTGTGTTTTCCCAGCTATAAAGACACTGTCAGTTTGATCAGATTGTGATATTCACTTGGCAGAACTCCATGTTAAAGACACGCTGATAGATTTTTTTGAGCTACCCTATTTATATAATATCTTTAGCTCCATAAAGGAGAAGAAATAGTAATAAAACAGTTAATCCTATGAGGTTCAAAAAGACAAATTGTATTTTTTGCAACCTACACAAAGCAGCAATGTATTTATCAATTTTAAATGAGGCACTCTCCTTTGTAACAAAAGGGAAATTTCTCTTTGAAGAGAAAGATCTTTACTCTTCATTGGTTGTTACCTTTCTCCTTATACAATGTGAGGAACACATATTTGACTTATCCATTTACTTGTTTGAAAGTTAATGTATTTGGAGAGAGCAATAGTGCACGTGCATGAGAGAGAGCACATGAGCAGGGGATGGGCAGAGAGCGAGGGAGAGACAGAAAACCCCAAGTAGGCTCCATACTGTCAGCACTGGGCCTAGGCTCGGGGCTCAATCCCATAACCATGAGATCATGACCTGAGCTGAAATCAAGAGTTAGATGCTCAACTGACTGAGCCAGCCAGGTGCTCCACTGAGTTACCCATTCACTTTAACAGACAACCTACTCATCTTAAGTATCTGCATATACTACTCTAACCTGCATTTTAAGAGACAACAAAAGCAGCTGACAAATTCCACCATGTGGTCTTTTCTTTCTTTCTGTTGTTCCTTTCCAATTCTCACTGTAGCTGAGTCTGCAGAGTGGGCAGTCCTCAGAAGGGAGAGGATCCCAGCCTCCTGTTACCTGGTCTCAAGCATCCTCTTTACCCTCCTACTGTTTGTCTAAATGGAACCTAATGAGACAAAGCACAGGTCTGTCCATCAAAGGGTAAACTACCTAGAACTGGCTTCAGAATAAGAAACAAAAACTGACAGTCACAGAAACAAAAGGAAGACCAAGGCTCTATAATAGCAGACCAGGTGGTCAGTCCAACAGATTCATGCAAACAAATGGTCAGTTGAATTGGAGGCCAGAGTGGCAGAGCGGAGGGGGCAAGATGGGGGGTAGGAAGTATAGATTAACTAGAACGGTTTAATTATTTTATTAATGAGTCAGTTCAGTCCCAGGGTTTGAACTGGTGACACTGTGTATGCATAATTGAAGCCAACCTCTGAATAGTCAGAGTAAAGGTGAGAGTTTAAGGAATTCTCCAGGTAATTTGGGAAAGGGAGTAGCTGAGGGCTCAAATTATGTGGTGTGGCTCTCTCCCCAGTGGGGAGCCCCTACGTAATTTCCTCCATTTCATTTTGTCTGAGCAAAAACAAGCTACCTTAATGTAAAGCAGTTTCCTACAAGGAGAGAATAAATTTGTTGCATTAAATAATTTGTTCTCTTTAGCTTACAATCTGGAGTTGGATGAGATAAAATCTAGAAAAACTACAAGTAAAAGAACCACATTCTGAAATGTTGCTTTCTTTTGTTCAGATGAACTCAATGAGTCTCTTCTTTAGTAGCCAAAGGCACAAGAACTAAATACAAAATTCCTTGGGGAAAAATGTTGCTACAGGGCTGAGTCCATTGGCTCCTTTCCCTCCCTTTATTCTCAGGAAGAAAAGGCACTGAAGAGAAGGCATTAAAATCCTTCTGAGGTTCAATTCATGATCCCTCCCTGCCCCTCAACCTCTCCAGCTTCTCTGGCATTTAAAGGAACACTGTCAAATAGGTGAGGTTTCACATTTAGAATTAAAATGTTTCAAAATTCCTAAGAGAAAAGATAGGATTCTGTGATATATATGCTTGCTTGGGAAACCAGAGATAAAAAATATTCAGACCCTGAACTTGCTTTTTCCTGGTTGTTTCTGTGTGGGCACAATGAAATTAGAAGAGTTAAATATTCTGAACAGGGTGGACATCCAAGCTATATAAACCAAGTCTTTCTACCTCACGTTTTCCCTCAATTGTGGGCCTTTTTCCCTGTTGATCTAACTTCTGACAGAACTCCAAGCCATGCTATTGATCCTGCTATATGAGCCCTTTGCAGGGCTCTCTGCAAAGCCCTGTATAGGCTGGTGCATCGCTGAGGACAATGTGATTAATATATTTGTATCTACAGAGTATGCCACAGTGCTCTCTTAGATATTACCTATTTTACAGAAACACCTCAACTCACTACTTGTTAGTGCTGGGGAACTCCAGGGCAGGGGTAAGAACATTTTCCCAAGAGCACTCAGAGCGGGTAAGTGACCAGAGGGGGAAAGGTCAGAGGATGAGCTTACAGGAAAGACCCAGAGATGGAGAAGTTTTGCATTTCCTCCAGCGGTAAAGTACTGGGGAAGATCAAGGTGATTCTTCCCTCAGCTCTCAAACTCAGAAAACTAAATATGAATTGTCTGTGCCTTCGGGTATCTGCTTCACCATGAAAATAATGACTAATCTCTGCTACCACACACACAGGCAGAGTAGAGAAAGAGAGAAGCCTGATTTATTAGGATCCAACGAAAGTGAAAAGAAGCTTGTACAGAGTGACTGCACATGCACACCCACAGTATGGGCAGTTTCAAATGACTCCATAAAAAGGCAAGGGCCAGATTTGTATGCCTGAAAATGAGGTATTAGTGCTTTATTTGAAAATTATACTCTTACGACCATACTGTCAATTTTTAGATAGCACAAACTACGTGTTCTGCCGTCTTTCCTCTCCTGCTGATTTACAGTAAGTCACAAAAGAGTTAACGTTCTCTCTCCCTTAATCTCTAAAGCAAGTAGGTTAATGATTAATTGTACCAGAGGGTTTTGTTCATAGAATTGAAACACTGTCATTGTATCTGTCAAGAGAATTAAACTTCCCCGATCATCTATACGTTTTTAAATGTATACTGTCACAGCATGTACCCTTACAACAAAGATGAACAAACTAAGCGTTACAAAATTAATTAACAATTAAATTCTTAGAGAGTAAATATAAGTGAAAAAGTGACTACTGTTAATTAATGCTTTGTACACACCACCTTATTAGCAACTGCATGCCTTTAAAAACAAAAATGGAGGAGACAACAAGATTGTCATTCATGTGCTTTCCTGTAGCAATTGAAAAAATAAGTAGTTCATGTCATTGGGGTGATTTTCATTCTGGGAAGAGCTACTTATTTCCAATCAGTCTCAAAAAAGAATTCTACTTGAAAAACCTTTTGCAAGGTGACCACTGCTCTGGGCTGCATAAAATCCCTTCTCTTGGGGAAATGCTATCCTGTGTGCCTAGTCACTTACACTCTGATAGTCTGTGTATACCAAGGAAAGAGACCTTTGCGACAAAGCGGCATGCAGGGATTGACCACTGAGACGAACCAATGGTAATGCAGAAGCAGGGCTGTCTCTCTCCCCAATTTAAGGGTAAAGACAGTTTGTAGAATCCTATCCTAGTTCCAGTGGAGAATGGAGGATGCCCTGTCCCCGTGCTGGAAGCAGGAGGTCCACTCCCACCCAGGTCTGAAATATTCCTTGGCTGCCTCCTTAGCCCCAAACAAGAAATTGCTCCTGTCTGTCATGCTTGGGGTAAATAAGGTTAAGCACAATTATAAATTACATGCAGTTTATCCAACGCCTGCCCAGGATCCTTAGAATTCCTAGCCTTTCCAGTCTCTAACTTTTCCCCTTTCTTCCTCCTCATCCATGCTTTCCATAGCCCAATGGTCCCCTCTTTCTCAAAACGATCTAATACATCTCTACGTGAAATGAAATCAACGTGTTATTCTTGTGGTCCTTATATCTGAGTCTCATCTCTAAACATGGAATGTTAAGCACCAGGAAGCAAATGACAGTAGGTATTTGAGGGCAAGAGTTTACTCAAGTGCCTGTAACAATCACTCCAAGAAAAGGCAGAGATGGGTGGCCAGCTCAGGTCGCTATGGTCTGGGAGGCCAAAGCTGTTCATACACAAATTATGCTCTTGCTGTGTTCAAACCCTAAGCACTGCCCAATTCCCTGAGATTCACAGTCACATTCTCCAAAAGAGATAAAAACCAAACAAGGGTTAAGTCCCCAGACACATTAGCAATAGTCTATATACCAAGAAGCCCCTTGTTCCTCCCTCAACATAACTAATTTTAAATAATAGAAAACAAATCCGGGTCAATTTTTGGAGCTGTAAATCCAGTGTCAGTAATTCTGACCTCCACTAACACAGCTACTATTTCAAATTCCACTCTGACAGTTGCTCTGACTCTTTGGGGGCTGGGAGGCAATCCAAGTAACCGGAGAGAAGCAATTCTTTGACATGCTCCAATCCCACGATTCCAGAAAGAATGTAAAGGGGACTGGGGCAAAAGATGATTTTTTCATTTGTGTGCCATTCCTCATTATTCCCACCTCTACGATTCTCTGTCACTCTTAGCCTGCATTTCCTGTCAGCTGAGGCTTGAATATCTTCTATAAACATCCCATGTTATTGTCAGCCACCTACTATGACTGGGCAGTTTGCTCAGTCTGAAGATATCAGACTCTGCCTACAGGGAGCTTACAGTCTAGCCACAAAGGTAGATCATTAAATAAGCACTCTCATTAACTATAGCTGTACATAGTAAATAGCAGTTGTGTGGTGCTGAGGGAGGGTCAGAAGTTACGAGAGGCCCTCTTCTGAGGGGTGGGAGTGGAGACTTCAGACTGTGTAGGAGTTGGCCAGGTAAAGTATGAAAGTAGTAGAAAGAAGAGTGCTCTGGGAGAGGGGACAACATGGGTAAAGTTCCAGAAGGGAGAGAAATTTGACATGTTTGAGGATGTGGAAATTAAGTCTGGAGACTCAGTCAAGTAACTCAAGATCAGGTCAGGAGGAACTGGGTAGTTAGACAGGCAATGGGAAGCCACTGAGAGGGATTAATCTGGCAGGTTATGTGATCTATTTTGCATTTTAAAAGATCACTGGGGCACCTTCGTGGCTTAGTCAGTTAAGCATGAGACTTCAGCTCAGGTCATGATCTCATGGTCCGTGAGTTCGAGCCCCACATCAGGCTCTGTGCTGACAGCTCAGAGCCTGGAGCCTGCTTCTGTTCTGTGTCTCCCTCCCTCTGCCCCTCCTCTGCTCATGCTGTCTCTCTCTCTGTCTCTGAAAAAATTTTTAAAAAGAGTTAAAAAAGGTCACTAATGACAGTGTGGAGAATGGTAAGACTACAGCCAGGATGACATGTTAGAAGGTTATCAGTTGACCCCACAGACACTCCCTTAATCCCTTTCATTTGGTCAAGGCAAGTTGACTCTCCCCAGGCATAGCTCATTCTCCTTAGGATTTCTCTGAAGATCAGAAAATATTCCTTTCTACAGTGTCTGAAGTCAGACTCATTGATTTAGGGCATGTTCTAATCTACCAACTGGGAACATACCTAATAGCTCTTCAAAAATCCTAAGTCAGGTATCTTGTCTTCTCTCTGTCTTTTCTGAGAAGGGAGTAATTCTTGGCCAACCATCACCAGTTCCTGCACTTGTTTCTCATATGATATGGTCTACTCAATTCTTTTAACCCACATTGGGGTAGACGTAGGGTCTCTGTCCTCACACCATCCTGGTGACTTACCTCTGAATTTATTTGTTCATAGCTCTTTTGCAGTTTAGCTCTCAAAACTGAAAAACGTACCCTAGATGTGCTGTGAACAAGACAGAGTAGAGAAGGCCTTTCATTTCCCATCAGGAGACCACTAGTCTTCTGGGAAGTGGGGAGAATGCCAGAAAAATTCCAAAAGGGAGAATGATATCCATCCTTCCCTTCTTCACTAGTCATACCATCCCTGAGTTTTGGTTGGACACATAACTACCCCAAATGAAGGTTATGTTATTTAGATATTCCTACAGCTTAGAGTGACCATGTGACTAAGATTTATATGGGAATTATTGTGTGTGACTTGTGAGAGGAATCCTTAAAGAGAGAGGCAGTCCTGGCTGCTGCTGCTACTTCCCCCTCCTTCCTGACTGGGCCTCTAGCAGCCATCTTGTCTCACCTCATGGAAGCCACATGCCGCGGCTCGTAGAACAACAGTAAGAGAGAAGAATGTAGATGGATCCCTGACCTGTGGAGTGTCTGCCTCTGCTGGATCATTTGTTGGAACTTCTTTTATGAGAGAGAGAAATAAACAAGTATGTTGTTTAACTGTTATTTTGCATTTTCTGTCCCTCATGACCAAACTAAGTCGGACTGATACACACTGTTTATTTCAGGGAATTCATTTCTATTAATGCAGCCTAAGAATTTGCTACCCCTACCATACCACACTATGAAATGCTTCTTAGCCTTTTCCCCCTTGGTCTGTCATTAAGTCATATATGTGCCTCCTTCACTGAAATGATATGTGAAAAATCACCAGGGATCTTTGTAGCAAGGCTGGTTTCAAGGATGGATGAAGTGAGACATAAGGCATTGGGCTGGGGCCCCATTCCTCAAAGAGGCTGTATCCTCTCTAAGATTTAGGTACCACATTCTTCTGGGGCTGTGAGTCTATGAGCAAGTCATGACAAACTGAGCACTTCTTTGTCTGTCATGTAGAGCTTGTTCTGAGGAGATGTGTGGGGCTGTGATGACTCCATTGTGTTGGGAACCTATTTGTCAGTGCTTCTGTCTGAGGCCTCACTGCCCCTCTTATTCTAGATCTGCCCCCCCTCCCCCATCCAGTCCCCTGATGCATGCAGTCTTGCTAAATCTAACTCTGCTTAGTCAAAAAAGTTTCTGTTGACTCATGTGAATATGCATCACGGCAAAACAGTGGCAACATTAATTGGCAGGAAGCCAAACCCACCCAGAAGTCTCCACATTTTCTATAAAAGATGAATAAAAAGATGAATGCAAAAGTCCCTGTATGTCTCATCAGTTTGGACTAATGCCAAAATGAAGACTAACCATTTCATTAAGCAGTGTTCAGTTTCTAGTTCCATCCAGAAGACAATAACTTTTTAGCATGAAGAAAAACTTTATTGAAAACTATCTCTTGAAGGATAAAGAGGGAGGATGGTGGCCAAGAATCCATTTGGGTAAATTAAGAAAGAAAAATAATAGTACTTTACACGTGTGTGATGAATTCACTTATATTACCATTACCTACTGGATGGTAATAGGAAACTTAGTTCAAACAGATGAAAAGATTAGTCACAAGAAATATGTAAACATGACCCCAATTACTGCCTTTGCCCATATTTAATCTCTATGTATACACTCATTAGCCCACTTAGTGTTCAGAGTAACTGTAACACCCCTGGTCAGGAGAACCCATGCCTGAGCTCTACATGGTCCAGATGTGAAATGGATATGTTCTAGCTAGGACTCGCTGACAGGACAAGTCTAATTCTTGAATCAGATCTCAGAATAAATACAATTCTCCTAACAAGCTACTAGCTCAACTTCATTCTTTCTCTTCTGTTTCTCTATGAGGAATGAATGGAATCTCTCTTGGGAATTATCCTGTGTCTAAGAGGAAAACAAGCACCAAAGTTCCCACATTTGGAAAACTAAGAGCCTGACAGATTTCATCAGAGAAAGATGTCCTAAGTTAGTATGTTCTTTACAACAATACTCCTGCAATTTATTATTTCCTTCAGGCCACGGTTATGCCTCACACTGTCACTTCTTCCTGCTGACATCTTAGGAACTTCTGGACAAGTTCACATCTGCAGTAGTGCAAAGTGTGGGGGTGTGGAGTAGGGTGGGGGTATGAGGGTAAAGAGATGTTGAAATGGCATTAAGGGTGGGGGTGAAAATGGGTATTTCAAGAGATAAACCAACAGTATACAAAGCAATCAGAGACCAGTGGCACCATAACTGCCATGACATGAGAGAAGAGGTAACAAAGGAGGAAACAAAATAGGAAAGACAATTCCACGTGACAAAAACAACCAAGATGGTAAACATTACTTCTGAACTTTTTGGTTTTATGATTTGGAAGCAACATTTCATATGATTACAATGACTTACCTCTTTCAAAAACACATGGCTGGGTTTTCTTGTCTCTGTTTTTTTTTTTTTTTCTTAATTGAAAAAAGAAAATAAAGTCCTCGTTCATTTATGGCATGAAATTTGAAAATACTTTGTAAATAACAATTTTCAGGCTGAATTCTTCAGAGCAAAAGATACATACTTCATTGTATATAACTACTTAGAATATTTACTTGCACCTATTTGATGGATCTATAGAGCATTTCTCTCTACCATGTAAATGTGAATCTTTGAAAAGGGAGGTAGATCTCTGGGTATTCAAAAAAAAAAAAAAGAGGGAGGGAAAGAAATAGGATGGTGGAACGGGAGGAAGAGAAGTAAAAGGTTTAATCGCCTGAAGGGAATATGAGTTCCCAAATTATAATAGTATCCTGCCATGTGCAATTCCCTCATAAACTTCACATTCTTTAAACGTCTATTTAGAATAAGGAACAGTTACCCTAGGTTTGGAGTTTTATTCAATATGTTCCAAGTTCTGGGTTCCCTAGGATTATTCCATAAGAATGACACATCTAGGACCTACCTGTAGTCAAATAAGTAAAAAGTGTTTGTGAATAAATAAAAATGTCTACGAAGATAAAAGCCTATATAGTTCAACTGGAGTCACATGAAAACCTAATAAAAGGACTTGGGGAAGTCTTTACTGGAACCATGGACTCATTGCGAATCATAGACAAAAAGAAAGATTCTGTCTTCCCCACTGTGGATGAGATGGAAAAAAAATCATGCAAGAGGGAATAGCATTCCAGTAGTTTTATTGGAGTAATCAAGTACACATGAAAAGGCACAACATGGTCACCAGACATGGAATCTCAGAATAGAACCAGACTCTCTTTAGGGAAGTGCTAATTGCTTCAATATATTTCTGTAAAGCTGGCAAGAATCAGAGATCGGGAGAGTGGAGGTAAAAGCTTCTTTTGAGCAAAAATATTTTGATGCAAAAGAGAAGCCATTTGAGATGGAATCCACCAATGACTAATGTGCTCAAGAGGGTACTTTTCACCCACAGAATGTGAGTTCCCAAAGGAAACACCAAATACAATGCTTTGGCCAAGGTAAGAATGCAATAAATATCTGTTGAAAATATAAACTTAAATTATCTTTTTTTAATCATATATAAATGACAATATAGTCAAGAACACAAAAGACCACAATAATATAGCCAGATTCTAATATATTAATTTAATCAACAAATATTTATTGAACACTTACTAGATGCCAGGCTCAACAGAACACAAATAGAAAGTCTCTGACTTGATGGTGTTTACACATCAGTTATAAAGACATGGCACATTTGGACCATTGCCTGAACTCATATGTTTAATACTCTCTAAAGGATGGAAATTTTAACGGTTCTTTAAATTATTTCATCATGAATATACTTAATCAACTGGTTACATACTTCCTTAAGAATTGCTGCTGCTAGAAAAGAATGTAACAAGTCCTATCACATTGGACCTAAAAATGTGCAAGATGTTGTTAGATCTGGCTCTACACTCATTAGGCCATATTCATAATTTATGGATATACAAAATTTTTTTTTTCAGATATCAGTCAGCCATAAGACTGCTAGCTAAAAAAAGATGGCCTTCTTTCTCCTGACACACTATATTCCAGTACAAGAGGTCACAAGTCACAGAGAAATACATTTCAACATCAATGGCCAAATGTAAACAGAAGTAATTATGTTTACTCAAATGCAAACTGTATTTGTGGTATTGATACTGAAATGAATCTATAACATCATACTTAGGAATGAGTGAATCAATGAGGATCAACCATGTATAAAAATACTTAGCCCATACTAGGATCTATTTATTGAAGTGTTTACCAAAAAATTCAGTGTGGTCATTCTTAATAATATGAGTACAAAAACACATTTTAAACTGAAATCTTCCTCCTTTCTTATCTATTGTATTCGTGAGGGTCTTGACAGGAAATAGGCGGTTCACTCCAATTAGGATAATTCGTGGAAGGGTTAAGGATTAATCATCCAAGTGTAAGTAGGGTGTAGGGAATCCCAAGGGATAAAGCAGGAACCTAGGGTGAATAGCAGAGACACTGTCACCATCTGTGGCCTCAAGGACTAGAGGAGGAAGAGGCTTCTGGAAGCAAGGAGGAGAGAGTCCTGAAGAGCAGGCTGTTTTGTAAGAAGCAAAAACTTTCTGGCAAGAGCAGGATGGAAAAGGGTAGAGATGGATCCACAGGGGCAAACGGAAACTATCTGACGCATACACAAAATGTGCTATTGCCCAACTAAGCTGATTAAATGTTCATTCAATATTTATTGAGCTCCTACTATGTGCCAATCCCCATACTATGCAAGGACTCTAAAAGAGAAGTCATGGTGTTTGCCCTCAGGGAACTCAGAGTCTAGTGTGGACAAGAGACATACAAACACACTAAGTAAAATACATTATTGCCCCAGGCAAGTTCTGTTAACAGAACTATGAGAAAATGTGAAAACAAAGGAGATTGAGGAGTATCTTTTGGAAAGGAACATTATTAAGGAATTGCTGACACAGTCTTACCTGTACTATCAAGTTAATTGTATTCAGGATAATAAAGAGGTCACTGAATTATGGGCCTATAATTCTACTGATATGTTTATAACCATACAAGCATATGTATTAAGAGGTCTCAGCAAAGACCCTAGATGTGTTTTGTTGTTGTTGTTGTTGTTGTTGTTGTTGTTGTTTTAACCACAACTCACATCGGAAATAGTTCACTGCCTTCATGTTAGGAGAGGAAATGTGCTCAAGTTCATACAACTGGTTAGTAGCAGGGAGGCAACAAGGACCCAGGTCTCCTGGCTCCCTGCCATGGTGGGCCTTGGAGGCTTTACATGTTAGAGGTAATGTCAGATGCACCTAAATTGAATCAGTTTCTTTCCCTGTCTCATCATGGATCTACTATATTTCATTTCTTTTTATCCTTCATTTTCTTGCATTGATTAGCGGGCCTCTCAAAATTGGCATCAATTAAATTCTTAAGAATCAGAAGCTCAAATCCTTAAATCTGTTACTAAGCAGTAAACTTCAGTAATGTGTTTTTCACTCTACTATTTGTGGTAGCCTGTACTTTCCTGGTGTGATTTCTTTTTATATAATGTGTGAATTTTACAGTATGATGTCAACATGGTGAAATGCATAACCATATGGTTGCCACATAATTGAATGCTCCAATCTGTGAATTGTTCTTTGAGCAATTACTGTAGTGACCTAATTGTTGCCATTTATTGTTTTGTTAGTAACGAACGATTATTCAGAATACTCAGAGTAGTTGACCCTTAAGCTACACAAATTTGAACTGTGAGTGTCCACTTATATGTAGACTTTTTTTTTTTATAAGTACAGAAAAGTACTATAAATGCATTTCTCTCCCTTATGATTTTCTTAATAATATTTTCTTTTCTCCAGTTTATTGTAAAAATGTAGTATATAATACATATACAAAGCTGTGTCAATCAACTGTTTATGTTATCAGTCAGTATTTTTTTTTTAACATTTACTTATTTTTGAGAAGGAGAGCACAAGCAGGGGAGGGGCAAAGGGAGAGGGGGACAGAGGATCCCAAGTGGGTTCCGTGCTGACAGTAGAGGGCCTGATGCAGGGCTCGAACTCACAAACCATGAGACCATGACCTAAGCCAAAGTCAGATGCTTAACCAACTGAGCCATCCGGGCACCCCATCAGTCAGTATTCTAGTTAACAGTGGGCCATAAGTAGTTAAGCTTGGGAGGGAGTCAAAAATTGTATATGAATTTCAACTGTGTGGAGTGTCAGTGTCCCTAACCCTTGTGCTATTCAAGGGTCAACTGTACTTTAATACAACAGGCCACCAATATATTTCATTCACTCCCTTCTACATGACTGTGTGAACTCTCAGGGACCATCCTCATGGCCTTCACAGAATGCTTGGTATATTGTACATACTCCATAGCTGTTTCATCATTAAACATACATATAGGGTCTAATGTCTAGTATATTTCAGGCACCGAATTTGGGATACAAATATAAATAAGACATGGTCACTCCCTTCAAGAGGCTCAAGCTCAGTCTAATTCAGTGTTACCAATTTTTATTGACCTGCACTCTATGTCCAAGGACGAGGCTGGTGAAGACATGCTAATGAGTAAAAGTCAATGATTCATGTTGCCTAGACTAGAGTCTGTGGCACGTGGTATGGCTCACAGGCTGAATTTCCTTGGAAAGCTGGATGACTACTCATAATAGCCCAAATGTCACTGCCCCTGAGAGGCTGTATTCTACTTTTCTAATTCACAGGCTGATGGGGAGAAGTCACCTTGCCATGAGAACCCCAAACAGCCGAACACTGAGGTTTTGATCCCTAGAAGAAAATAAAGCTGCATTTTGTTTTTGATCCTTCATGTGTTTTGTTCATGTTTTCCATGTAAACCCACAGCAGAAGACTTTTACACATTTAAGAAGAAATAAGGTTTTCTTATGCGCTTAAAGAAAAATTGATACCTTTGGCAATTAAGTACCTTCTATGAACTTTATGGCTCTAAATACCTGCTTTCGTTTGTGTTTTGATGGAACTAATATTCATTATTGAGCAGGTTAAGCTATAAAGGTTTTTATCACTTAATCTTTTCCTTAATATTTTCAAAATGGTTTGTGAGCATAGCTTATATGTCATTAAAAGCTTATTTCAGGCAAAATGGATAATTGCAGTGACTGATGAGTATTAATATAAGAGAAAAGTAAATAATTTTGCTGAAATTGCCAGAAGGCCAAGCGTTATCAGGTAATGCATATCATAGTGTCCTCTGTAGACAGAGAGTAAAAGAATGTAGATGTTTTCTTCTTCTCTTCTTGTCTGCAAACACCACACGCAAATATAGTCAACTACTATACAAAGTAAAGACTGCCTTGGCTGTGGATTTGGGGGCAACTCTGCTACTCCATAATACTGTTTATCAACTACTTCAGACGTTTCTGGAAATAATGGAGGTATAAAAAGGAACACTGGAAAAACATATGGTTTTAAAGAGATCTTCTTAAAATCCTAACTTCGGTGAATGAAAGACAAAAATTATATAGACCATGAAGTGTTATGAGGATAAAAAAAAGGGCAGGCAAAGATATCATCCAACCTCCTGAAAAAACACAGTAAATCTGAACCATAACATTCTTTCAAGGTAACTTAAGGAAAGATGTTAAATCTGTTTCCCCTTTTGTTTTCATGAAAGAGATTTACTCTGCTCTCAATAAAGGGACTTGTTTTCCTGTAACTGTACCAGTTAGATTTCTCTGTTGTAATCTGGAAATCTATGGCTTTGAGGTGCTCTAAGCATTTCTCTTTTTGCTGTGTAAAGCTGTGCTGCAAAGGACTATTTCAATTATATGCTGGCCCAACTTTTCAGCCCCTTAAAGGTTACTGGGCAAATTTCATCCAAAACTTCAATATAATGTTAAAGTTACTATTTAAAGTCAATGTATGGCACTGTCTTAAACTCAGGGACTCTTGGTTCTAGTGGTTCTTGGCTTATGCTCACAGCTCCCCAGATTGGTTAGTAAGTTGTGGTCACCTTCATGATATTGCTTCATCCTTAAATGAAGTTGGCTATAAACAAGATTCAGCCAACAGGTATCGCATATACTAAACTGATCATAGATTGTGCCATCTACCTCACTGCCGGGGGCTGCCCCTTTAAATGCAGTCACACAGAGGTGGCCTTTGGTGAGGGCGGGTCCTGGCTTGCCAGGCAATACCGATCTCCTCTGCTGCTCTGCCTGCTGGGTGGTTTGGCTGCCTCAGGATATGCCGCTGTATTTAACAGAAGAGCCGTCCTGAACTCCGCTTTACTATGTGGTGCTTAACTGCTGACCCTTAAAAACTGTCCAGGCCCTATGTGCTTGGTTGTAAATAAATTAATGATGACCGTAAAATACAACAAATTCCACACCAACTGATCCAAGGACTTTGAACCTTACCAGTATCGAATAGAGAAGTTACTTTCAGGATTTTCTTATTTTTTTAAAGTTGATGTCATGGTTGTATAAGCATATATAGTCATCACTAAATAGATGCCTCTCTGTTACAGAGGCAACAAAGAACATTTTTTTTTTAAAGCCCCACTTCCTCCCCAGGAAATGGTGTATGCTCAGAGAGGAAGTTGTCTTCCTGTTTTCTCCATATTAGCACACTTGCAAGGTTTTTTCTGAGCTTCCAAACTCAAAGTCTCCATCTTATGGAACAAGCTCCTCTTAACAACTGGCCACATTTTTACTGAGGTGATTTAAAAAAAAAAGATTTATTTCCCAAAAATCATAACAAGTATTATTAGCCTAACGTGTTGTCTACTATATTAGACTTCCCTACTCCAATGTGCATCTCATTCGATGTATAGTAAGGGCCCTGGATGCATTCCCTGGGATTATTTTGTCAACATCTTTTGCAAAATACATCAACTCTTAGTTTCCCAATTATGAAACAAACTTGACAGAGCACCTGCTTTTTATTATGTCAGTGTTTTGGGATACAAACTCAGTGTGCCTGGCACCCAAGAATGAAATATAATTCAAGAACGTTTTGTACATTCTGCTCTAAAATTTTAGCATTTCAGCACTGATGTCTGGGGCTATTAAAAAGAGCCATTTGGAAACAAACAAAAGTCATTTTCCCCCCTTCTCTTGAGTTTTTGCAGTCAGTTAAGGAGTTTGTGTTTTGTGTATTTCACTAGTTGATACTTGAAGTAACAAAGTGTAGATAAACCTGAGAATCAAGGCAGGCCTGGGTCAAGATGATATTTTAAATGATGAAGTTTGAGTCTGGTAACTTTTCCCCATTGTCTTTTTCATTGTTGCCTCTGTATCACCAGTTTGTTGACAACTAGCGTGTCAATTATCCATTAAGTCAAGGTTGTTTTTCAAAGATGGTCCAGAAGACCATCTAAATTAGAATTATCAAAGTGCTTGTTAAAAATGCAGATTCCTGGGTCTCATCCCAGACCCATCAAATCAGAATCTTTGTGAGTATGCCTGGGAATCTGCATTTTTATAGCTGCCCATTTGATTACTTAGGGGTGTGGTAAAGACAAAAGTGGTCACCTCTCCCAAAGATACTTGCTTGTTAATAGTGAGCAACCAAAGACCTGAAGTTCTTTTTTTTTTTTTTTTTTTTAATTTTTTTTTTTTCAACGTTTTTTATTTATTTTTTTGGGACAGAGAGAGACAGAGCATGAACGGGGGAGGGGCAGAGAGAGAGGGAGACACAGAATCGGAAACAGGCTCCAGGCTCCGAGCCATCAGCCCAGAGCCTGACGCGGGGCTCGAACTCACGGACCGCGAGATCGTGACCTGGCTGAAGTCGGAGGCTTAACCGACTGCGCCACCCAGGCGCCCCATGAAGTTCTTTAAAACCTACAGCTTTGTTGTTGTTGTTGTTGTCAGGGTCAAAGTTTTTTGGGACAAGGGAATTTTTTTCCATGTCCCACAAATCTTATAATTAAGGCAGCTCCATCTTTACCTACTATTCATAAATTGAACTCTGGGTGTCAAATGTCAAGAAAAAATTGGCATTCTTTATTGGCAGCCTGTAATATACCATGATGGGCAGATATTCTGAAGATAATTAGCCTGGGGAAAGGCTTTATAAAATCTGCAGGCTCTTTTAATTGTAATTATTTTGAGTACATTTATGCTTGAACACTGCCCACAGAACTCACTATCAATTATTATTTTTTTTTCGTTACCCTCCAGCAAGAAACAATTTCCCACATCAAGTAACAGACCTCAAAATCTCACACTATGCTTTAAAAATATACTAGTGGTCATTCCTGGTAATTGTCCAATTTTAAAGAAATAGCTTTTCTTACATTTCTGTCCAAGAAAAAGGTCTAGGTCCATTTTGTAGTACATGTTCAAGATTTTGATAGAAAAGCAGACTTCAAAGCAAAGTAAAAGGATGCAATTAGACACCCCATGGTTAACTATACCTAACTAACTGTTAACTGTACCTCACTTGGATGATTCTCAATGAATTTTCTCCATTCTTCTCAATAATGATAATGATACCTTAGCATTTTAGATGTGTCAAAACACAGTTTATACAAATTTATCAAATGATTTGTCAAATTACCTACTAATTAGTATAACATCAAGACGATTAAAAGGCATTTATCCATTTAACCAGACGACCAGGGCTATTGTTTGTTTTGCCCTCCTACACGTTGCTCAACCTTTCTAAGGCTCATTTTACTCATATTTAAACAAGAGTGATAATAGGAACTGCATCAAAGAGATATCAGGAGGACTAAGTGATGTGTGTGAAGTACTTAGCACAGCATACAAGAAGCACCCGATAATGTTAGTACAGGCATACCTTGGAGATATTGCAGGCTTGGTTCCTTACCACTGCAATAAAATGAGCATCACAATCAAGCAAGTCAAGTGAAATTTTTAGTTTCCCAGTGCGTATAAAAGTTATCTTTATACTGTACTGTAGTCTACTAAGTGTGCAATAGCACTGTGTCTAAAAAAATGTACATACTTTAACTTAAAAATAATTTATTGTTTAAAAATGCTAATCATCACCTGAGCTTTCAGGCAGTTGTAGTCACTGGCCCCAGATCACCATAACAAATATAATAATAATGAAAAAGTTTGAAATCTTGTGAGAATTAACAAAACCTGACACAGGGGCATGAAGTTAGCAAATGCTGTTGGAAAAGTGCCACCAACAGACTTGCTCCAAGCAGGGTTGCCACAAACCTTCAATTTGCAAAGACATGCATTCCAGGTGAAGCACGATCAAACAAGGTAGGCCTGTATAATTGTTATTGTTTTCTTATCTCTGGGCATCATGTTAGACAATTAAATACATACTATGATACTTTTATAACACCAACACATGGATGTATCGACCAACTTCTGATACTGTTTTACACTATAGCATATGTAAATACAATTGGTTTAATTGAGTTTAGAAATTCTTTTGTCTCTGCCTTTTCTAAAGCATCGTAAATGCCCTACTTACTCAAACTGCCCATGATGCTGACTTCATTCTATCTATTGACTGGAATATATCTAGCTTTATAATCCTCATCTATCTTTGTAGATAGAAATTTGTCAGATTAGCTTATGTATAATGATTCCTTTTTAAGACAATTTAAGTGAATTAAAGTCAAATAAATTTTAAGGAGGCCTGAAAGTGGCTCAAAGTCATACTGGTCCCCAAATATTTAGGAAATCCTAATTCTAAACTGTTAACATCTCGATGTGATACCAAGACCATTTACAAAGGCTCTTTTTGTTAATTAGTTTGTGGGGTGCTAAGTGAGTTATTTAGTAATGATTATCAATAGTTAAATATTTCACTGTGAAAATAGAATAATAAATAATACTCCTCCGGTCTTAATAATAGTCACAAGTGCATTCATTCAACAAATACTAAAGTCCTTCTGTGCATAAAGGATCATCCAATGTGTTGGGGTCTTTGAAACATTGTGATCCAATCTGACGAGCTCCAAGTCTTGTTGGGGAGCGACAGAGAAAAAGATTTGATAATATAAAGTTATAAATAAAGGGCCGTGAATGCAGAGAAGAGGGATTAGAAATCTAAAAAGACTGTCTTTCTTTTTTTTAATTTACTTTTTACTTTTTAATTAATTAATTAATTAAAATTCAAGTTAGTTGACATACAGTGTAGTATTGCTTCCAGAAGTAGAACCCACTGACTCATCACTTACATATAACACCCAGTGCTCACCCAATAAGTGCTCTCCTTCATGCCCATCACCCATTTAGCTTATCACCGCACCCACTTCACATCTTGCAACCCCTAGTTTGTTCTCTGTATTTAGTCCTAACTTTCCAGGACTTAAGGGCAAGTCCTAAGAAAGGGGAAAAGGAGAGGTACAGCAGGGGCTTTGAGATGGAAATCACATAGCTCTTATAGGGCAAACGCATGGGGAAATAGGGCAAGTTAATTATTGTGAATGGAAGTGGCCCCCAGGGTACCTCATGGAGAGGATGGAAAGAGGTTGGAGTTCTAATCCAGGAAACTCTATCTATCTATCTATCTATCTATATCTTCTGTAGGCAGTGAAGATCTAGCAAAATATGTCTAACAGAAGATCAACAAAGATAAATTTTGGTTTTGAAATTATCTTTTGCAGACTACAGAATGCAAATTAGGTAGAACAGAGAGAATGAGGCCACAGAGGAACTTAGAAGGGTATCATGATGACACAGGAAGAAAAAAGATGAGGGCTGAACTAAGACATCTGCATTAGAGATGAGAAAGGGATCCAGACTCAAGACAAATCCCAAGATAAAACAAAGATGACTTGGACGCTAGATGGATATGGAGCATGTGCTAGGGGTTGAGAATAACATCCAACAGACAGAGGAAAATAGTGTGTGTGTGTGTGCACGTGTGTGTGAGAGAGACAGACAGAGACAGATAGAACAGGGGGGACTAGCAAGAATGTTTCAGACACGTTCAAGGGGTGGCTGGATATGGCAGCTAAAAGAGAGTGCTGATGGGAAAGAACATGGATTTAGAAGTCAATATCAGATAGATGTAACCGAGGACACGAGCTTGTATCTGATCACCCATAGGGAGAGCAAGAAGAAGGAAGAGAGAAGACCAAGGGCAGATCCCCAAGGAACACTAACATTTAAGGATTTAGTGGGAGAAGAGAATCCAGCAAAGAAGGAGCAAGCAGAGCAGAATGATCTGGAAGGAGCCAGAAGACTTCCCAGGAAGCAGAGCCTGCCGTTGTCTTGAGAGACAAGGCTGCTACCAAGGAGTTAACTCACTGTCGTTCACCGCTCTTTCACAATCTCCAGAAGTGCTAGCGGAATGAGAACGTTCCCATGATAGAGATGGCAGAAGAGGGGAAGAGAGAAGGAACAAGGGGCTTAGATAACTCATAAATGAGTCATCAGCCCATAAACAAGAAAGAGTCAGCAATATGACCATGCCTGCTGAAATAAAGGAGCAAAAAGAGCTCTCAATTTTGAGAAGGTGTCCCTAAGAATTGAGGCAGTGTGGTAATTTAAACAGTAGCTCTGGAACCCCCTGCAAGCACGCTGGTATACCTCAGTAAGTCTTTGTTGATGGATGAGCTTGGGTAAGTCACTACCAGCGGGGGTGCCTCAGTTTCTTTATGTTATAATTAGAGGGAGTGGTCCCTTTGGTCCTCACAACCATCCTAGGTGGTGGAAACTAATTTGTGCCCATTTGACAGATGAGGTAGCCAAGATACCGAGTATTTAGGAGATTTGTCCAGACAGGTGGTAAGTGGCCAGGCTAAATTTCAAATTTGGGCTTTTCTATCCATCAAACTCACACTCTGTTTCCCATTGGGACTCTCAGAACTTTCAAAGGACTTAAATATTCTTCATTTTCCCCCTTTATATGTGAAGCTATGAAGAAAGCTGCTTAGGAGTTACCATCTCCACAACAGGCAAAGTAATTGAGGATCTGCCTACAAGTAAGTACGTGCCAGAAATGGGGTGTCCTAAAACAAAAGTCTACTAATTCTTCTCCCCTTTAGGGCCTTTTAAAGGTCATTGAATATATTACATTAACAAACTTTAACTTTGAGACCAAAATTAACATCTTGGAAAGAAACTACTGTTACTCTTAAAACTGTATAAAATATCTTTCCTTTCTAGAAATTACAGCACCATGGAAATGAATCATCTGAGATTCTGTCTTAAGAAGTATAGATGGCAGTTTAAGTATAGCTCTCTAAAAAGAAGCAGCTTTTCCTCCATCATCTTACTAGTTAATCTTCCTGGGAACAGGCTGATATTTACTCATCCCAAGAGAGAGTTGAATTGTCTGGACTCCAAAAGATACCAAGGATAAGGTTTTAAGTTCCCCACTATTAGTCATCACATGGAGAAAAGTGACAGAGCTCTTTACAGATGCATTGCTTTTTCTTTGCCCTTAAAATGGCAGTTGAAACAACATTCAATGGATTTAAATTAGGAAATGTCAGTAAAGAATGCTCTCCCTTCCTTAAAAGTGATCGGTTCCCCGGGTAAGATGTGAAATACTTTGTGGTCTCTAGACGACAGGATCAGATAGGCGAACAATGCACTCGAGAGCTTTGCAAAGAAACATTAGACAAAATAGATCAGGTTAAAGTGGACACAAACGCCCAACAGCAAATTCTAATTATTTTCATTCCTAGCCTTGAAACAAAGAGACAATTTAAAAAATATATACATACGTATAGAGTGTGTATATATATACACGTGTATACACAGTGAAGGTATTTCTCCTTCATTTGATTTACTATTGATGCTCAGAATTTCTCTGTAGCATAGTACATAAGCAGACTAATAACTGAATAATAAAAAATGAATACTTTTTAAGGCGCATTTCCTGCCTAGGTCTTTTAAGGCCATGCCCAAGTTATTCTGGTAAACTGATGTTGTGGATGAAAGCCAGGTTTCCGAGTCCAGAAATTATGGGTTTTAATTCCAGCACCCCCATTTCTAGGTGTCTAGATCCTAGACAAGCTACCAAACTTTTCTGAGCTTCAGTTTTGAAAAAGTCTGTGAAAAGGAAAAAAGAGCAATAACTTTTTGGGTTGTTAGGAGGATTAAATGTGATAAGAGATGTTACACCCTCTGGAAACATTAGCTCTCATTTTCCTCTATGGGTTCCTATTCTTTCTGTGAAAGCATACACCAAAATAGGACACAGTTGTGAATGTTGGTAAGCCATGAACCCAGTTCCAAGGCAGAAGGTTTAAATAACCAAGAAAACTCCAGGAATTGTTGATGCAGCTATCTTCCAGATGAGAAATGCTCACAGTCATGGGGAACACACTGTACACTTGCTTCTAGATCCTTGGCCGAAATTTCTGTCTTGAATAGCAGTGGTTGGCTACCCACGCTACCCTCTAAAGGCGGCTATATTTTAGTAGCTGTCAAATAGCTGATGCATGCTAAAAACTACAGAAAGTTGCCTTTTCCTCCTTAAATTCTTTTTTTTTTTTAATTTTTAAATGTTTATTTATGTTTGAGAGAGAGAGACACACACAGAGACAGAGCTCAAGCAGGGGAGGGGCAGAGAGGGAGGGAGACATAGAATCCAAAGTAGGCTCCAGGCTTCGAGCTGTCAGCACAGAGCCCAACGCAGGGCTCGATCTCATGGTGAGATCATGACCTGAGCCAAAATCAGACGCTTAATTGACTGAGCCACCCGGGCATCCCAGCTCTTTAGGTTAATTGCATCCATGTGCACAGAAATGACCCAAATAAATATGCTTTAACCTTTCAGGATAACTGAGATTTTGAACTCAGGTCCAGTTTAGAAGTAGAGGCTGAAGATTTTGAAAGAATTGTGTGCCTTTGGAAGTCGGGTACGGGTTTCCTTCTCTAGAGAATCTTGGATAATTGAGCTTGGGTCTCGCTGTTCCCTCATTGCCTTTGCTTCACAAATCAGAAAGACCTAGCCTATAAGAGACATGCCTCCACGTGCCTCTTTTCTGTCCTAGGAGCTAAGAAAAGCTGCCCCAGGACCTGCTGCTTGTAGCTCATGAAATCATGAGTCATTTGTGTAGCAAAATGATTCGCCACTTATGTCTGTACAAAGTTGAAAAGGGGATGGGCTGAGGATGGGGCAATTCAAGTGCAGAAATAAATGCTCTAGGAGGGGCACGGGCTCCTTAAGATGCTGGAACAGGATACTGGGTTCACAGTTCTTGGGTCCTCAGCATTCCTGTCCTCCTAAGCAACACGTCTTCCTGAAGCCTTACAGCCTCATGATAGCAGCATATGACACAGAACATTTCGGGTCACAGAGTGCTCTCTCTTCCACTTCCTGTTGTTTTTACTTGTGTGCTTTGTTTCTTGTTTTCAAAGGTATTTACTACCACCTCTATTGGCTGTTCCTAAATGAGCCACTGGTCAGTGATTCCTCTGGTGAATACACATTGTTATTCTGTCTTCGGAGAGGAGGAAATCTGAGGGAGGAAATGGTCAGTGGCCTTTTCGTTGTGGTGCAGAAAGGTGGGAGCAGACTGTCTCAGTGAGCAGTTCACTGACTGGCCCACTGAACCTTGCTGCCACCTGGACATGCCCGGCTCCCCACCCCCCACACTTCCGCCTCCACACCTGCTGCCGAACATGGCCCAGCTGCACCATCAGCCCTGGGCTGCCTCAGCTCCTGCCTGCTCCTCCCTCCACTCAGCCCATTGCTTTTCACCCTTGAACCTTCTATCCTCCATAATCAAATGGCACTTCCAAATCCAGAAACTGAAAAGCCATGGGTTTCAGAACACACGAAGGCAATGAGGATGCTTTCTAGCTTTGAGCTTTAGGACAAAAGGGACTCGGGGAAATATTTCATAAAATTATAAAAGAAGAACAGGAAAGTTCAAGGCTAACACAAGTGCTGCATATAGTGAGGCAGAGTTACATACTCAATTTGCTAAAAAAAAAAAAAAAATATTTAGCATCATCTTTGCAGATCCGTGTGTACCCAGTCCCCAAGAACACCACAGACAATGTCTGTGAATTCCTTTTAGGCATGCCTCCTAGGGCAGAGGAAGAAGGCGTAAAACTAGATACCGGAAGAAGAGCCCGCCGTTGCCTAGAATGAAGAATGGGAAGAATTTAACCTACTTTTCAACATGAAGCCTTCACTCATTCTTGGCCTTCTCTTTGTCGTCTGTCTCGACTTCTCTGTCCTAAGGTCTAAGTCCCCAGTGGACCTACCAGGAAGAGGGGGCCACTGCCTTATTCCATCTAAATGCCTCTGTCAGAGCCCACCGCAAATTTTACCTTCTCCACGAAACCTTCCTGCCGAATTTGACTCTCGCTGCTCTCAACTGTTAGGGTGTTTATTGCTGGTGCATTAAGTTCAGAGCTTTGTAATTTAGATGCCGTGCGTGGCTATGTCTCTGGCACTGGATTTGTCTCAACTCTTCTCCCACCCCCACAGTGTCCAGGCCAACGGCACATTCCAGTTACCCATTTGCTGAACAAATGTTTATCGATCATCCATGTGTGCCTTGTATCATATTCCATTATGAGAGTAAAAAGCGGAAAAAGACACAGTTCTTGGTCTCACTGAGATAGGAAAGCAGAGAAACAACTCACTGGAATCCAGTGTTCTGTGCTTTCTCCTGCAGAGTATGAATACAAGGCTAAAGGCTAAAGCGACACAGTGGAGGGGCACTCAAGTCTAGGTGATCCTGGGGAGCAGAGGTCAGAAGGTGATTTTTGAATTAAGTTTTGAAGAATAAGCCGACATTCAGCAGGGAGACAAAAGGGCAGAGGGGAATCCCAGCAGGGACAGGAAGATATGCAAACGTGAACAGGCATACAGGGGGCCATGTAGTGAAGTGTGCAGGGAATTGCAGGTATGCCTGGACACCAGGGAATGTGAGAGCAAGCTGGTGGGGGTGTGGAATGAAGAGCCCGACTAGCACCCTGTTTAAACAGATGCGTGAATGCACCCAACATAGTCACTTTACTCATTGCCTATTACGTTACATTGCTCTTCCTCTTAAAATATGAGAATTCACTTAGCTATTTTACAATTTGTCGGTCTGTACCTCTATGTCATTGAAATACTTCCCTTGGTCCCAGGAAAGCCAGTGGAGTGAGAATGTTCATTCTCTGCACATACTACAGTATTCTACAAACACAAGTACACTGTCCACCTAAAGACTAAGCCATCGTACGTCATGACGATGTTATGCCAGGGTGCTGACGGTACAGGTCACACAGCGCTAAGTGCTGCCCTGCACTGTTCCCACTCAGGGCACAGTTAGTAGTTAGGCTCTGTGAGATGCCATATTTAAAGCTGATGCTTTGATCCAAAGAACACCATCCACTGACAACGTATTCCAGCATCTCCCCTCACTGGGATATCTGGGCTTGTGCTTCCATGGTTCCCTTCCAATTTTACAGACCCAACCTTTACGTCCTCTCTCCTTGAAGGTAAGAATATGACAGGTCAGAGACGATAGCAGGAGTGGACGAGGGTGAATAATGGCTGGCAACTTTCCAGGTGATTACAGCGCTGAGAAATGTCACCCTAATGGAGTGCTATATCTTTTGATAACCTCTGCCTGCTTCAGATACGTTACAAACATGAGACTTAACTATGTAGCCACTGCATTAATTTATGCATCGATTTCTTGACTGCTCATTCTTAGAGGTATTAACCCAGTGTAATTCAGTACTTCCTTGGTAAGCCTTCCATAGGAAGATTAAAACAATTTTAGCGATTATAAACTATCTAGGTTTAGCAGATGCTGGTACGCTATGGGATTGTGACCTGAAAGGATTTATGTCTAAATGTGATTTAAAGTCTCTCCCTCTCCAAGACTTCATTTTACCTTTCATGCTTTCCAGTCTCTCAAAGTGCATTATTTCTCTTTAGAATAGTTTATCTTACTTAATAATTACACGCGAGATAGATGTTAAATAGGTAAATATATTTGCTTTCTGCATTTGGTGTGTTTGTATTAATTTTGGATTGTTTTGGAAATTGCACTAGAAAAAAAAAATGTTTCAGTCTGCCTTCTGCATGTTTCCACAGCAGTGTCAGTGACAGAAGGCAGCTGCAGCATTGACTTTAACTTGGTTTAAAGACTGATATTTGACTCCAACTTTAAAAACGATCGTCGTTCTTAAAATTTAATCTGAAGGCATATGCCTCCTCAGCGAACCCCATTCAATTGTCATCGTTAATGGGGGCATTACTCGGAAATCCAGTTTTCAGCATGTCCTTTTTTGTCCTCAGGGTACATGTCCTGAAATGTATTTTTATCTTGATGCAGAGTAAACGAGTTACTTGGGTCAACCCTGACCATTATTTTAAGGGCAGGATTTCTTGAATGAATATGCCAGGTATAAAAACAGATTCTATATCGGTTCCACAAGATTGTCTTGTGATGCAACTCTTTTTCTGCTCCATTGGTTTCATGTTAATAGGGAACACATCTCATGGGGGTGTGTAGCCCTATGATGCTTGTTCTTTTTTCTTTTCTTTCCTTTTTTTTTTTAAAGCTGATTTGATGTTTTCAGTCAGAGTAGTATTTTCATATGCCAAATAAATTCAGATCTCAGAATTTTCCCCCCAGTTTCTATCGGAATACAGTTTTCAGAAAAATATAGAGGCCTGATGAAACTTGAATTTTGATAAACGACAAACACCTTTTTTTAGTATAAGTGTATCCCCTTCAAACCTTGGGACATACTTGTACTAAAAGATTACTTGTTGTTTGTTTGAAATTCAAATTTAACTGGGCCTCCTGTATTTGTATTTGCTAAATCTGGCAATTCCGTATCTGGGGGCAGTTGAATTATGATCAGCATTACATTATCTCCAGATTGCAGGTCTGCAAAATCCCCAAGGGACCATTCTTTTCATGGGTATGTGCAATAGTGGAGATTGTTCCACAGGCCATTCCCAGAGGCTCCATGGAGCCATCTGGTTTGGGGTCTCATGGATCTAGACACTGGAGATTAACCAGTCCCTCCTTTAAAGAACGTTTAAAAGCTTTAAAGCAAAAAAAATAATGCCCTTCACATAGTGGGCACTCAATGTATTTACTTCTGTTGATATCTTTAGTGTTCATTAGCGCCAGGCAAGATGAGGACCTCTTACAAACAGCTCCTAAGTAACCCTCAGTTCTCAATCCAAGCACTTCCGGTTCTTCGGAAACCAGGCGTAAATTCTACCTTGTTTGAGAGGACTTCTCACCCAACCTCAGACATGAGTCCTCCACCACCCACCTCTCTAGCATTTATCATTTATTCCACTCATTTGGCGTTTCACATGTCCTGCTTAACATTTCAACCAAACTTTCATTTACAAATCCCCCGAGGGAAAAAATGTAGATAGCGGTAGCAAAGCGCTGTGATTTACAGCACGAGTCCCGGAGTCTCCGTGCTGCTCTCAAATGCTGTTCTGCCTCTTCTCGCCTTTGTAACGTCTCACAGACACATCCGCTAAGCCTCAGTTAATTATTTTTATCCCTCAAGAAAACGGGGTTAATAATACCTCCTAGTATTGTTGTATTAAATGAGATAATGGGTAACTCTTGGCAAACACTGAATGGTGGTGGGTAATTACCATCACCATCATCATCATCATCAGCCTCATCACGTTATCTTTCTTGAATCCACACTCCCTCCAGTATCTCTTATCAGGCCCTATGTGAACTGACTGAAGAATCACGCTGGAGAGCTGGTAGAGACTCCAAATTCCCAGCTGCACTTGTGCTGAAAAGCACTGTCTGGAGACAGATGAGCGAGTCTCACTCGTTCTTTCTGCAAGGTAGCGATTTCACTTGCTTAATTCTCGATTTCTCTGTACTCCTTGAAACCTACACATTTAAACCACGGCCTTGTGTTCTGCTTGGGATTATGTGAGAAGCAGGAAAACTTTAACTGCCTTACAGATTTGTTTCCTTCGTGGCACCAGCCTGGGGAGCCCTCCTGGGACTCGTGTCACCACACACTTCCTGCCTTACCCTTTATTATTTGCTGCCTCTTGATTTTTCTCTCAGTCATCAGTGAGGAAGTTGCATAACTTAAAAGCTAAGTGGGAGCTGCTTTCCTGTAATCTGTAGTCATACATATTCTCTTTCCTTAGGGTAACTTTTAAAAGAAATGTCATGCAAAGTGCTCTTCTGAATGAAAACTGACTTTTTTTGGCATCTGGAGCATGTGCTAGATTGGGTTTTCAACATCTTATGTCCACGTACAGTATAATCAATAGAGTCACTTGGAGAAACAGTATGGTTTCTTAATATCGGGACATGTTAAAAAAAAAAAAACAAAAACCCAAAATATAAGTTTCCATGACTTCCTCTGAGTTCTCTACTGGCTTTTTCCAAAGATCAAATTCGTAATGCTTAGCATAAGAAATAAAGAAATGAAAGAAAAAAGCATTTTGGGTCATGCATTCATCATCGGCATAACACTTTCAAAACTATAATCTCTCGGAAGGTTCTGGCAGAAACCCATTCATCTTTGTATCAGGACCCAGCACCTTTTTTGTCACAGGTACCCAACAATATCTGTTGAGCCAACTAATGAACAAGTATTTATTGAGCACTTAGGAGATGCATTGCCCACTTGTGGTATAGTGTTAGTATCACTGTGATCATTAGTAAATAATGATATCAAGCCAGTGGCATAAGCTGTGGGGGGTCTGGGTGAGAGAGTTTACAGTGTCTGATCGTTTAGAATTCACAGCAATCAGCCTTGCCGTTCCCATTGTTAGCCCCAGAGAACAACACGTTCCCACGTTCCCACCTATCTTGTTTTTATTGATTAACCACTTTAAATTCATTCTGAACCCATCAAGGCTCAGAAACGGCCCTGGGCCTTTCCTTCTCCGGTGTCCAAGGTGGCCCCATGAGCCCGATCCCGATCCTGCAGGCTTCGGCCTGGCCCATCTGTTCTGGAGCCCCTGTCATCTTGGGAACAGTGCAACACTGTGGAGGCCAGGCTGTACCCAAGGTTAGAGACCCCGCCTTTAAAATTGCTAGTCTGGGAAAAGCGGGAAATACTGTTTCAATTAGAAGGATAAAACATGGACAGCCATGAACCACTTAAGAAGTTGCATACTACTTGTCTTTAACCACAAAACCAAAATCACCATTTAGCTCTGCTTCTGCACAGCATAGGGAAGATCTGAGTGGCAGCCCAGTTGAGCTATTTCTTTTCCTATTTATTTATTTATTTATTTATTTAATTTATACTGTTCTCTGGCCCTGATTCTGCTATTGAAGACTTCCAAAGTCTCAGGGTACTTCAGTGTTAATAGAAAACAAGGAACCATGCCACATTTGCAGATGGGAATATGGAAGAACCAGGTCCATACACATAGGAGCCCGCTGCTTGGACAGCAGGAATGAGTGAGGTTTCCAGAACTGCTTTTCAGGTGTTTCCATTCTTGACTGGTTTTCATTCCTCTTTCCAATGTGTCATTCCCTTGTGTTTCACCTCATTTCCTCCCAGTTTCCGTCTCTACTTGGTCCCATATTCGTTTGGATCCTCGTAATCTCCCTTTTTCTCCTGGTACAATCTGGTGACTTTATTGAAACCAGACTGTTTCATAATGAGAAATGTTCACAGGTAAAGTCTTCCTGCTGGCAGCCTCTCCCTGCAGTACCCACCCCCTGACCTGTAGTCTCACTGCTGTAAACTGAAGAGTGCTGAGTCACTCACGTGTGAACGATGCTCAAGGAACCACGCCAGCCATGGCACCTTAGTCTTGCACCCAAGAGAAACACCAACACGACTGTCACACACATTTGGAGTTGAGCGCTCAGTGCTGCACAGCGTCACGAGTCATTCCAAGCCTCTGCTCTTGTGAGCATCTCTGTTCAGGCCCCAGTGGGGATGTGTCTGCATACCTCCTGCTCCGTGTCAAAATATATTCAAGCTGTGCACATTTGAATAAAGTTCCATTTCACTTTTAATCCTTTAAAATCTAAAGTTTAGATCACTATGGTCAACAGAAAACAAGTTACATGAAAATCTTTGTTGTGACAGCAAGACTAGGGATTTGGAGAAATGAAGACAAATAAATAAATTTTATAGATTAATCAATAATTTACTAGCTGTGTATAACCTAATTTTATTGTTCATGGAAACATCACCAACTCCCCAACAGAATATCCAGGCATGCACAATAATGTCAATTCAGTCATCAGATATTTTGTTGACTTTCAGTCATAAAAAACCATAGTTTTCCATATATTTTTTCCATTTTGTAACTATGCACATACATTTGTCAAGGTAGGAAGATAGGGAATATTTAACTGTTTGTTAGCCTGATTTATAATTTTTAAATATTTAGACATATGGTACATTGGTTTCCATCTGTCTTGCTCTGAGCCCTGCAAATGTTTAGGGACGGGTCTGCTCAGGTATTTTCCTTTTGTTGTAGCTTACAAAGCTTACAAGAACAGCTTACTGTTCTTTTGAACTATTTCCTTTTGGTGATTGGTTTAGGTACAACAGAACTGGATGCCCCCCCCCCTCCCACCCACCCCAGCAATTTATTGTATGTTTTCAATAAGTAGTTTGGTTCACAGGTAGGGATAAAAAAAGTAAGAGACAAGAATACCGAGTTCTTTGGGTCTCATAATTAGTTTCCCAAACCATTTCTTGACAACCCATGTGTACTCTTCGACACATTCCCAACATTTTATTCAAAATATATTAAGGGAAGAGTTACACATGTGTGTTAAGAACATGGAGTTTTGGAGTCAGACAACCCTAGATTTGAATTTTAACTCCACAGCTCACTAGCAGGTGATTTATTTCAACAATTCGATCCTTAGTTTCTTGATCAGTGAAAGGTGATGAAAATACCTACATCCATAAGGTTGCACCGAGGACTAGAGATAACACATGTAAAATGCTCACCACACAGTAAGCATAAATAGTTACTATTATTGAAATGTCCACATTTTAATTCTCGAAGTATCAGTCTGCTCATTCATTCAATAATCCTCCTGTTCAAAACCCTTTGACAGCTCTCCGCTGCCCAGAGTGTACCTTCTCATCGTTTGCACCTTCTTGACTCCAGCCTACCAGTCTTAAATTCCCGCATTCCTCTCGGCTGTGGCCATCCCGGGAGACCTCCATGTTCCTTCCTCTATGTCCTTACGGCCACAGTCCCATCTGTTTGGATGGCCTCTCATCATTTTAGGCCCAGTTCAAAGGGCACTTCTTGTAAGAAGCCTTCTCATTCACCAGTGTCAATTAACTTTCTTCTCCCTGCAGTCCCAGAGCCCAGGCTCTGTGGCTGTATTAGAAAACCCATTACCATGAACTTGATATTGTATCAAATTTGCAGTCTGTGTCCATCATGTCTGCTCTACTGTCAGTTTCTTTGGGATAGATTGTCTCTTTTTCATACACTCCCTTCCCACAGGCATGTAACATAGTACTTGGTACAAAATAGATGTTCTTAATTTGTTTAAATTTGAATTTGTTGAGATCTACTTCTGTGGTGTCAGAGGTACTGAAGGCATTATTTCGATTCTTCAAGTACTGGTGATTCTTGTTCTCATGACTACGAGATTTTGTAAAAAATGGCATGACTTACACTTTATAAAACAATTTGCTAATTTCCAGGAAAAGCACTTTGTCTAAAAGCACTTCTTATTGACAAATGGAACATTGTGATATATTGTGCCACTTAAGAAAAGCATGCAATTCATGCTAATATGTTGGAGAGATTTCAATATTTAGATATTTCAAATGTCCACTACTTCTCTGATACTCCTCCCTTCCAAGGTAGGACCTAATTAACCTCCTTTTGAATGGCTTGACTTAATGAATCACTTGTAATTTAAGGAATCAAATAAAGCAGATGTGATAGCATGCAACTTAGGAAACCATATCACAAAAGGGGTCTCCCTTGGATCATTTGCTCTGGGGGAAGCCAACTGCCGTGTCATGAGGATAGCCAGGCTGTTCTGCAGAGAGCCATGTGGTGAGGTCTCCTGCCTCCTGTCATGAGCGAGCTTGGAAGCAGATCCTCCAGCCCTACTCAAGTTTTCAGGTGACTGCAGCCCCAGCAGAGACCCCTGACTGCCACCTCATGGGAAATCCCAAGCCAGAACTATCCAGCTAAGCTGTTCCCAGATTCCTAACTCTCAGAAAACGTGAGATAAAAAATGTCACTTGTTTCGGGCTGCTAAATTTGGAGGCAATTTATTTTTCAGAATAGGTAACTGATACAAATACTATAGAAGTACTATGAGCATTCTCATTGGAAATAGTCATGGTTTTAAATCTGTGATCATCAATTTTTAAAAGTAGCAAGAGGATTAGAGGCGGTTACCAAAAGTCGTGATCTGGAACCCACCTCTGACTAACAGCAGTGGACATGACTGTCATTCATTTTGTCAATTGGTCATTTCATAAGTACTCATTAAAATGTCTGCTATCAGGCAATCACTGTTTTAAGCCTTGGAAATGCAAAGATAAATACGATAGCGAGCATGTTTTTATTTATTTCTTTAAGTTTATTTATTTATTTTGTGACAGAAAGGGGGGAGGGGCCAGGAGAGAGGGAGAGAGAGAATCCTAGGATGGCTCTGTGCTGTCAGCACAAAGCCCGATGCAGGGCTCGACCTCACGAACTGTGAGATCATGACCTGAGCTGAAATCAGGAGTCAGACGCTTAACTGACTAAGCCACCCAGGCCCCCCAGGAGCATGTTTTTAAAGGTGTCGTATTCCTGTGTTCTCCACAATCTTATCTACCACAGATAATAAAAAGATTGGTATCAATCTGTGGAGCCCTACATAATTGTGTGCCAAGTTATTTAAGAATTATTTCATTTATTCATTTATTTATTTTTAAGTAAACTCTATGTGGGGCTTAAACCCGTGACCCCAAAATCAAGAGTTGCATGTTCTACTGACTGGGTCAGCCAGGCGCCCCCTAAGAATTATTTTGTGTGATGAAAAAAGAATACGGGAAGAATTGGGGAAAAGTCTCTGGGCCAGTTCCAATCTTAGCAGGTAGAGTTCCAAATAATGCCAGGCCTGACAAACAGCTTCAGGCTTTTAAGCCAAAGACAGTCGTCTCAGGGGGTGTGACAAATGGAATTTCGTGAAATGGCGTGTCTGCCTATGGTCTATCACACATAGGAGCAATCACTGTCAATAATGCTATCCTTGGGGATGAAGGACAGTGACATCAATGGCAAGAAAAATATTCCATTAGTAAAACACCCCCTAATTAATACTAATCTGTTCCCTGGAAAAGCTGCTTTAGAGGAAAGATTTTTTTCCCTCACATGCTCAACTGCCGAGCATTAATTTGGAAAATTTTCCATTTAGTTTCAAGTAATATTAAAAAGCTTCACTTAGCAAAAATTAAAAGTGAATCTATCTCTCAGCTCATGTAAAATAGAAAGATAAGATGTTTTTTACAGGCAATGTCAATTCCTAATTGAGCATATCAATTAAAAACAACTAAATTCTATCATTGTCTGGATTGACCTATCTACTCTTTCGCTTTTATATGACAATGTATTTATTAAATATCTAATTGCATGTAATCTTAGAAACTATAATGTAACAAAGAGCGACAAAAAATGTCGCTCTTGTTTCTCTAAAACCTTCAAAGCCAAGTCCGAAAAAAATTAGCAGAAGACAAACAAATTAAAAATGTATAAAGAACTGGGGCACCTGGGTGGCTTAGTCGGTTGAACGGCCAACTTTGGGTCAGGTCAAGATCTCGCGGTTCACGAGTTCAAGCCCCGCATCGGGCCCTGTGCTGACAGCTCAGAGCCTGGAGCTTGCTTCGGATTCTGTGTCTCTCTCTCTCTGTCCCTCTCCTGCTCACTCTCTCTCTCTCTCAAAAAAAAAAAAAAAAAAAAATCATAAACATTAAAAAAATTTTAAAAAATGTATAAAAGAACAGTGAGAATGTCTTCATATCAATTCATCTGGGAAACAGTAAGAAATTTTAGGTTCAGTTGAGCAATAGGAAGCAAAATAAATGTGACAAACCAGCAGTTTACATTATGTGTCCATAAGCATTCGCAGAATCAGTAATATGTCAACTGTCACCAGCCTCAGGGCTCTGGTGCCTGCTAGCTTCCTGCTCCCCAGCCTGTGTCCCTCTCCAGCTAGTCATCGGCCTTTAGTTCTTCAGATCTGAAAGGTAAGTCTTTCTCAGCAAAGTTCTCCTTGACTCCCCAAAATAATATCCCATTTTCTCAGTATGCACACCTTTCCTTAATATTAGGTATCCCAGTTCACGGCTCCCTTCCAAAGTGGGATATGCTCACCCCAATGCCTCACTGTTCTCCTGTCCCGACCATCTTTCCGTCATGTTCCTTGTGACTGTGAGCAGTTAGATATGTATGTGAGTATTTCGTGACCAGCATGTCTCAGCCACAGCTAGATCATAAGTTGCATGCCAAGACTCCAGAGCAGGAGGTCTCCTTTCTTATCCTCCTCAATTAGCCCAGTGCCTGGCACGCTGTTGTTACGCAACACCTGTGCGAATATGTGAACAAAGGAAGAAATGAGCAGAACGGTGTGTGCTCAGAGCCGGAACTCTGAAGTTGAAGCCATTTGAAGTTAAACAAAGGCCATTCTCTCACTATCCAGTTATGTGACCTTTGGCACGATGTTGTCCTCTCCTTGTGGGTAAAATGGAGATGAGAGTAGCGTCCTCACGTGGGTGTCGTGAGTTTACATGAGAACATGCCCACCGAGTGTGTTGCTTGATAACCTGGTGTTGAGCAAGCGCTTCTCGTTGCTGTTGCCGCTGGTTCTGCCTCCACTGAATGAAATCATTATAAACTCACTCGTCCGGTCTCCCTTCTTGCGGAGGAAGGCAGAGGAGAAAGGACTCAATGAGAGCATCTCTGCGAGGCTTCTGGACAGCCTCGTCTCAGTCACCTTTGGCTTCCTGTCACTTTTTGCTGCCTGGCTCACTCCTCGTGGCATAAGCTAATTTCATCCACCCCTCCCAGCCACCGCCAGGTTTCGTTGTCAGTTCCCTGCAACTCTTTGTGGATACAGCTCTCTAGTTTATTTGACTTTCATCCTTCATGACAGCACCCGGTTGCTAGGACTTGGCACCATTTCTCTGAAGGGAAATGAATTCCCGTTCAAAATGATTTCACTTTCCTAACTTCCAAACGCTGTCCCCCAGAACAACCGTGTTCCCCCTGACTTTCCTCTCAGGATGACTTCATGCCCCAACGACAACAGTGTGTGACAAGAAAAGGGATGGCCGCCGTCCCCCTCTCCCTTGGGACATTTTAGCTTTGGGGACAAGTGGTTTTAGTCGCTGACGCTGAGGAAGGCCTCCTGCAAAAAGAGAGCTGCATGCTCAGTCAGCCGGACCAGACCAGACCAGACAAGCCTGACTTGCCTGAAGGTCCTGGCTCCTGGACCCTCACTGTATTTATAAGTCTTAACAGTGTAACTGTGAATTCCATTCTGGTGATGTTGCTTCTGGCTGGCAGATGGCCATGGTTTCCAGTCGTTCACAAGCAATTCTGAGGCCTGCTGATATGGGCATCGAAAGCACTAGGCTCTCTTTTCTGTAACCGTGTGCATGTATTTTCTTGTAAGGTTGCCTTTGACGTCTCTTAAATGTACTAAATATTTTCTGAAGATACAGCTACTTCCACTTAGGAAAAAAAAAGTATTTTTTATTCTCTTACTTCCAAAGATATTGCTTTACGGGACAATCTAGAAAAATAAAGAGCTTTTACTGAGTTCAGGGTTTAAACAAAGAGAGAGAAAAGCAGTTTCTAAGCAGAAAAATGCAACAAAGACTTTACTTCTTACCAAATAACTTAAGAATGTCTGAACGAAAACATCCCAAACCTGCCAGTGCCAGAATTTCTCAGATAAGTCAAGAGAGAAGAAAAACACAAACCCAACCCCAAACCACCAAGAAATCTATGAAGGGCAAAAAGAAAACAACACTATATCAAAAACTGCGGTTAAATGCTTAAAGAAATATATTGTAAGGGTATTCTAGAAAAAGCAATTATATATCTGAGTGCTTTCTAATTCATTTTCTTTTGCAAACAGTTGGGAAGATCCTACGGAGCCCATCTCCTTCTCTAGCAGGCCATCCATGACCCCAGGCACCACAGGGAGCCCTGTGAGTTGCCAATCTCTATCTAGATGCCCCTTTACCAGACAATGCCTTGTGTGCCATGTTATAAAGCACTTCCCACCATGTGTCTTTCTAACCAGACTGCAAGTATCCTGGGTACAGAAGTCTAGACTTCTATTTGTATTATCCTCACAACACCTACCATGGTGCCTTGAACACAAGTGATCAATACATATGAGTTCATCAGCTGCCCTAAGAATTTACCAATGTTTTCTTCACACCGGTGGAGAATAAAAACCTGAAAGAGTACTTTATTCCATTATACCAGGAAGAACAGTAGAATCTGCTATGTCAGCAATTTTCAATTATTTGGGGCATTCACTTTAGAGAGAAATCATGAAGTCTTTGAGCTGCACAGAAATATAGTCATTTGGTGTTTACTTCCATATAACATTGTATCTTGCAAAATCACGGACAGGTATAAAATGCAGGAAGGTGGGTGTGCATATGGAAAACACAAATTTATTTACTGTATTTTGGTATCCTAAATCCCGAGAAAACTTTTCTTAAATATGAAAGTATTATACTTAGAATACAAATGCTATTTTTATCAGCAGTTAGCAAGTTTTCAGAATTGTTATCCTCAATAGAATAACATGAAAATTGAAATAGCTTTTAAAAACAATTTTAATGAAATATGGTCTGTTTAATGAAAAATGTTCTACAATATGACTGTCCTCTGGTTCCATTTTTAGAAAGAAAACCTTGTGCTACTTTAAAAATGGGTATGATGACAACATTTGTGCAAAAATTTCTGGTTTACACAAATACATCAAAGTGCATTAAAATACCTTTCAGAGGTCTATACATTTTGCTCTTTCAAACATGTATATGTATGTCTATACATATTTGTCCATCTTGATTCTCAGTTTAAATGCATTACTTCACTTACTGCTCTTTTAAGATTTATACATATTATTCTTTCAATGATTTGTACATTTTTTTTCTCAATTTAGAAACCTGAAATGGCTAAGATGCTGGAAGAACAGGACCACATTTCATTTACTTTATAGCATCTAATATGCAGAGATTAACACTAGATATACTAGCTCTTTTCTTCAAATGGGTAAATGAATATACAGAGGTATTAAATGATTTACTAAAAAAGCACATGAGTCTTGGATTTCCTGATTCTCAAGACTGCCACCGTCAGATTATGCTGATTCTTTTTTGGCCAACCTGAGATCTATAGAATTCCCAGATCCTCTGATTTCATCCATATATATCTTTGGCCATGACTCTCAGGAAACAGGATGATGCTAAGCTTTATTTGCATGTGTGATGTCTATGGAAGGGATGTGACACTTGTCTATCTAATTAAAACTCTACCTCTCTACCCAGATAGGGGCTTTGTAAGAGGTCATCATATTCACTTGTGTACTTCCTTCCTTATTCTTGTTCTGATGGTCACATGAGATCACTAAATGCTCAGGTCCTGAGCTACACTTCCATGTTTAGTAAATCAGGAAACAGTGAAAGATGTGTCTTGTGACACTTTCATTCCAAACTTAGACAAGGCATGAGTATTTAATGAAAGTGAGTGGACATGAACGAGAAAGAGGTCAAGATTTTAATAACCTGAATTGATATCTAAGGCAACCTATAAACCGAGAAAAAGGGTACATGTAAGGGATTTTAATCAATATCTTTCTCTTTCTATGAAAACTCTCCTGATTACCATAAGTAAAATTGATGCTTTCCTGTTTAATATCTCACATCTGTTTTCATCATAGCACCCAAACACTTCATACACCTGTCTTGTAAATGTAGTCTTTAAGAAAAGTGACCATGTTCTACTCACCTCTATATCCCTACTAACTTCAATAATGCTGGCATGTAGTATAATACGCTTATTTCTTCAATGCCGAGTAAGTAAGTGTTTGTGCATTCTATAGCCTTAAGGATTGCGTACTGGAGCTGGTTAATAAACCATTCAATATTTAGTGGTACCTATGGTACATGGTAAAAAAAAAAGGGCAACAATGAGGGGCACCCTGAGGACTTTGGAATGACAGAAGTGAGATATTCCTACATAAAGTGAATCAGAGAAAAGATGAAAAAAATGTATCAACTACAAGAGAGTAAGACTTAACTGGAAACTAATCAGCTATATGTAAGATCTCATGACAAATTTGCTGGTAGGACAGAAGTTTGGTCACTCACAGGATCCCTGAGAGAGCCACAGAGTCATCATCCATGGCAGCGCTATTTCGTTTCCAAGCTTATCTTACCAAAGGATACCACCTACCCAGTTCTGTGGGCAGGTATATCCTTACGTTAAAAATACTTCACTGGTTTCCTTGTTTTAATCCTTTGAACATTCAAATCATTTGACTAGCCGCTTCTGCATCATTTCCATGCTTACCAGGAGTTGTGATGGTTATAAATGAACTCACATAGCTTATTCAGAGGGAGATGATACATTTGTCTGAGAACTTGAGTGTCTAGGTATACCAGACAACTATACCTCATACTGGAGACTAATAAACTGGCATTCTAACCAGCCTCTAGGAATCAGGTTAGTTTGCCTCTGGTTGATATCACAACTCATGATGTCCTGACATTCCAGTCACTGTGCTTGCTAGTCTGAGGGCCAGAGTTAGATGTTAATGACTCCCCCAGGATGATTCCTCCCTGGTGGTGCTTGTGGCCTTCCCTAAGCATCACATCCCTGTCCTCTCGTGAGCTCTTTGCCTTTCTTCTTCCAATGGCTACACGGATTATGTGCTTAACACTATGCTTTAAACCACTAGAGAGTGATCCAAGGTAATGTGTAATTAAGTGAGGATTGTTTGGCACAAACTAAAAGGGTTACAGAAATTTCAAGCAAATAAGGATCGTTGTGGTGGGCAATCATCCAAGGAGAGATTCCTAAAGGCCTATGGTCTTAAGAGGGGACTTGCTGTCTGGATAGGATGTAGGTGGGTGGAAAAGAGGGGAAGGGAACTTCTAACAGGAGAATGTGGGTCCACAGATGTGGAGGCCAGAATGGTGGGTCACATTATTAGAGTATTAGAATTAGAACAGATTCGTCAACATGCCATCTCTTTACTCCCTTCAGGATAAAACCTGGAGGTTGATGAGAAAAGAAATAAGCCTCCTTAAACTTCCAGTTGCAAAATAAGTAAGTCCTGGGGATATAATGTACAACATGGTGACTACAGTTAGTAACACCTTATTGTATTTTTGAAAGTTGCTAAGAGAGTAGATCTTAGAAGTTCCGATCACAAGAAAAAATTGCAATTAACTATGGTGATGGATGTTAGCTAGACTTCTTGTGGCAATCGTATCACAATATATACAAATACTGAATCATTATGCTGTATTCCTGGAACAAATATTATGTTATATGTCAATTATATCCCAATAAAAAACAAAATTCAAAAAAGAAATGTCTCCTGACTTAAGCTTTGAACTGGAGGTGTTAATAAAAAACAAAACAAGAGGCACCTGGGTGGCTCAGTCGGTTAAACATCTGACTCTTGATTTTAGCTCAGGTCATGATCTCATGGTTCACGAGTTCCAGTCCCACGTTGGTCCCTGCACTGCAGAGTTTGCTTGGGATTCTCTCTCTCTTGACCCCTCTCTGCCCCTCCCCTGTTTGTGTTCTATCTCTTTCTCAAAACAAATAAACACTTAAAAAATTTAAAAATTAAAAAAAAAAATAAAACAAAACGAAATGAAATGCAGCATTCTGTTAAATGCCTAGGTTCAGAAAAACAATATTAACCTTTTAGTTCTTTGCCTTTAAAGACCAATTGTTGAATGCTATCGTTTATGCAATGAGAACAATTGTAAGAACTTTTTGAAACAAACTGAGAAGAAAAAAAGTAATATCTATTTCCAAAATAAAGCATTTTGAATGGCAAAGTTACTTATTAGCCCAAATTTGTTCCAGAGACTACACCACCACAGGATATGAGGATTTATGGTGGTTAATTCCTAATTTTTTTTAAAAAATAACTTTTTAAATAGATAACTTTCTTTTCAATTACTCTCCAAATAATCTTTACAGATAGAGAAAACTGGTATCTTTGAGAATGCAACATTTATAGTGGGAAAAAGTTAGGTATTGACGTGCTTTCCTCCACTCTTTGTAATACCTAAGTGAAGAGGGAAACAGAAAGTAACTAAAATAATTTTCTCCCAGCTCACTCCAGACAGATCACCCTTCCACCTGCCACAATAAGTGTTTGGTGGTAGCAGGACAGGAAAGAGAAGAGCAGCAAAGAGGAAGAGGGAGAAGAGGAAAGGGGGTTGGGCGGGCAGGAAGAAGGAGCAGTCTGCACCTGCTCAGAGGAAATGGGACCTGGGGGGGGCTGGCCTCCAAAATTAGAACATGAGCCCCTCTCCCCATTCCTCATCTCAGTCAGCACTGCCTTCGTCCTACTCCGCACGTCTTCCCATCCTCCATTTAAGTCTTGCTTCCAGGTTGAGACCAGTAAAGACAATATAATTCCTGAAGGATCACTTTTCTTATTTATTTATTTATATTTATTTTTATTTTTATCTTTAAGTTTATTTATTTTGAGAGAGGGAGAGAGCATGCTTGAGTGGGGGAGAGAGAGAGAGAGAGAGAGAGAGAGAGAGAGAGAGAGAGAGGAATCCCAAGCAGGCTCTGCACCATTAGCACAGAGCCTGACATGGGATTTGAACTCACGAACCACAAGATCATGACCTGAGTTGAAATCAAAGAGTCCATCACCTAACTGACTGAGCCCCCCAGGTACTCCAAGGATCACTCTCAAACAAGTAGGTATATAGAACAGAAGAACCCTGTAAATTCCCCTTAGTGAGGGCTCACTCATAGAACACCAGATGTCTTAGGGTACTGAACCCACCAATCAGATTCAAAGGGAACAAAAGTTTTCATTCCAGGCCAGCTACTGTTATGGATGTATGTATTCCCTCTGACTTGCCTCCCAAAGAGTTCTGTCTCTACCTCTCTGTCTTAGACACACACACACACACACACACACACACACACACACACACATACACACACATACACTTAAAACACTTCAGGCTTTCTTTACGCTCCAAAAGGAATTTTACATAAAAATACAGGGATCTTTTTAGAAAACCTTTATTTCATTTCCATTTCTTAATTGCTGCTAAACTGGAAAACTTTGGAATCCTGTTTATGAAAAAAAGATACAAGCTTAGATTTTTAAGAGATTACTTGAGGTAATAAAATCCAACAGTGCTAATAGGAGACCTTTGAGTGTATTTAACTTTTGAAAAGCATATAGAAACATAAATCTTCCGTGTTTAAGTGGAACAATAGTGACATAAGGACAATCCTGAAGAGTGACTCTTAAATACTTTGAAATCTCATAAAGAAGCTTTTCTCAGGAAAGCTATAAAAAGAGTCAGTTTTGCCTGAGTCAGAGCAATTTTATCTAACTAACAGCACCCTCTGGACCTTTGAAAAATTGACATTCTCCATGACAGATCAAATTTGGATGTGGCTCATAAAGGAGCTCCCAAGGAGACTCTCATGCTTATTTTCCTCCTTTAGATCGAGAGCAAAGGTCGGCATATCTGGCCCACTGACCGTTTTTGCAAATAAAGTTTTATTGGAACACAGACACACTTTTGTTTACATATTGTCTATGGCTACTTTCAGGTACAAGGACAGAGTTGAGTAGTTCTGACAGTCACCATATGGCCTACAAAGCCTAATATTTACTATCTGGCCCTTTATAAAACAGAGTCTGCTGTCTCCTGAATAATTTCCCTCCTGTGTCACGCCTTTAGACAAAAAGTCAGGATTTTAGACTCCATTTTCCAGTAAACTGCTTTATGACCTCGGGAAGTAATGACACTTCTTGGGTTTGACTTCTTATCTATAAAAGAAGGAGAGTTAGCTCAGGTGATCATATTTTCCTTACTAATTCCCTTCAAATTTCTATGTTCTGAGGAAGGTAAGCCCTTTTCTCGTAACAATGATTTTTAAACGAAATCCGAATCCATTTTAAAAGATGTCTTTCTTCAAAACCCCAGTTTACTGTGAAATGTTTCCCATCATTTCAAGCATGTAACAACTAAGTGATACCCCCTTGCTACCGTATCGTGGACATGCCAGGAAGCTGTAGATTAGGGCCGGAGAGAGAATGTGAACAGCAGTAAAATCTGTTTTAGACGAGGCGGCACATCTGGCTCACACTTCCCTAGGACAGATGCGGCACGCTGCTTGTGCCAGAGACGAATGATCTTGTCTGTCGTGTTTTTGGTGAGTGCGTGCTCTATGGGTGCTGTAGCCCTGGGATCCTGAGGGAAATGGGATAAGTGCTCACCAAGGAAGCGCTATGAATGGACGGCGAAGGCACAAGTTCTCTGCTCCTCCAGGAATGGGGCTGGGCACTGTCCGAACTCGGGTGCTATGGGCGTATTCTGCACCGTGCAATTTCTCCCTAGACGCATGCCATAGGGCTACCAACTAGAGAAATGATGGCCAAACAACATCAGTCTCCTTCCACATTCCTCACAAACAACTAAAGGAACGCTTGCAATCACTGTCTTCAAAGAATACAAGACTAGAGATATCATATCACCCTAAAAACAAATATCGCCTAAAGTGCTCTAAATAGAGGTCAGAGAATTCCCTAGACCTCAATGCTAATGACTATGATTTTAAAACCAAGAAGCCTGTTATTTTGAAAAATAAACATTTTTTCCCCATTTCTTTTCTGCCCAGAAAAGAAAGGTGTGCGGAGATATCATCGAGTCCCTGAACCAGAAATGGTTGTTTCTTGGTCTCCATAGGAGGATGCTTTGAATAAGAACAAGTCTACGTGGAATTTTAGAAAGCAAGATGAATGCTCACTGAGTTTAAAACATATTTCAAAACAGAAAGGAGTGCCTAACAAAGGGAGCCACTTGGCAGTTTTTGCAAAACCCAAAGCGAATCAACCCTACGAATCACATTCAGAGTTTGGGTAGCATCTTCTCATAAACATCTTCTGTGCTGTGCTGAATTCCCTGCACTTGCCACACATTACATACTTTGGCTGGCACCTTTGTTTTCAGTAAAGCCTTTCTTTGCAAGAGAAAGACACTAGTGCATACTGTCTATCACTTCTGCTACATCTTCTAGCTTTTCTCTCCCTCTTACAGAGAAACCTCTGAACTGGATGCTAATATTTTGCAGACCAAGCATGAGCCAAAATGGATTAAAAAAGCTAAGCGAACATATCTGCATCAGTCTAAGGAGTTTCAGAGGAAGAGCTGCCATGTTAAGCTGCTTAGCATAGCTGCGGCTCTCCTCCACTCCCCGCACCCCTCTCACCCCGCCTTCTGTATTTTGGAGTATTTTACCTTCTCTTCTTGGCCAGTCAGTATTCTTCTATCCTCTCAGATCCAGCTTAAGTCCCATCTCTGGGATCACACTGCGCGCCAGCCCTCACGATGCTTTGAACATAGAGGGGGCTTATAAATATTGTTGGTTTGTTTTGAAAGTCTTCCTGAATGACCTCAGCCCGTGTGGATTTCTACCTTCCTTAACTCCTTTGAGATTTACTGTCTATCCCACACAATTAACACCTTATTCTCCTTGGCTCTGTACCACATGATACATTTCATTTTTTCTTTGTAATTGTTTCATGTGAGGTGGTTTTCTTTCTTCAATTAGATTATCAGCTCCCATGGGTGAAGTCGTCTCCCATACTATCTAGCAAACTGTTAGGCACAGTAAACATCCAATAACTACGTGTTTTGTTTTTTTTTTTTTTTCAATCAACAGCAGTTTTCACGTTGCTTGAAAGGTTATGTACCTTGCCAGCTATGCTGTGGACTCCTACCGATCGAACTGTTATATCAGAAATAGCAATAAGGTAGTAAAGTTGAAACCCCCAAGGAGAATAATTTGAATGAATATATGTGGAATATCAGGGGAAGATGAAAGAGATTGTTTCAGTCATTACTTGCAGGGCAGAATATCTAAATATATAAAAGAGCTAAGCAAACAAGAAAAGATATATACAGAATGCACATATAGTAAGAAAATGAAATGTAACTAATTGATCCAGTACAGGCTAAAATGGTTACAAAATTTAACAGTTTATTCCTCGTTCATTAATACAATCATCATGTTTTGAGTCTGGCTGTGCATATAACCCATTTAGAAAACTACATAATCTTTTACGGCATGCCTAGTTTCTTCAAGACTCACAGATTTCCAGTTTACACCTTGCTCATTGTTTACAGTGCTTCTGCAATAAAAGCAATCTGCTAAGCTAATGTTTATTTCAACAAACACTCTGTTTGGATGCGGCCTGACAACTCGAACATCTGTTTTAACTAGAAGCATCAACGAAGTTGACTTACTACATGGATAGAATTCGGAAAATTGCTCAATATTCTGCTTTGTTCTGCTTGTATGGACACAGCCTAATGCTTTCCATGCCGCCAAATTAGTACTTAAGTGGTTAAAGTAACCAAAGGAGCTTTTGCATACTCCATGCCAGCTGTGTTCTAAAGAGAATTAGACCTGAAATACCCAGCTCTGAGAACAAGCAATTAGTACAGGGCTTTAGTTGTTTAGCTGTGGGTTTCATTAATATGGAAGAGACAATAAGAGTGTTATTTCCACTATTATAAAGTTTGATGCAGGCGTTTCATGCTAGGACACCTCACATACGAAACCAGTGACAGATCTGTTTAAAGAAGAGCAATATTAAACTCATCAGACACAAAACAGAGCTGATCCAAGGAGTGTTTGTGTTACGTTTCAAGTCAAATAGCACGTTCTTCACTTCCAAGTGAAAGAAGATTTATTTTTTCTGTAAGTGGCTAACCTCTGGAAATAATTTGGGACACCAGAGAAAAAGAAAACCCAATTTTGAATGAAGTCTCCGTTGTGAGTCCAAGCCTTGCTGTCTCCATCGTGGCATTTGCAGGACTGCCTTGGTTGTCACTGTTCCAAGCTCCCCCACGGTGAAGTGTAGGTTCAGCCCCCCTAATCAACGACTCTTTTTCCAGAGTTAGGTGTCATTGTAGCTATTTCTATTGCTGCAGACAAAGCTCCCTTCCTAGAAAAGACATACTGGGTAGGCTAGCTAGTGTTTTCTTCCAGCTTTACTGAGATATAATTGAAACACAACATGGTGTAAGTTTAAGGTGCACACCGTGATGATTTGAATACGTATACATTGCAAAGTGATTACCACAATAAGGTGGGTTAACCCATCCACCACCCACATAGTTACCATTTTGTGTGTGTGTGTGTGGTGAGAACATTTTTGGATTTACTCTCTTAGCAACTTTCGAGTACACATTAGTGTGTTGTTAACTGTAGTCATCATGCTGCATATGATGTCCCCAAAACTTACCTTATAACTGCAAGTTTGTACCTTTTGATCGCCCTCACTCATTTCTCCTACCTCCCCAGCTCCTGAAAACCACCAATCTACTCTGTTTCTACGAGCTTGGTTTGTAGATTCCACATATGAGTGAGATCATACAGCATTTGTCTGTTAGTTTTTTGACATTAATTTATTTATGTTGAGAGAGAGATCACCAGCAGGGGAGGGGCAGAGAGAGAGAGAGGGAGGAAGGGAGAGAGAGAGAGAATCCCAGATAGTCTCCACACTCAGTGTAGATCCCAACGAGGGGCTTGATCCCACAACCACCGCAAGATCATGGCCTGAGCTGAAATCAAGTCAGTCGCCTGACCGAGTCACCCAGGCACCCCTGTCTGTTAGTATTTTAATAAGTCAGAAATTGCTAGAAGAGGTAAACCAAGAAATATGAATGTATGCAAGTGTCCAGTATGAACAGAGTCAGGTAAAAAAAAAAAAAACAACAACACCTGTTCACAAAATGGGGTAGAATATTACTGAGTCATTGATGGGATACAGTCGATGGAAGCTTCTTGGAGAAATGGGACTCAGCAGGAAGGAATTTAGGGATTTATTGAAGGGTCATTATCCCAAAGAGTAAGTGACAACTTTGGGCCTCAGGAGTCCAAGTTGAACACAGAGAACGAAGAGCTGTTTTAACCAGTACACGTCAGAAACAGCAAGTGACACCAGGATCAGACCTAAGAGGCACCGACTCGACACAACTACCCACAAGATGAGGAACATTTTTAAGAATATCAGAACCGGCTCAAGAAATACTCAAGCTCCCACAGTTGAACACACGGACAGGGTACGGCCCAGTCCTTTTGCATGCCATAAAGTAAATGCTGTGCTATCTTCTAAGTGGTTGATGGACAGCATTCGGTTTGGATGATTAAATACATTGAAGGCGACAGAAAAGGCTCCAGGCTGCAGTGCCCTTAGGTAAATTTTCTTCCTTCTCCTGGGCCAGGGTACTAGAAGAGCTGGATGCCGGACGGGGACAGCTGCTGACTCCCATCAGAGCACAGCACCGCCAGTGCTCTCATTGCTCCAAGGTAGCTCCTCAGGAAGCCCAGGACAGAGTGATACAGACTTCAGACGTTTTGGCCAATTTCATGTAAGGACAGATTCCTGGGACAGAATCAAGAGCTTCAGAGTTTTGTTTTTCCCAAAACACCGAGGCCATACATAATATGATTACACTCCTCCATGGTGAAGAGTTCCCATGTACCTTATTAAGTGTGAACTAATATACCTTCAGTTCCTTCTACGGTTTTGAGTTCAAAGTACAAGGAAAGCAAGAAAAAAACAAAATCACGAGCTCTGGTTTCAAGTTCTAGGGTGACATTTACAAGCTGTCGCCTTAAGAGTCTCTGTTCAGAGTGTGTGTTTCATCATAAGAAAATGGAATGATGGCATCCACGTCTTAGAGCAGAATGGTGGTCAGTGATGTAGGTTAGATCAGTAAGTTCTTGGATCTTAGTATTCCTCACTCCCTGAACCCTCTGCCTTGCCCACTACCACAGCCATGCTGACCTGCCCCTGTCTTCTTCCCAGTTCTGAGCTGCACTTTTTTCGATGGTAAACTAGGAAAACTATTGATTCCAAACAGAGTGGTTGTGGAATCAATTGAGATTAAGGGAGTGTTTCTTGCTATTATAGGCTTCGTGGACATCATCATTACTTACGGTCTATGAGGAAATAATAACCAATAACTTTATTCTTTGTCGCCACGCAGCACTTTGATTTATAATCTACATTAAAGACAAAAGCCAAACAAAAGCTGAGGGTCTGTGCCTTAGAATGCTAACTCACCATTAAAATAAACCATTTGGAAAACTCGATTAGCTGTTCAATTTTATACTGTGATTATTCTTTCCCCAGGTTCTCTTCACAGACAAAAAATAGAAAATTTGGTTTGTTTTTCACAGTATTAAGAAAGGCTGATGAACTGTCTGTGTCAGTGTTATATATTTAGTGGACTTATTATTATTTTTGCAATGCTTTGGCACAGCTCAATTTTAAATGTAATTACCACATTATAATCTTGGCAAAACCCACTGTTCCAAATAATGCTCTGATGTACAAATGAGTCTTCCTACCAGATGAAAACTGCCAAGGGAAAGGTACTGTTGTATTATAGAAAAATGAGAAGTCTCGTTGAAGCGCAGAATAACTGTAAATTTCATTTCAAAGGCATACACTATATGCACACAAACTAAAAAAAAGTTGTAATTAAGATGTCTCGTTCTCCTGAACTGGCACTCTAATATATAATAATTCACTGTAGGGCACGTAGGCACCCTGGATCAGACAGTATCTCTGTATACTGTGAACTAGAGACAGTAGGATATTCAATATGCTGAAAAATTTCTGCAACTTTTTTAGAATATGAAGGTAAACACTGATTGAAGCATGGCCAGAAAGTTCTGGAATCATTTTTTCGCCGGCACTGTAAGTCAATAAGCAGTAAAGTTTTTACAATGGTGTGTGCTTATACATGTCTTTCAATAACCTGCAGCATTTTCACTAGGTCTGCCTCACAGTAACACCATACATGGGTTTCTGGCTTTAGTGGAGAAACCAACTCTGAAATGAGGATTTACATAAGAGATTGGCTTTTATTTTCCATTAGGTGATCCTTCTGGGCAGTTAAGCGTATAGCTTTTCTTTTCCAATATCTCCTGGAAAACCTTTCCAAAACAATGCTGGAGGCTGATGACTATTCTCCTACTGCAATCGTTCTCAAACCAGGGGTGGTTTTCTCTCCCCGCCACCACCCCCCGCCCCCCCAGCCAGGGAGATATTTGGCAATGACTGGGGACATTTTTGACTGTTACAACTGGAGGGTTGTGGCCCACTGGCATTTAGTGAGTACAGGGCACATCTGTGGCTAAATATCCCACAATGCACAGGGCAGTTCCACACTAAAAGGAATGATCTTGTCCAACCTGCCAATTCTGCTGGGATGTGCATCTCTGAAAACATGACAGGTATTGCCCATGAACACCGCCTGAGTCGGTGTCCCTGGGACGGTCATTATTGGGAACGAAGGCCAACATAACAGCAGAATCCAAATCCTTCCTTTTTTACTAGGATCCCATGAACATTGCCAGAGCACAGATCCAGCCAATGGGCTCTTAGTGTGTGGAATTTTTTGAAGTTCTAGTTTCGCTTTGTTCAATCATTTTAGAAAATATGGAAGTATCATTCTGGTTTGAACCAGTTCATTAGGTTTATTTTTGGACATGTTTGGTTCAGTGACAACCCTAATATTTGGGGTCTATTCAGTTCAAGGTGTAGTGCATCAATGTGATTTTGGCTTTTGGCTATGGTTACTTGGTTTAGCGCCTTGCGTTAGTGCCTATGTGAGTGTGGCTTTGGCAGAAAGCTCCAACCCATCCCTGTCAAGGACCCTGGAGCCTCTGTACACCAAAGGAGTTAATTCGTTCCTTACTCTGTTTTATAGGAAGCCTCATTAATGCCAGCACCAAACCAAGAGGTTTGAGGACGTGTTGACTCCTCACTTTCCCCCACCTGGTTTCAAATTATGACTCGACTGAGAAAAGTTAACTTATTTTATATTATATGTACGAGAAGGTACAATAGTCTCACGTTTTTCAGTCTTCCTGACACTGTTTACTTGAGTACACTGTGAAGAAAAGAGAAAAAAAAAAGTTCTTGAAAATCTCCAGGGATTTAAAAAAAATGCCCGTTTACCCCTATTTTGCAATGGCCCTGGTTGTGAAACCATCAGACTGCAAAATACTGGAGGAGTGTTGAGGGTGGATTTTAGTGACAAGATTTCCTTAAGGCTGTAAACAAACCAAATTCATTAAGAGGAAGAAACAGAGGTGGCAGATTTCATCATAAAATAAGGAAAACAGTTTCCAGCTGAATTATAGATACAGCACAACATGCAGTTGTTCATTTTTGAAAACTCCAGTTTCTGCAGGCTGAAACAGAACATTTCAATTGGCTCAGTTCATGAAAGCCATCTGCACCTGCTCACAAAACAGCTTAAAGAAAAAAAAAATCTGCACGAAGGATTTTAACGTATACAGATAATAGGGAACAGCCTCTGGCACACACACCCCGAAGAAGGAGGAGCCGTATGAAGCGAGGGGCTCGTAATTTTTTTAAACTACCAATAAATAATAATCTAAAATCAGCTTACAGCATTAGTTCAGTTTTACCTGTGGCAGCTACGCTTGCCTGTTCTGGTTGTATGTTTAAAAGTTAGGCGATTAAAATTCAATTATGTGGGTTTTTCTTTTATGTAGCCTAGGGTTGAATGAATTACTGGCAGGAAACTTTAGCTCACGAATTCAATCAAAAATCCTTTCATTTGTCAGAGCTGCTTCCTGCCCTTCTCCTTTAAACATCTGCTTCTCCAGTTCAGGGAAAACACACACACACACACACACACACACACACACACACACACACGCGCACACACACACACACCCTCTTTGCTGAAATAATAAGCAATCACCAAAACTTCTCTCTCTCTCCCTCCCTCCCTCCCTTTCTCTGTCTCTGTCTCTGTCTCTCTCTCTCTCTCTCTCTCACACACACACACACACACACACACTCCTTTGTTGAAATAATAAACAATCACCCAAACTTCCCTTGCAAAAGTTAACAGAGTCTCCCTTAAACATACACTTGCTCCCAGTAGAGTTTATTTAATATATCTTTAATAGCTTCCTCATACTCCTTTCTTCCTTTCCGCTTTCAAATTCTGGAAAATCTCAAGCTGACAAAAGAAGACATTTTTAAAATGCGAACCTTCGCAGGGAGAAGCCCCGGCCCAGCCCGCAGGCCAATGAGGAGGCGGCCAGGCCATTGGGCAGCACACGCACTCCTTAAATGGCAGGCGCTTCCTGCCTGAAAAAGCCAGTTACGCGCGCACACAGACACGCAGACACACGCAGACACACACACACACACACACACACACACACACACACACACACACACACGGAGAGAAAGCAGGAGGTGCAGCTCAAGTGCCAAACAATGTGTGCGCGTCCGCGGCGCTGAGCGGAGTGTGGGGCAGGCCTCACCAGGGCCATGGTCCCCGCGCCACCGCGGCCTTGGCCTTCCTTCCCGGCCGCGGACCGGGGTTTACTCCGTGCCGCCGAGAAGCCTGGCCCGTCTGGAGGAATCTGAAAGTGCCTGCCTTCTGGCCAGAGAATAAGCCCCTTAGTCCGCCCGCCCTGCCCCTGCGCTGACCCACCGACTCCTGTTTGGGACACTGACTCAAGGGCCGACTTCTGTGGCTTGTCCCTTTGCCTAAAAATCGTGCTGTTTCTTTCTCTAGAGAAATCTGGAGTAAAACTTAGTAAACCTTGGGGCTGTGCTGCCAAATGATCTCAAGCCGATTTTAGATCTTTTAAAATAGGATCACTTCTTTTGAGAGCCTCGGAGTCATGGAAAAGACGTGCTTTAAGAACAAACGCTCACCTGGAATCTGTAAACATTTAAAACTGGACAAAATGGTGATGTTTTACTGAGACATGGTACATAATTCAACCAGCTGTTGTACCATGGTGAAGCCTAGGAATGTTTTCATATCTAAGCTATGCCTGTAATTCTGTAAGTAGATAAGGAAACCTCCGGTTATTATACTCTTCACATGGATAGAAGAGCTTGAACTGAAATAATTCGAAAATTACTGGTATTCCCAAATGTACTACAATCAAAACATTCATAATTAACGCATGTTGTAATTATTCACCCTTAAATTTAAAAAAGTGAGTGATATGATTAAAGCCATTTATTATTATGTTAATAATAGTAATAACAACAGTTAACATTTCTGAGCACTATGTACCACTTGTGATGTCAGTTATTTACATGCATGATTTCATTTAACTCCGAAAACTCTCTGCAGAGCCACGATTATGCACATTTGAGGGAACATTTAGATCATTAATTTGCTGCAGGCCAGAGAGTTAGTAGGTAGCAAAGCTGTAACTTGTACCCAACAGCTGGACTCTCAAAGCCAACACCCACTAGTCAATCATCCATCCATCCATCCACACACCCACACCATCCATCCATCTATATCCATCCATCCATCCATCCAGTACGAATGCCTATCATTTGGAAGACACAACCAAAAAGAAGGAGATAAGTTGAACACACACAAAATTTTTTTTAACACATACATCTGTTATATCCAATGGAAACATAAGGAACAAGCAGTGTCTTAAAATGTCAGGCATCTGATAATAGCATGTACATACTGAATTGTAGAAACAATGAATAGTACAAGAAAAAAGTAAGATGTCAATGAAACTGTTATTAACAAGACATTCAATACTCCTTTGACATACAAAATGTAACATTCAAGGTATTTCTCAAAAGACCAATTTTTCCTTGAATTTTCCAAAGAATTTTCAAAAATAAATTCAGGGAACATTTGGGAATAGCAAGTTTCCAAAACAAAACGTGCATAGCAAGATTAGTTTTTCAGTTTTACCATTTTTTCTTTCAGTGGAAAGTTCATTGGACAAATTAAAATTTCACCCTAGACAGGATGTGAGAATGTTTTTGTAAATCACAATTTACTGTATATTAGTGCCATGTGAAAGTTTTCTTTCCCAAACAAGAACCCACATGAAACTTGGTTATTAAACCTCAAATAAACCCTTTTTACATACCTATAAGCCTCAAATTGAAATTACCTTTAAATGGGTTTTTAGATTTCTTTTTAAGTCCTGAGTGTGTAGGGCAAAAGGTTACATCCTTCACATAAATTTCTGCTTTGGGCTAAAACCAATATATCCTTATTTTGAGGTTTCATCTTAAATGCATCAAGTTGATGTCACTTCAGTGTGAGCTTGTATGGGCTATAAAATCGTGCCTCAATTGCAGCTATTTCTGTATCCACCTGAATCACACTATTATGCTTCATTCTTTGCATTTCACGTTCAACAAAAACGTGAGGGCTTAATTAAGTGCCAGGCTCTATACTAGGCACTGGAGACACAAAAGGACAAAACAAACAAACAAACAAAAACAAAAGAATAAAAAACAAAACAAAAAACCACAGTCCCTATGCTGGAGAAAGTTACAGACTCATGAAAGAGAAAGGTAAATACATCATAAGAATTGGATGAGTCCCCAAAAGAAGCATGATCCAAATGTGTGGGGAGTCATAAGAGAGAATGACCAATTCAGGGAAGGCCCTCTCCTCTACAAACCATCCCGTTCATCCACTCAACAAATATTTGTTGGATTTTGAAGGATAAGCAGGTGTTACAGGTGAGGAAGGCAGAGGAAACACCATATGCAAAATCACCAAACTCTGAAAGGGATTCCACGTTCATGGATAAGGTTGAAGTCTGTACCAAATATGGTGAAGCACAAGCAGTCAAGTGATTGACTCTGTTTGGGGTGTGAAGGATGGCACCTGAGAAGACAGATGAGCGGCTCCTGAACGTACCCGCAAATTCCCCTTAGAAACTGAACATTCTGAGAGCTCTCTAAGGTACAATACAGATGAAGCGCGCAATCCCTTTAATACCAAGGCAGTGAGAAAATTCCTTCCATGTTTCAGTGGAAGTCCTGATGGAGTCAAGTATACCTAACTTACTTGGTGAAGAACAATGAAGTGCTCACACACACACAGGAGAGAAAATGCAGGCTGCACTCTTAGGGCAGTATCACACCCAGGAATGGAGCCACCCGTGGTGACTGATCAATGTGACATACAAAGTTTGAGGTCTGCTCTGAGGGTACGCACTGACTTTGTCAATCAAGCACAGAGAACCACCTCCCTCTGACCAGCAGCTCTCACAGACTGCTCACCCTGTCTCAATTGTTAATTCCAAGTGAAACAAGGACATGATTCATACCCCCGGTTGCTTTTCTTTTCATGTGTAGCATGATCAAAAGAATAATTATACAGAGAGGAATTCTGCAAAGACAAAAATCGCGTGTGATCCTCCTTACATAAGGACCTCAGTGTGCTGCTGGGAACCCTCGGATTTGTTCTGTTGACTGCCAGCTTCAGGTTACAGGCAGGGAACCAGAACCCTCATTAACATCTTCCTAGCCTCCAACAAACAGAGAGTCAGTTTAACACACCCATTTGGTCGGGACAAGTACATATCAGATTCAGACCTTGCAAAAATAATAAGCCGTAGTAAACAGTTTGATGACTTCTGAGCAGAGAAGAGGTGGCACATATAGTTCCGTTAAGCAACCCTAGAGAAAGAGTTAGGAGGGCTTGCTGAGAGAAGAATTCTGAGACAGTTCACACACACACACACACACACACACACACACACACACACCAAAAAACAAAACAAGAATGTCATTATGCTTTTAAACTCTTTCCACACAACTGTTGCTTAACATCTCATACTCCCACCCCAAACCCCCCCCCCCCCCCACACACACCCCCACACAAAGCCTCGATCAGAAAGGGAAAAGGGCAAGTTTCCTATGGGGAAAGTTTAGCATATTTTATTGGATTGGCAGATTTGGCATCTGCTTTCCAATTCATTTCACTCTGGTTACATCCAACTTTGCCCACACCACAGATGCCCATGCCCCTAGCATGCCTCACAGAGGAGAAGGTGGCTAAAAAAACCCCCACTCTCTCAGGACTGCTGGTCGCCCTTTCGATTCTGGACCACTAACGTCAGGTGGGCCATCAGTGCTGACCCAATTCTAGTGTGCTTTTCTGGGTCCCCTCACTCTGTCATTCTCCTACATGACTATTTCGCACCTCTCCCTCTCGCCTCATACCTCCCGCATGTTGTGCCTAATTATTAGTCTAATTCACTGGATGGAAGTGATTCCTATACCACTGAGAAAACAGAAGCAAACAGAAGAGAACTTCCACAACTGCTACCAACATTCTACCCACTTAACTGATTAAAAAATTTTTTTTAATGTTTATTTATTTATTAAAAAAATTGTTTAATGTTTATTTATTTTTGAGACACAGAGAGACAGAGCATGAACGGGGGAGGGTCAGAGAGAGAGGGAGACACAGAATCGGAAACAGGCTCCAGGCTCTGAGCAGTCAGCACAGAGCCCGATGCGGGGCTCAAACTCACGAACTGTGAGATCATGACCTGAGCCGAAGTTGGACACTTAACTGACGGAGCCACCCAGGTGCCCCAGTGTTTATTTTTGAGAGAGAGAGAAAGAGTGTGAGTGCAGAAGGGGCAGAGAGAGAGGAAGGGAGACACAGAATCTAAAGGAGGTTCCAAGCTCTGGGCTGTCAGCACAGAGCCCAATGCAGGGCTAAAACTCATGAACCGTGAGATCATGACCTGAGCCAAAGTCAGACGTTTAACCAACTGAGCCACCCAGGCGCCCCCCACTTAGCTGATTATTTATCCCTGCCTTCTCCAATATGGTAGTCCCTAGCCACATGTGGCGGCCATTGATCACTTGAAATGTGGCCAGTCCAAATCGAGAGGTGCTGTTTATATAAAATACACTGGATTTTGAAAATTTAGTATACAAAATGAATGGAACATCTCAATAACTTTTTTCATTTTCAGTACATGTTTTAGAGATAATAATTTGTATATATTGGTTCAAAGAGTCATGAAAATTAATTGCACCTGGTCCTTTTACTTTTTTTTTTTAAACATGGCTCCTAGAATTTTAACATTACATAAGTGGCTCACATTGTTTGTTTGGGATGGTGCTGCTCTATTCTCTGCAATTACTGTGAAGGAACTCCCCATGTTGTCAGCTAAGACCAAGCCACCCCCCTCCCTGTGCATTAGAACCCTTTCCTCCCTCCCACTCATGGCCTTCACTTTAGCTGTTCTCGCTGCTTTCTCCTTCTTCACCAGTTTCCCCCCTCTCACAGGATCATTCTCATCTGCAGCAAACATGTTGCTGTATCTCCTATCTAAAAAGAAACACCTCTTGACCACACATCTCAACTTACCACCTCATTTCTTCCTAACTTCTCAAAAATGTTGTCCACACTCAGTCTACAATTCTTCCAGATGCATCTTTTACGCATCTACTCCAACCTCTTCCCACACCACCAAAATGGCTCCTGTCAAGGCAGTGTGCTGGAGCTAGTAGGAGCCACCTGGTAAATATTCAAGAATTTTGCAAGCTTTGTCTTAAACCGCTGGCAGCTTGAAGTTGGCTATGATGGGAATATTTACAACATGGAAATTGGTAGACGCTACAAGTCAGGAGAGCCAGTGTCCTGGCAGAGCACCGATTGGAAGTTAGCAATGGCCTCTATCAAACTTTATACTCAATTACCATTCTTCAGCTTACATAACTTATTTGTAGCGTTTGATATGGACAAACACTCCCTCCTTCTTAACTTTTCTTCACTGCCTCTTGCGGCATCATCTTCTATGTCATCTCCCATGCTGGACATGTTTTCTCTGTCTCCTTTGCTAGGTCTGCTTCATCTGTCTGACCTCTAAATATTGGAGAGTCTTAGCACTCAGGCCTAACATGCTCTCACATGTTTCTTCTTTATCTACACTTCTTTTCTGGTGTTTTCAGTCTTATGGTCTTAAATACCCAAATGTATACTTTTAGGCCAGGTCTTGCCCATGAATTCCAGCTTACTCATACCCCTGCCCACTTGAATGGCTAATAGGCACGTCAAACTGGACACGTTTATGATGAAAATGTTAATTCTCCATCTTCCCTTCTTTCCCTGTTACCAAACTTGATATTCCAATAATATTCCCCAGCTCAGCAAATGGCAATTCCAGTTGTATAGGCCCCACGTATTGACTTATCCTTGGTTCTGCTCTTTCTTTGATAGCCCAAATCCAGTGTGTTGGCACTCCAATGGGCTCTGTCTTCAGAAAATATCCCCATATTTCTTATAATAAGAGCAAATCTTTCTAATGGTCTACAAAGCCCTACAAGTTACCCCCATTGCCTTTCTGACCTCCTCTCCCACCAATCTCCCTTACCTTACTCCTATCCAGCTAGAATATCTTAGTCAAAAAGATGCTCCTGGCTCAAAGGCTCTGTACGTGCTATTCTCTCTGCCTGATAATTCTTCTCCCAGACGGTCACATGGCTCATTCCCTGACCTTCTGCAAGACAATTCTATATGAAATGTATCCCCGACTTGGCATTTACCACTATACGATATACTATATTGTTATTGTATGCTTATCATCTGGCCTCAGCAGACAAATTATTTGTTTTTCAGTATTTTACATTTAGTACCCATGAGAAGCACACACCAAAAGCTCAGTTAAATGTTTGTTGAATGAATGCAGAACTTGGTGCCACACTACCACCAGCTTTGGATCATAAAGAAAGCTACTACTGCTTTCTGTTTTGTACGCAAAGCATTAAGTGAAGGACACATATTAAATGGCAAAATATTCTATTTCTCTACCAGGCCACATGTGTATACGGACTCCGTAGTGAGGGAGGCCTTTTGGCTGGCAAAACAATTAAATCTGACTCAATTCAGAATTAATAGTGACTCATTTGGTGATAATGGTATTGCAAACGTTTTTCTTTTTATATTGCCTTTGTAAAAGGGGGACTTTCGGGATGTCTTCACCTGAAAGCCCTCTCAATTTCATTCTGGGGGTGACTGCAGGAAGAACTCTGATGGAAAGAACTGGAATTATCCCCTAGGACCATGGCCCTGGTTGGTTTGTGGTGTGGTGGAGTGGGGTGGAGGGGAGGGAGTCTGGAACAGTGAAACATATGCCAAAGGTATTAACAATAAAATAGTCTTTACAGATTACATATACATAACAAAGGTGATTTTCGCCTCACCACCCCTTTTTCTCTCCGGCCATTGATTTGCCCAGAAAACCTAGGCTGAAGTTGCCAGTGAAAACCATGTCCCCCAAACTCCTACCTCTCTTTAGTAAACTAAAGGTGGTGGAGGACAGGTGGGAGGCAACCCTTTCATCTCCGTCATCCCCAGGATTTTTACAGGTGGATATTTTCTCATAGCTCTGTAGTTAGAATTCAAAACACATCTTGTGACTCATACACAGTGACTAGCAGTCTATAGTACCATTTCTTTCCTTCAAGATACTGAGATAATTAGGTAGGCCTAATTTTAATAATCTTTTATAACATTATTTTTATGGGAAATTGCATTATTAGATCCAAATTCTTGCTTCATAACTGAGTTTTTGGAATATAAATTGTTTATACATTGGAAAATGCCTGTAATTATTATTAATTGGGTTTCTAGTCAGGTCCAAAGACCAAGTATGTTTTAACCATCTATGGTGGTAAAACAATCATCAGTGATTATCTCTTTGATTTTGGGGGTATTAGAGGTTCTATCCACAGGTGAAACTGTTAGAAAAGCATCAGTGGAAAAAAAAAATAAGCCTAGAAATAAGGACAAAACAAATCATTTAAGCACTAGACAGTATAGCTAGAACACTCCTAGATATATGGCCTGGCTGTTATCCATTCTGTTCTGCATAAATGTTTTTTTATGATGTTGGGGAATATGTGCTCTTCTCTCTTTTTACACACTCCCCCACAACACACAGATATGCACAGTAGGTAGGTGAGTCAATCAAAATTTATTGAAAATCAAATAAGTACTATATACATTGGGTTGAATTCTCTAAATAATGTGTTAATAGCTACCTCCTACATAGGTATGAAGTATTTCACATGCATTATATCTAATCCCCACAAATACGAAAGCAAACCCCTATGTGATGCTTTGTGCAGCATACTATTCTGTCTTTTACCTTAATCCACTCCTTTAAGATGCACAACAGGCCCAGAGCGCCTGTGTGGCTCAATCGGTTACGCTTCCAACTCAGGTCACGATCTCGCAGTTCGTGGGTTTGAGCTGGTAGCACAAAGCCTAATGCGGGGCTCCATCCAGAGTGGTTGAGATCATGACCTGAGCCGATATCAAGAGCCTGATGCTTAACTGACTGAGCTACCCAGGTGCCCCACATCTTGTCTCTTTAAATACTTAGTTCCTCCAAGTCTATTGGTGTGCCTTCAAATTATTTTGCATAATCTCCGAAGCACAGAAATGTCCAGGGCTCTGCCTCTAGCAGATACTCTACACAGGAAAGAGATTCACACAGAGTGATTTTGCATCGTACGTAAAGATGAGAAAAAAAAAAAAAATACTCATCAACACCAGAGCTTCCCTTTGTTTCTGAGAAAATGCCAAGAAAAACTGACTTTGATTTTCTAAATCTTCCTTTGATTTACTCTACTAGAGGAAAATCAATGCTAAAATAACTACTGAAAGCCACCCGAGATGTGCTGATCTAACATGACAAATGCCAAGGAATTTAGACACTAAATTGATCTTGGAATCTAAGCTCCCCTTCTAACTCCAACAGAAGAGAAATCATAATATCCACATGGAGCAGAATCCTTCCTACCTAGACGACGGGCTTGTCATTTACTGAAAGCAGACAGGTAGCTCCACTGCAATATTGTTTACCAAGCAGCTAAGGTAGTTACTTCTGCACCCAAGCAAGTGCTGCCTGTTTACAGTATCGATTACTGGGATTTTTGCTGGGAGTACACAGAGACTGGCCACCAAAATGCGCCTAAAATCTTCAGCAGTGCATTTAATACCTTTCTCTGCTTTGAGAAGGAAAACCTGGGATACAGACCCCACTTCTCAGAAAAGGGGACGCCGTTCCAGTGTGTGTTTCATGTGATTTATATTTTCTGACAATGGAAAGGTAAATTCTCTTACAGGATTTATGGCACAATTCTCAGCCATCTGAACTCCGTTTATTTCACCTTGTCTCACTGCTCAGAGAATTACAATTAGATGGAACACCTCGTGTCAAAGCATCTAATAGGTCCAGCATGGCACATTGTGACTGTGGCAAATACTTTTCTCTGTGAAAATCACCAAAGCTTAGAAGTAGTCACTATGTCCCCCTCGTTATGACATGGCTAAGAAAGAAGTGACAAACTCTTTAACAAAGCATGTAGGAATAAATACAATAAACTGAAAACATCATTTAAACTTTTTTTTTTCTAAAGATAAGAACTTGTGTGGGACTTCTGGAGGAATTTTGATAGGTCCTTGTAGGATCATTTTAAAACACTCAGGGAATTCTACTCCTGAAACCAATATTGCATTGTCTGTTAGTTAACTAAAATTTAAATTAAAAAGGAAAGAAAAAACACACAAGGAAAATGCATTTGAAATTAAATAGTGGTAAATCTGCATACAAAAACAAAAACAGCCATCCGAGAGACTTTCACTCAAGATAAAGTTCGACTAACTCTATGCAAATAGTAATAGCACTTTCTAGAAAGAGTTCTAAAGTAAGTCACACACACAAACCTCAGTAGCAGCACAAAACATCCTTTGTTGCCGGACGTGAGAAAAACACACTCGCATCTAAAAAAAGCCATAGGAAGGAAGTGGAAGAACCTCAGGGGCGAGTGGGAGTGCAAAAGGAATGCTCTAGCTCTTTTTTTTTTTTTTTTAAACACGTAAGCTTGCTGTGCCTTTAACAGTGGGGCAGCAGTTCAAGTAAGTGAAGCAAAATCTTTGTGATGCGTTTTTCCCATCCCAAAGGTGCACTATCAGCCAAATAGATTTGAAAATCCTGATAAAGGCATGTTGATATTCTGGCAGTATTTGATTGCCCCAAGTTAAAAAAAGTTCTTTAAAAAAATCAAAGAAACCCAAACCACCTGCCTTACATTCTAATTTCATACATCTCCAAACAACTTTGATGGCCAACAGAAGAATGAAAAGAAAAGTTATCCGAGAGCAAAGACAGGGAAGAAAACATTCTGCCGAAATTCTGCAGGGTTAACAAAATGGGCTGTGTCTGATAGAGGATAGATTGAAGGCTCTTTTGAGAACACAAATATGATCATGCTGCCCCCCCCCCTTTAAAATCCTTTGATACCTTCTCATTGTACTACGGAGAAACACAAAATTATCAATATGGTTCACAAAGCTCTTGGTAATTTGGTTGCTGCGTATCTACCAGGCATAATGTCAGGGCTCACACCAGTTGAACACATCTGTTCCAGGCACAGAAATGCTGATGATTTTCAGTATCCCCATTTTTCAGAGGAGGAACTAGAGAAGTTGAGTTACTTGATAAGATCAGAAAGCTGGGGAGCAACTGTGTCAGACACTGTTTATGGAGGAAATCAATGCACATTTCCAATACCCTTTCTCTTGGCTGCCTCCATTAGCGCAGCCAGAAAATCCACGTTCTCACTCTCCTGCTTTCCTTACCATTTGGGTTGTGCTCTGACCAATGGTGTGTAGGCAGAAGTTCCCCAGATGACTTCTGAGCTTTTAGCTTTTCTGATGAGAGGACCTGGCATTACACATCTTTCCCCTTCCTCCTGCCTCCAACGGGGCCATCCTGCCCGAGGCCACTTCAAGACCCAGAAATGGCAAAGCAACAAACTCAGAAAGCAGAGCAGCAGAGGCAAAGGGCCAGGACCTGTGAGGAACTCATCAAACCTTCAGCAACCCTGGACTGCTTCTTCTCAGCCTTTTTGTTTCGTGGCGACAATATGCTGTGCTTGATACATTAACCTCACCAAGGCAGGCTTTCTGTTATTTGGAGCCCAAGGTATTTCTAAGGGAAACAGCTGTGAGACCAGGATTCTAACTAGGAAATCTGATTCCAGAGCCCAGGAGCCAAACCCCATTCCTTCTTGTCTCACTCTGTCATTTTCACTCTCTTCACTTTGGCCACACCGAACTCTAAATGTTTCTTCCCGCCCCCAAACCTTTGCTCTTCCCTCTGCCTGGAGGAATTCCTATGTATCCTTCATATCTCAGCTTAAACATCACCTCCTCAGGGCAGCGTTTCCTGATCTTTGTTCATGTTCCAGACAAAATCAGTTCCCATAAAAGCGTATCTATGGTTACTGCCATACGTGTCCTCGGTAGCACTTACCACAATTACAAACAGGTAAGTATTTAATGCATCTTTCCATGTGACGTGATAGGCTCATGAGGTTAGAAACCGTGTTCTGATTGTACATGGTAGGCAGTCAATACATATTTCTTGAATGAATGGCTAAAGCAGGCATTCCTCACCCTAAGTTTGTTCCTGAGCTAGGCAGATGGAGATAGGAAGTCACTTATCTTACACATCTGCAACCTCAGAAGCACATCGGGCTGGAATACATCTTGTTTGACTCTATTAACTGCCATAAATATCTCAACAGAAAGGAGGGAGGCAAACTGAGCTCCACTGGCTGAGTGTGAAGACAGAGCAGATCCTAGTGAGAAAGAAAGGAATATTTCTAGTCCCAAGGCAGGGGCCATCCCAGAATTAGAAAAGTACTACAAGAAGAAAACGGTGTGTGTCAGGATGGGAACTACAAACGAAAGCTGGGAATACCTTGCAAAGACACAATTTTCAGCAGGCCAAACATAGATACCATACAGTATTTTCTGTGATCCCGAGTTTTGCAGTCAGCATTCTGGGAGGCTTTTCTGTGGGAAAATGTTTCCAATTTTAGAGTGGAGTTGTAGGAAAATGTTTCAATTTATATAAACTTTGCTTTATTGCCAAATTTCCTGTAGCCTGTCTATTCCATTAAGCAAGAGATAACTGGTTTGCATCATCTTTTCAAAATCACAGTTCTTTGTACCATTAGAAGATGCTCTCGTCACCCTGCAACTGGTCTTTTTATCCTTTTGTCTCCATTAGGCTGTAAATTCTTGAAAGTAGGAATCTTGTATTTTATTTCATTTTGGATTTTTAACAGAGTATAGTGCTGGCACAGAATACGAATCCACTCTATCTTGTTATTATAATGAATAAACAAAATGCACAGGCATGGGAGGCATTTAGTAAACACATGTCAAATTGAATTTTTGATACACGACTTGGAATTGTTTCCCTTTCAAGGTATTCGTTCAGGGAGCATAACTACAGAGCCCACAATCCAACAAAGTCTTCATTATGGAGAAAAGCTAGAAGAGCCTTTGCGGTTTCAAGACAATATGAATTAAAATGGCAACCTCCTTTTTATCGTGTGGATATTTCAAGTGCAAACACAACTCAAAACTTGAGATAAAAAAAAAAAAAAAAACAAAAAAAAAAACGTCGTCATATTTCTCTGTTCACCAGTCCTGACTGTCTTTTGTGTTCTGTCTTCACTTTGGATCTGGGAGGTCTTAGGAAAAGGAGAAAGCAGGGGAGGAAAGGAAGGAGAGACGGATGTGGGACAGGAAAGACAGCGAGTAACAGAAAGGAACAAAATGGACTGGGATAAGGAGCCAAGGGCGGGCACTGGAATAACAACAGAAGATATGCAGAATGGAAGTCGATTCCCTCTCTTCTTCTCCAGTCTCTAATTTCTCATCTCTAATAAAAATGTATGCACATCTGTCTATTTGATCCTAATTTCATAATGCAATTTTCATAGCATTTTTTTAAGAAAAATTAATCGAGAGGTGAATGTCTTCAATTTTTATAACAACAAGCTTGTGGTTTTTGACATCTTTTGTTCCCATTCATTAAAGCCATCAACTAAGTCCAGAGTAGGGCAGTACTGAGGCCTTGGGAACGCTCTTAATGGATGATAAATACAATCTATTTTCACATTTACAGAAAGTGAAACTTGGGTACTGTACACAGTAATCCGCTTACTTCGTAAATATCCCGTGTTTTCATCTGCATATTGTACCAATTAAACACATGTTGGTATTGACTCAGTCACCCGAGTGGCTTACAGAAATGTGAATGGAATCCAGTCCTGACGTGGGACAGAACCACGACCAAAAGCACATTAGTAGCAAGAAAAGATGTTTGTTTCTAATATATGGATTATATTTTCTAGTGTCTTACAGAAGAATGAAACTGAAAGAGGCAGCTTTGAAGAAATTTGCACGTGTCTGAAACCCACATCCTGTTGTTATCCACTGCCCTGGCACAGAGAAACTGGGAGATGAACATTCTCATTAGGGCCCCATTAGCTCTGATTTGCAGAGGCCTTCTCTAAAGAGGGAAGTCACGTTCACCCTTCATCCCCCTCCACATGGCTGGGCCGTGGACCAGGCATCACCACCGACCAGCATCATTCCCTGAGTGAACATCTAAGCCCAAGAATACAGTGGTCTAATCCGGGGTGTTTAGAAGTTAAGTTTCAAAGATTCTCTATATGCTTCATTCCAGCCACTCTCAGGAGATCCCAAATCACCCACGAGCTGAGGCCCATCTGTCTAGCGCCTAAAAGAAATTATAACAAGAAGGAGAGGACTAATGGGAATCAGCCAGTGAGAATAAGAGCCACATGGAGTACTCAGACTTTCGTTCCTTCTTATTTATTTACTTGGTTGCAATGCGTGTGCTTTTCCTTCAGGCAGATGTTGGTATCTTAGCCTTTTGTACAGGAAGCTGTGGAAGGAGGGGAGGATGGCTGGTAGGAAACAGGAGGAGGGCCTGCCAGTGGGAGCAAAGAATATTTTATAGGCCAAATGGCATTTTCTGTTGGCCCAGTGACTTTTCTTGGAAAAAAAACAAAAAAAAAACCCAACGATTTGTAACTCTGTGCAGAGCCCTTTCGAAGGGTGAAAACAATCCTGATGACCTTATGGTCCGAACCATTGCGGGGTGTTGCTTTAAACTTGTATCTTGAAGTTCCCCCTTTATGTTACTCTGCTTCACAACCAGACTCTTCCTAATGGCTACCCACATGTCTTTTTAATTTTCTAAGAGGAGCCCAGGCCCCTTCAAGATGTTCCACCAACTCAGCCCTGTCTCCCTCAGATGTTTCTCCTTTTTCTTCTTCTGAGAAGCACGTGTTGATAGACTACAGGGAATTAAGATTTATTTTTTAGACAGTGTTTTCCCCGCAACTGTAAGTCGGCCTTGCTCGCAAGGCGGGCGGGGGCAAACGATTCCAACACGCTTTGCTCCGGTGCTACCATCCCAATGACGCTTTAAAATGAGAACTGTGGAGAGCGAGGTGAAAAACTGGCCTCCATCTGGAAGCACTTACGCACAGAGGTGTCTTTCACTTCAGTTGTTTGTCTAGAATTTCCACTTATGAACCGACTTGCCCTTCTGCTTTGGGTATGCCGAAGACAACTGTTGGCAAAATCCATTTTATGCAACAATCTAGAGGCTCCTTCAGACTCCATCAGTCTGGAAAGGCCAACCGTGACTCACAAGATTCCCCCGACACACACGCAAGAGTCAGAAGCCAAGGAGAGAGCCAATCTCTGATGCCAAGGGTGGCCGCCAGCCTACCTGACACATCAGGGTACTGTTGTCAAACCAGTTTCCTGCTTGGAAGACCGTGACTCCTCTCAGTAAAGGTGTCAGCACCTCTTTTCCTGAACAATCTGAACGTGAACGACAGGGCCTGAGTCCAAACAGAAGGTGTCTTTAATCGTTTTTTGTGGTTCTATATAAAGGTTACCCGAAGAAAACCCGGGTTTTTCAAGATACTGTTTTTCGAGATAGAGTTGTTTCAGAAACTCTTTCGAGATACTGACTTCTGATTAAAAATAATAATAATAATAATAATAATAATAATAATAATAAGTATGTCATGTCCAGATTCAGTCATTCCTTTAAGGAAGCAGGGAAGAAGGGTTGCTGGACATCCGCAGAGAAGAAAGATTGTACAACAGAACGCTCTATACTCCTAGGACACCTGTGCCACATTGCTAAAGGCCTGTCAGTTGGAGGCCTCCCCCGAAGTGCAGATTCTGACTGTGGGTATGTCTGGGCCTGTGGTCACTCTGTGTGGTGTGTGGGCAGAGGGGGGCAAAGCAGCAGCGTCCAGAGAGATGGTGGTAGAAGAAAACAGAGAGAACGCCTAGAAGTCAGAGAGACAGACACCACACCACCTATTCTCAACCCTCTTCTCCTTCGTCCATCCCCTCCTCCCGCTCTGAATGCCAATGTGAACCTGAGCTTGAGACCACGAGAGAAAGGACAAGAGAATTACAGAGATACTGACCCCAAGCCTTGATGTTACTGAATTGCTAAATTACTACCAGCAACGACCTATCTTTGCACAGAAATACTGTGATGTGAGAGAAAGAAAAAAAAAAAATCTATTTGCCTCAAACACTGTTAGTCATTTGGCAGCTCCCCCCACCCCCCAAATCCTAAAAAATCCTAGTTGATTTGGTACAGGAGACAGATCAAGTAAGAAACTATTTATTCTTAGAAGGCTTTCTGGGGAGAGGGCAGTTTTGAAAAACCCAAGCAAAACTGAATATCCAAAACTGAAGGAAAAACCAAGTTAGAGCATCCTAGAGCCTCATAATTCATTTCCAATTTTATGCCTTCAACAACCTAGCACCATTACCCCATCCGCTGGTTCATGGCATTTTTTTTTTTAAACGAAGGACAAGACACATTATATTGTTGTAACACACAATTGCTTCTGTTAGCTGTTTGTATTCATGTGTACACAAGTCTGTAACCTTCTTCTTCTGTGTAAAGCAAAGATACCAAATTATGGGGTACTTGGCTCACCCTTGGTCCCTTTAATAGCACTAAACGATCGTCAGAAAATTTAAAAAAGAAGTACGACATAATGAATGGGAAGAGCAAAATAACCTCGCATGGTCACTAGTGAGCTATGGGAAATTTTACAAGTGACTTCAACTCCCTGAGCCTCGTACTGCTCATCTGTGAAATGAAGAGTTGGAGTAGGTCACTCTTTCGAAAGGTTATATGTTCAAAATCGTTTGGTTACAAGCAACCAAGTTGTCTAATCAGGCAACTTTATAATTCTTTTTTTTTCACCAACATGGACTATGTCCTATTTCCAATCTATCATCATGAACAAAAATTTTAGGGGCGCCTGGGTGGCTCAGTCGGTTAAGCGGCCAACTTCGGCTCAGGTCACTATCTTGCAGTTCGTGGGTTCGAGCCCCGCGTCGGGCTCTGTGCTGACAGCAAGGAGCCTGGAGCCTGCTTCAGATTCTGTGTCTCCTTCTCTCTCTGCCCCTTCCCTGCTCACGCTCTGTCTCTCAAAAATAAATAAACTTAAAAAAAATTAAATTTTAAAATTTACATTTGATCGGGTCAGAGTTCACAAAAACTGATGGCATTCTCTGACTTAAAGAGCCATTTCCCTCCTGGCTTGTTATTCTCAATATTAGAGTTTTCAAAAGGTGGTCTGAAGTCCTTGCATTTGCTAGGATCCACCCAATGTCGACTGAACCAGAATATCTAGAGACGGTACCCAGAAATTTCCACTTTTCACAAGCATCCTGAGACATTCTGACATGCACTAAAGTTTGGGCACCGCTGATCTGGACATAAGTGTCACTAAAAGTATGAAATTTAGACTTGAGTTGGTTAAAAGTTATATAGAGGGTCTTACGGTAAAACAGAGTTCAGTCACAAATTCAGGTCTTTACTTTTCTAGAGTTGCTGATTTTAAGTAATTTTTAATGTGCTCAGAGATAGATTTAACTTAACCTTCAATTAGCATTACCTACTGCATAAGTAAAATTCACAGAAATCAAAGTAAAAACACTTCCCCCAGGATTTTGATTACTGCTCATTTTGCTTCTTTTTATTTTTCCCTTCCGGTCACCATTTTTAAAAAATTTTCCTTTTTCTATCCTAATTTAATGCTCTGTTTCATTCGCCACCCAAGAGATGACAAATTTTTAGATCCACTGGTTGCAAGGACCATATTTTTATGGTATACTATAATATCACCTTCTTGCATTTTCTGGCTTCTTTTCAATCCTATCAGCTATTAATAAACCAAAGAATTTATGCTGGGGCACCTGGGTGGCTCAGTTGGTTAGGCATCTGACTTCAGTTCAGGTGATGATCTCATGGTTCGTGAGTTCAAGCCCCGTGTCAGGCTCTGTGCTGACAGGTCAGAGCCTAGAGCCTGCTTTGGATTCTGTGTCTCTCTCTCTCTCTGCTCCTCCCCTGCTCATGCTCTGTCTCTTTTCCTCTCAAAAATAAAGATTAAAAAATTTAAAAAAATGAATTTATGCTTATTTTGCATCTATGTGTGTATTGGTCTCTATTCAGATAGGTTTAATAGTAATCATTACAGTCTTATCTAGTAGTAAACTGCTTCCCCAGGAATTAGGGGGAGAAAAGTTTAGGAATTTCTATTCTAGTTCATGTATCTGAATGAGCTGAGTATACACGATATTATAATATCTACACAAATGATTTATTTCTCAAGTACTTTATTCACCCTCAGATTAGTTGTATTGTTACTTCTTTAACCAGTTGTAATTCTTTTCTTTTATTACATGTCACTAAAAAAGTTCTCCAAAATACCATGTCTAACTCAGGTATGTTTTCAGTACACTTCCTATAGCTGCTAGAAGGAGGAACTAAGATCCATAAGACAGAACAACATTGTTAATGTTGTTAATGTTAAATGGCCAACAAGTCATTTAAAAGGCAAGATAAAACAGATCAACATAAGTACACTGAAGCAAAAAAAAAAAAAAGGTTAAAGCCATTATAATTCCAATAATTTAACAGCAATATTAGTCATTGTTATTTCATAATAATCTGTTCAGCATTTCTAAAATATTTCTCAATCAAAAAATGTTCATGTATCTTGCAAAAAAAAATCAAACTATTAATGAATCATACACAGCACCTTAAAAGGAAGTCTGGTGTCCATTATGCCTCAAGGCAGATGACCCCACACGGATGACGTGCATTCACCCAAGGGAGAGCCAAGATGGCTCCGTAGGAAAGGAAAGGCAGAACGGGGTCCTGACATTTTACACACCCCCTGAGCACAAGGGAAATTCCTTTGATTCTGTACTTTGGCTCTGCAGGTGTGGAGGGAGCCTCGTGTGGCCACAGGGACTACTTTGAGGTGTCAAAGTGGTCAGTACCATTAAAAGAGCAGCCATTTTGGAGTCAAGACATGAACATATGTCCTGTGATCTTTACTTACCAGTCGTAGAACCCAGAACATGCCACAGTCTCCCTAAGCCCGTTTGTGCCCTCATAAAAGAACTGTGACACTCATGTAGTAAAATACCTCCTTCTTGGGGCTTTTGTGAGGAAAAATTGTATTAATGTAGGGAAATTCCTCTGAAATAAGTGTTGGTTAGAATTATAATTCAAGTAAGGACCAGGGCACCTCCCTAGGTCCTATAACCCAAGCTGTGGCCACATGTGCCTGAGTGTCTCCCGCCTGGGCTATCTCATCCCCAATAGTTGCCTCAGCAACTATTCATCCCCAGGTAAACTGGTGGAGGTGCTAAGCCTGGTCCATAACCTCTGTAAAGTCCCCTCACAAACCAAGATGTTGCCAGCTGTTGCGGAATTGGTCACAACGTGTGGAGCCCATCATCCCTACCCCCACCTCAGCTCACTATCTGGAAACTCTGATTCTTGTATGCTGCCGGAGGAAAAAAAAAAAAAAATGACCTCCAAACAAATACCTACCTCTGCAGGAATGTGCACTGGAACAGACCGAGGCAAAAATAAGTCATTCGAACACAATATGCAATAGTGTGTACAAATATGCTTTATGGCTGAACTTGAGTTCTTTCTGATTGTTAACATGTCTCGTTCTTTTGTGCCACCCACACAAAAATGTGTTCTATTAGGAGTCAGGTTCTATTCCTGACCCGCTTAGTCACACTGGGCAAGGCGTTTTAATTTCCCTCAGCTTTATTTTATCCATCTTGGAATCTTTCCCCTCTACTCTACCTTACTGAAGTTTCAAGTTATGTGTTATAAGTTAATAAAGGAGGGCCTGCACCTTAAACATTCTGGGTGTTGCAGTGAAGAGCTGTGATTACTGCAACATTTCACCACACCTTTTCTTTTTGTTTTTCTTTCTTTTCTTGTTTTCTTTTCTTGTTGTTGTTTTCTGTTTTGTTTTGTTTTGTTTTTGTTATTTTAGAGATGGGGAAGGGGCAGAGGCAATGAGAATCTTAAGCAGGCTCCATGCTCGGCACAGAGCTCAACATGGGGCTTGATCCCATGACCCTGGGATCATGACCTGAGCTGAAATCAAGAGTTGCACGCTCACCCGGCTGAGCCACCCACGTGCCCCTACATCATTTCTTAAGATGTTTCTGAAATGCACGGGTTGAAAGCAAGCACTACAAACCACTGACATATTTAATCTGCTAAATATGTCTTTACAACATTCTGTCAGGAGAGGAGTTCTGAGGAGCAAGACCTTTTGGCTTTCACAATGTTAGCAGATGGCCAGGACTTAACAATGCTAAGGCTATAATATTAACCTGAGGAAATGAGTGCATTCGGATTGCTAGGTAAACAAACCGTATTATTTACTCTCTAGTGCCTAAGACACGCAGTGTCAGCTGCCTTTCATTAGAAACTTGGTAGAGACTGCCACAGAGGAGGACAGGCTGCGGAAGAGGGCAAGAAATTGCCAGACCCGGCACCACATTCAGTGCAAAGCATTTCGGTCCATGCACGTGGATAGGAAAGCGGGGGGCCCTTTCTTGGCCTCAGTGCTTGGAAGAGGAAGGGAGAGTTAGTAGGGGCAGAGAGTGTGATGGATAAACAATACATTTTCCCCATGAATCATTCCTGCAAGTGACGTATTCTTCCAAGGGAATTACTAGATACGGCTCCTGTAGCCACAGTACTAACGTCTGCACAGTGGAAGCCCGGCTCAAAAGAAAAGGATCAGACAACTCAGCAGTAAAGGCCATGTCCCTCCCAGGTCAGTGCCCAGCTGGGCTTCGAGAAGATGACAGCCTTTAGAAAACAACACATTGGTGTCATTCTGAGCTTTCCTGATAGAGTGAAATTGACCACATCGCTTTCTAATTAATTATATCTCAAAAGAGTCTACAAGTTTCAAATGCTGACCTGACCTCAAGGATAGAAGCCAAATACTAATCTAGATATTAATGTGTGGGTGTTTAGTGGCAGGATGCACTTTTTCTAGAGTTCCTGTGCTATGACAGGCTTTCACTCTTCGTTGCTTAGGTATGTTCCAAAGGACGTGCCTCAGTGACTACCATACTCGTGAAGGTGTGTAAGAGAGAAGCCCCTCTGTGATGAAATATTCAACGCATAAAAATTTAGAAATATTTTAGGTTTACTACACTGTAATCTTACCCACGAGTAAATCTCCCACTGAGCATATCACATATTCTTTTACATAGTAGGTCCACAGGTAATTTTTTAAAAAATGTTCATTTATTTATTTGTGAGAGAGAGAGCAAACACAAGCGCAAGCTGGGAGAAGGACAGAGAGAGAGAGAGAGAGAGAGGGAGGGAGGGAGGGAGAGAGAGAGAGAGAGAGAGAGAGAGAATCCCGAGCAGGCTCCATGCTGTCAATGCAGAGCCCAAAGCAGGGCTCGATCTCACAAAACGTAAGATCATGACCTGAGCCAAAACAAGAGTTGCATGCTTAACTAACTGAGCCACTCAGGCTCCCCAACAAGTAATTGTTAAAAGAATGAGTGAATGACGGTGTAGCCTTCTGAGGAAAGGTATAGCATTCCTAATGTACAATTTGTATGTGTGCAAATCCTAGGAGAAACTGGCAGGAGATTTCTTTGCAGATGTCGCAAATTTATCAGCTACTTGGACTTTTATGGAAAATGCATGGCCTTTAAAGAAAATGGTGTAAAACAATGATGGAATCAGGGCTGAGCTGGTGACTTAAGTACAGAAAAGCATTCTAATGGAGAATGAGCTGCTTTAAATAAGCCCTAAGACAATAGAAAACTTATGTCTCCATTAAATGAAATTTCTATCCCGCATATTAAGATTGTGGCGCAAACAGACAAAAGAGAGGAAATATATGATTATATGAGCTTAATTCAGCCAACACAAACACCGTGTATCCATTTTAGCACAATGTGGAATTGCTCAGTTTCTAGCTAGGGGAGAAAAAGAAAAAAAGGCATGAGGGGAGGAAAAAAAAAAAAAACACCCTTTCTTAACAGTTCCTCCAAGGCAACCAGAAAGCAAAACTTAATTAAACAAGTGAAATGTAATTACCTCCTGCTTACCGCAGTGGTGCTGATTTGCACTGCATATTCTAGGTGCATTAGTAACTGCCCCGTGCTGCCCCCAGGTAGGAACACAAACTCTGTAACCCTGTGTAGGGGAACCATTGGCAGGCAGTGGGGGAAGGAAACCCCTACCTGTTCTGCCCTCCCTGCAGGGACTCAATTACTTCAAGCGGCTGGTTTCAGCTAGTCACACTTCAGACTGGAACTCTGCTTTGAGTCTAATTAGGAAAGGGCTGTCCCTCCAGCACGGTGGGAGGTACCCCTGCTAGTGGAGAAGACCGACCTGGTTTTTTGTTTTTTTTTTTTTTTTTTTTCTTTACACCTCTTAGGACCTCACTGTGCTTGTTCTTTCAGTTCATTTGTTATTTTTATGCACTATTTGGAACATCTCAGCCCCTCTTCCTATACCAAGAGACATTCAACTTGTGGCACCTGTTGAAAGCATTTGAAATGTGATTTCATAGTGACTCTGGAAACGTGGGCATGGCTTTCTCTTACTGACAGGCACCTACATCTCGAAGCAGTAGGACACTACCTCTGCCGTCTAGGATTTCTGATCTCTCGTTTATTAGAAGGTTGATGCTATGACAGTATTTGGATATCTTTATTTAATTTTCTATTTCCCCTCTACCAGAGCATCATTAAGCATATACCTTAAAAAGCTGGTAAGTGTATTTTCTCCCTCACAGCTTCTAAGAAACGGACATTTGAAAAATCAAAAACTCGACTCTGGAGGAAAATGAGCATGTAAATCAAGCCAATGGTGGACCACTTGACTGTTTATTTGGATTGGGGTAAAACTCTGCAAATTCAGAAACATACTTCAGAAAGCTATGAATCAGGGCACCTGGGTGGCTCAGTTGGTTAAGCCTCTGACTTTAGCTTGGTCATGATCTCACGGTTCGTGGGTTGGAGCCCCGCATCCGGCCGTGTGCTGACAGCTCGGAGCCTGGAGCCTGCTTCGAATTCTGTGTCTCCCTCTGTCTCTGCCCCTCCCCCACTCACGCTCTGTCTGTCTCAAAATAAATAAACATTAAAACAATTTTTAGGGGCGCCTGGGTGGCTCAGTCGGTTAAGCGGCTGACTTCGGTTCAGGTCATGATCTCGCGGTCCGTGAGTTCGAGCCCCACGTCGGGCTCTGTGCTGACAGCTCAGAGCCTGGAGCCTGTTTCAGATTCTGTGTCTCCCTCTCTCTGACCCTCCCCCATTCATGCTCTGTCTCTCTCTGTCTCAAAGATAAATAAACGTTAAAAAAAAATTTTTTAAAACCCAATTTTTAAAGACAGTTATGCATCGATACAATGCGGGCATCATGATCCACTTCGCTCATGTACCGTGCTACTGATTTGGCTGTTTATTGGAGCTGCTAATTAGAGGAATTCAAAGATGCACAAACTATTCTCAGAAATCTGAAGTCACCTGTTATTGACGACAATTAAGAAAAATCACTGGATGTATTTGTGGTGGGGGTTTTGTAGCTCACACTAGGTTGCCTTCCTGGTCTTTCCCAAAGTAAGAGTCTATAATTGTGTGAATGGAGTGAGATTCCAGCAGCCTCCAGTCACATGAATCATCATCGTCCACATTTGCTTCAGCTCTGTTCAGCCTAAATGACTGGCTTATGACGGAAGCACGGCTGCTGCTGAAGGGACCAAGTTAACTAACTCCTGTTTCTTCCTACTCACTTTGGCAGAACTTGGTAGATAATTGTAACGCTCCAAAGGCTCTTTTTGTTTTTCCTCACATTTGCCTGCAATGTATTCTTCATTTGGCTTCCCATCGATCTTCCTCTTTCACTTGCCTCTCCCAGCCTCCTCTGGGGCTTCATCCCTGTGTCCTTGACCTCTGAATGCTGGCAGTGCCAGAGCTCAGTCCACCAACCTCTCATTGAGCCTCACGGCTCGAAATACTGTCTTTGAGTCTAGTCATTGACGACTGTCAAATTTGTATCTCTAACCCAGACGTCTCCAAACTGGTATATTCAAATGATACCTTTTCTTAGATGTCTAAGACGTAATATGTCCAAAATGGAGCTCCTAATCTTTTCCCCAAAACTTGATCTTCCACAGTGTCTCCTGATAAACAGCAGCCCTGTTCTTCCAGGGGCTCCAGTGAAAACACTTGGCATCAATGTTCCTTTTTTTTTTTTTTTTTAAGATTTTATTTTTAAGTAATCTCTACACCCAACGTGGGACTCAAACCCATCACCCTGAGATGAGCCTCACGTTTCACTGCCTGAGCCAGCTAGGCACCCCACAACATGGTATCATTGTTGACTCCCCCTTCCCACCTCATATCCGATCCATTAAAAGTGCGGTGGAATCCACAGGCTTCCAGAATCCAACAAATAGCACCACTTCTGCCACCACCTGCCTTTCCCAAGGCACCGTCATTTCTTATTTGCATTAATGTGAAAATCTCCTATATTAATTATCCCCTTTTTCTGCCCTTTCTCTCTTCAGGCTTCTTAAAACAAAAGAGCCAGAATGATCCATTGAAAACCTGTCAGATTATGCCACTACTCTGCTTAAAACTCCAAAGAGTTCCCATCTCATTCAGAACAAAAACGAAAGTCCTCACAATGGTCTGCACGATTCTATGCAATCTGCCACCTACTTCCTCTCCCAGGTCTCCAACAGCGTACTTGATATAAATTCCCATTTCTCTCTCCCCTGCTTACAGACACACTGATCATCTTACTTTCCTAGAACACTTTTTGTTAGCCTTCCTGGAATTCCCTTCTACCTGATATCCGTCGGCACTCTCTTACACCCTCGTTAGGTCCCCACTCAAATGCCACCTTCTCAGTGAGGCTTCTATGACCTTTCTATTTAAAATTGGCCCTGTCTAGGGGTGCCTGGGTAGCTCAGTCGGGTAAGCATCCAACTTTGGCTTAGGTCATGATCTCACGGTTTGTGAGTTCGAGCCCTGTGTCGGGCTCTGCGCTGACAGCTCAGAGCCTGGAACCTGCTTCAGATTCTGTGTCTCCCTCTCTCTCTGCCCCTCCCCAGCTCACTCTGTCTCTCAATAATAAATAATCGTTAAAAAAATAAAATTAGCACCGTCTTTGCCTTATTTAATTCTATAGCACTTGCCACCATCTAACATCCTGTTTATTTTACGTTTCTGTTTTCCCCAGTAGAATGGAAGTTCCATGAGAGCAAGGATTTTTGGCCTCTTACCACGTGCCTACTAAAGTGCCTGGCACACAGTAGGAGCTCAATAAATATTTGTCAAATGAGTTGATTGACCCACACATCTAGATACTACCCTTCTCCATATTAAAAGGCTTCTGTGATTTCTCAAAAGGCACCCACCTTATGTGGGTCAGAATTCTCAGACATCTTTTAAAATGTACATGGTCAACTGCCAGAACCTAAAGTTTTTAGAAAATGGGCCAGATTATGAACAGAAAGCAAAACCAAAAAACAAAACAAAACAACAACATGTATTTAAATACCTTCCCAGTAAAATCTAAGAAGAAGCCCACGAGATTTAGGTACCGTGTGCTTCGCTATGCTGCTTTGCAAAGACTGAAAACATAAGGAAGCTCTGGAAGTCAGCAAACACCAGTATTTGGCCTTAAACTGATTTAACACACACAAAAATGGCACTGTGCCTTTGGAGACCTGGAATGCAGCATTACAGGTTTTCTCCAAAACAGCTTCATTTATTTAACATTACTCTGACCCTTTAACTTCTAACTTGCTACACAATTAAGCTATTTAAGCCTTCGACTTAGCTCTCTTTGTGCTACAATCCGGGTCTAAGTGAAGCAAAAACAACTCTACACCTTACTGTTTTGCTAAAGTTTATTCTGTCCCAGAAAGTTGTTTGCATATGCAAATTTAGCGCCACATCTGATTACCATACCATTGTATCCCTGAGACTATTTCTATTTTACTCTTCCATTCAGTAAACATTTATTCAGCCTTTACTATGTGTATCAGGCATACAGAGTCAGGTATTGTTTTTCCCTTGCTTGTTTCAAAGCAAAGTTTCTATGTATTGCTGATCCCCTGAAAGTTTGTTACCATAGAAACAAAGGGACAGTCACAATCAAAACTGGCATCGAGTTGCATTGAAAGTATGGAACTGCTTTTGAAGGCAGTGAAAAACAATCTGAATTCTGTATTGTTTACATAAATCAAGGTAATAATCTTGTCTCTCTTGCATGGCCTTTCTTATTTTCCCAAAAAGATTTGTAAATGGTTTTAGAAGAACAGTTTATTTACCTCTTGAAAAGTAAAAAAAAAAAAAAAAAAAAAAAAAAAGACCAATTTAGATTAAAAGGGACAGAATTAACTGGGTTTCATCAATATTTGACTTGGGAAAAACTATGCCAGCCCAAAATAGTAATTTCATGCAAATGAAAGTAATTTACTTTCCATATATTTACACAAATGGTTGTTAATTTTGGAAAGTGTTTTACTTCTTTTGAAGCTTGCATCTCTAGCCCTTTGTTTATCTTATTTATAGTTTCCCTTTCCATTGCAGATTCTTCTCTATAGTGCTAAGAAGGAAAAAGAAAAACACTGGATTCAGGGGTAAAAGACCTAAATTTGAGTCCAGATTATTCTATGCAACAGCTGTGTGGGTTAGGGCAAGTTACTTGAGACTCTTTTCTTCTCAGCTGCAAAACGGGGTGATATTCCTCCAAATTATATTGATGTCTAAACAAGATAAGTCTTAGGCTGCCTGGTACATAAAAAACAAGGAGATCTGCAGTTGCCATATTAAATTTGTGACATGAAGCAAGATGGTTGCCTTTCCCAGGCCTTTTAATCTACTGGGGAGCCTGGACGGCTCAGGCACTTAGGGGTCCAACACTTGATTTCAGCTCAGGTCATGATCTCACAGTTTGGTCATTGCTTCTAGCCTGCCCCTACCACCCCCACCCCTGCCCTCAGGCTTTGTGCTGACAGCAAGGAGCCTCTTTGAGATCCTCTCATTCTCCCTCCCTCTCTGCCCCTCCCTCCCCTCGCCCCTGTGTTAGCTCTCTCTCAAAATAAATAAAGAAACTTAAAACTTTTAATCTACCAAATGCTTAGGACTGTTGAGGGAGTCAAATCCTTATGTTTACACTTTTATAATATGTAATCCATGCTCATTATAAGGTAGTAGCATTCTACTGTGTCTCCTTTGCTGCAAACTTTCTTGGTATTTTCAGTCTTAGTTCTCTTTCAAATCATCCTCACCTTTTCCTTTACAGACATCTTTACTCATGTTTCTCTCTACTACTATTTTCCTGTTGTTATACTTTTATATTTCTCTGTTGTTAACCATAAAATGTTAGTGCATTTCTTATATTTTTCCTTATTCTTTATAATCATGTATTTATTCTGTTGTGAAAACTTCTTAAAGTCAGAAAAATTAAATCAGATCACCTATCAAACATATTTCTAAGGAAAAGGATAGTAAATGTGGAATTCCATTGGAAAAATTAAAACATAATTTGAAATAGAAGTTGCAAAACACCTACAGCTCACAAGCCTGTTCCTTTTTACATATATGTATTTAATGTTTATTAATTTTTGAGACGTGTGCAGGGGAAGGGGAGACAGAGAGGGAGACAGAGGATCCAAAGTGGGCTCTGTGCTGTCAGCAGACAGCCAGATGTGGGGCTCAAACTCAGAAACTGTGAGATCATGACCCGAGCTGTCAGATGCTTAACCGACTGAGCCACCCCAGTGCCCCTACATTTTTATAATTTTAATTTGTTAAAATAAACATTCTTCTTGTAAATATCAAAATAATACAGAAAAAAGAATAAATATCACCTGCCTCCAACCACCTAGAGATCATCACTATAAGTATTCTGAACTGTCATTAATCTTACTGCATCTAAGTATATACATATTAGACATGTATAATTTCACATAAATGGGTTCATATTACATATGATATTTTGCAACCTATTTTTTTTTAATTTTTTTTTTAACATTTATTTATTTTTGAGACACAGAGAGACAGAGCATGAACAGGGGAGGGGCAGAGAGAGAGGGAGACACAGAATCTGAAACAGGCTTCAGGCTCCGAGCTGTCAGCACAGAGCCTGACACGGGGCTCGAACTCACGGACTGTGAGATCATGACCTGAGCCGAAGTCAGATGCTTAACCGACCGAGTCACCCAGGCGCCCCGCCTATTTTTTCATCTAATGTCTTGATGGGTTAATTCCATGTTCATGTTTATGTACTGTGTCCTAATATTTGATAATTACATAATTTTTGATGTATAGATGCATTGTGATATAGGCAATTCCCTATGGGTGGGTACTTAGGTTACTCCCCTCTTAATTATTACAGACAATGCTGCAGAGAATAACTTGTATATCCAGATGCCTTTAGAATCATGGCTAAAAACATAGTTGATAAACCATTTCTTCAATACCTTTTTTTTTTTTTCAACGTTTTTTATTTATTTTTGGGACAGAGAGAGACAGAGCATGAACGGGGGAGGGGCAGAGAGAGAGGGAGACACAGAATCGGAAACAGGCTCCAGGCTCCGAGCCATCAGCCCAGAGCCTGACGCGGGGCTCGAACTCACGGACCGCGAGATCGTGACCTGGCTGAAGTCGGATGCTTAACCGACCGCGCCACCCAGGCGCCCCTCTTCAATACCTTTTAACTTTTACATGTTCCTTTCTCCAGAAACTAAGGAATTGTTTCTTCTTGTAGAATTCAGACCTTGCAACATGTAAGCGTGAGGTTCAATATTAGTGCAGTTATAAATACAATTCTCACGTGGAACCCTGGAAGAATGCAGAGACCACGTTGCCTGACCTCTTAATTTTCACTAATTTAAACATTCCTGCTACGTAAGTAGTGGCACTTACACAAAAATCTTACCTTATGTTACAAATCAGTGCAAATAAAGACTCTCTTTTCAGTTTTCACTCATCTACTCTATGTCCGCTTTAACTACCTAGGAGGATTATAATCAGTAATATCTTAATACCATCAGTCCCTCATTATGGGTGATGGCTAAACATTTTAACCCACACAGAACCCAAATCCCAACCTCTATAAATGTACACTCCTTCAGAAAGAGGATTTTCAAATGACTGGAAAATGTCTAACATGGTGAATATGTTAAGAATTCAGACTGTTTAAGCCAGGGGGACATGAGGGAAGTCACAGTTTTCACTGAGATGCTTTGATCTATCATGTCCATGGAAATAGGTACAGAATCTTAAGAAAAAGAAATGTGAAATAATAACAAAGCAGCCACCAGTTTCCTGATCCAATCTCCATTTCTAGAGAAAGCAGTAACTGGGGGATATATAGAGTATAAGATATTTTTGTTTATTTTTTCTCCTCCAGACCAGTTAATTACATAGTGGAAGGCTACGCATATTCACTCTCAATGACTAATAACCAACTGTCACATTATACACAACATTTCTTACCCCCAGAGGATTTTCTCTTTGTCCATGGGGAGATGACACCAAGAAAAATTTCTTCCTGTTGTCAGTGCCTGACTTTTTTTAATGTTAGCTTAATCCTAAACTCTAAAACAACTATATGACAGGGGGCCACTTTTAAGGGGAGAAATGTCCTGTCTGTCCTTGAATAGGAGCCGAGTGTGACATGTTAGGGTCATGCCAACCTGTACTGATGTCCGTAGTTCCAACCAAACAAGATTCTATTCTATTATTTTACATGACACAATGTAAAAACTAGCTTCTGGGATCCATGTAGTTAAATGCACCCACACACTTAAATGTCCATGTTTTTAAAATGCCAGTTAGACTGAAGTGACTTGAGAAATGGCTACTAGCAAGTAGAAGAGGGAAAAAAAAAAACCATGGTTAGCTCCCCATTTCCATAATTATTTCTCCCCTTCTTTTCCATATAGGCAGATGACATGGTTTCCAGGTTAAAAACAAAAACAAAAAACAAAAACAAAAACAAAAAAAAACAAGCAAGTTTAATCCCTGCAATGTGTAGTACAAACCTAATCTGGATAGTACTGTGATAAATGTTGTAAGATTCATTCATTCATCCAACTGATATTTATCAAGTGTTCAGCTCATACGTGGTAAGTACTATCTAAAGCAGAGTGCAGGCCTCTGCACACAAAACAGGGTCTATGCTTTGTAAAAACTCACAGTATGCGAGATTAAGTCAGTATGATTCAAGGCAATAGATTTTAAGTGTCACTACAGTGCCACAAATGAGTGTAGAGAAGCGAGGACTCACTCCTGGAAAGTGTCGGGAGAAAGCGTTGCCGCGAGCATGCCATTTTTACCTGACACATACCGTGACGAACTCAAGACTAATGTATCTAAAATAATTTTAAATAGCTTAAAAGGTATCTTAGCAGAATTAAATCGTGAAGTACTAATCCGGTGTTCTGAAAAAGTTAATTCGATAAACAAAATGCACGGCCTGGCCTACGGTAGGTGCTCTACAAATGTTAGTATCTTTCTGTAGGGTTTTTGGTTTTTTGTTGTTTTATTTCGTTTTCATTCCCAGGGCAGTAGTCCTCAAGCTCAAGTGACGATCGGGATCACCCTGAGGGTTTATTAAAACAGAGCGCTAAACTCCATGCTCAGTCAGTCCCTTATTCAGAAGGTCTGGAGTGGGTCCAAATACGGGCACGTGTAACAAGTTTCCAGGTGATGCTGGTACTGCTGTTCTGGGGACCCGATCTTCAAGAACCACTGCCCTAGCGATGCACTTGATTCTGTGATCTTTTTCCGCATCAGACATAAGTCTCCACTTTTAAAATTGTGCTGTTTTCCTTATGTCTTAAAGGAAAGGGGGGGCACCTGGGTGGCGCAGTCGGTTAAGCGTCCGACTTCGGCCAGGTCACGATCTCGCGGTCCGTGAGTTCGAGCCCCGCGTCAGGCTCTGGGCTGATGGCTCGGAGCCTGGAGCCTGTTTCCGATTCTGTGTCTCCCTCTCTTTCTGCCCCTCCCCCGTTCATGCTCTGTCTCTCTCTGTCCCAAAAATAAATTTAAAAAGTTGAAAAAAAAAAATAAAAAAAAAAAATAAAAAAAAGGGAAAGGGAAAATAAAAGTAACAGCATTTTATATAGAAGACCTGACCTTAGTCAAGTCTGGGCAACAACTTCCCATGTGGAGTAAATTAATCGCTTTCATGCATGCTTTGTGCTCCGGAAAAAGTAAACCAGATTCTGTGCAACATTTATTGTCACTGTGTTAAGCCCCTCAGAACTGGTCTCTGCCCTGAGGGAATTTACAATGTAGTGAGGTGGACAGCCTAGCAAAATAGTCCTTAGAGTTCAATGTGTTAAGTGCTATGATGGATTATGATAAAACATCATAACCGACAGTACTGACAGGGGGTGAAAGAGTAACAAACTCAGGCTGGTGAGTTGGGGAGGAAGTGGATCACAAAGGCTTACCTAATAAGATGATTCAAGATTCACTGAGTGGTGAAGGATGAATAGGAGTTTTAAAAACAGAAATTGGAAGGGTTTTCCAGGCTGAGGGAACAGCATGGCCCCATCAAATGCACTTTGCCTTTCGAGAGGTTCAGCAACACTATATCACAAAGATCTTTGTGTGCTTTACTAATGAATTTGAACCTATGGTAAACATAAGAACATTTTAGGAAGATCATTCTGGCAGCTGTCTTGGAGGGATTAGCCTGGAGGCTGGATAACTGCTCGGGGTATTTTTGTAGCAATAAAAGTCAGAAAAAGCGAGACCTGGAAAAACTAACATTGTGGCAGTGGAGATAAAGGAGAAGAGAGGACTAGGAGAGATCTGAAGGGAGCAGCCACTATAGAAATGGGATCATTATAACAACTGAAAAGTGAATGAGAGGGTGGAATCTACTAGAACTCCCATATTTCTGGCTGAGATGAAAGACCATCATTTACTGACATAAAGAACACTGAAGAAAGAACGGATCTGGTGGGGACACTTCAGTTTAAGACAATGAAATTGACATGACTGTGTGTCATCCAAGCAGACATGGCCATTACACTGTTGAATGTATGGGCTGAGAGGACAGGAGGAAGGTCGTAAAACCCTGGTTCTAATGCGGGGTCACCCAGGAGAGTGTACAGAGTGTGGAGATCCATCACAAACCTGGTTATGGACCATATTTTCATTATAGGGAGAGAGGCAGTATCAGGAGGGTCTCTCCATTGCTGGGCTGGTTATTTGCAATGGGAGGTGAGTGCATAAACTCACCTCTGTCCTTATGATGATCTTTGCTCATTTCTACACTCAGTATGTGTAAGTATAAGGAGATACTGTACATTGAAGTCCTTAGCGAACTACAAGGCATTATATAAAATGTAAGGGAAGACAGAAGGAGAGGAGAAAGGTGACAACTGGCAAGCTTCTCAGGGCTTGGCCAAAAACTGGGTTCTCCTGGTCCTCAGCCAATCAGACATCCTCCATTTCCCTTATATGTTTGGCACGAAAGCTTGTTTTTCTGTTTATGGAAGTGCCATACCTGTGGCTCACCTGCGTCTGTGCTGACCTACTGGTTCAGACAATCTAGAACCGGCAACCTGAATCACTGCAGCACTCGAAAGCCATGCTGCTGAGAGAGTAGCAGCTGTCTCACGTACCTCTCCACGCAGATAAAGATGTATCATAACCCACAACATGTCTGTGTCCCTGGAGGAACGAGGCACTTAATAATGGGGTTTTTCTGCATCTCAAAAACAAAAACAAAACAAAACAAAACAAAAAAAGTCATAGAGAAAATGGTAACTGCAAGAGCTCATTTCCCTTATTTGAGTGAGTGCTTCATCAAAAATATTATTTGTGCTGTTCTACCCTGAGATCAGTTCAAGACTAAATGAACCTGTCATTTATAACATATATTTATAAATAGATCCATATAGAGACAGAGCTCTACGCAGCCATTAACAGACACATACAATCATTCTTTCATTGCAAGTGTGAACTGTCGTGCTGTTTCACCAAGTTCAGACACAGGTCGTGAGCTTTCAAACTAATTTTGGAAAGAAGACGCTGTGGTAGTCAGTAGGTAGACTAAAAAGAAAACAGAAAATTGAGTATGCAGGCCACTTTAGCTGCTCTTATATTTCTCATGGAAAGGGGGCAATAGTCTAGAATTATTTAATTTTTTAAAACAAGACTTTAAAAGCAGGCAATGACTTGCCAGTAATTCCCCCCACCTAAGCCCGTAGTAATTTGCTTCTTGCCAAGTAAAAACCTACAAATCTTTAAAAGCGTTATGAAATTCTTTCTTTCTCCAGACTCATACAATGCCCATATTCATTTCTATTTTTCTTGCTTCTGTTTTTACTCTTCTGGTCGTTTTGTCCCACTTGTGTATCCTCGATTTTTCAGCTCCTTCCTGGGAGGTCAGGGATGATTTCATGGAAATGGAAATCTGCAGCTAAAAGGGATCTTAGTACATCAGCAATATTCCTGACAGATGGTCAAGCGGCTCTGGGCTTGAACCCTCCTTGTGATGGAGGTTTCCCATCATACACCAAGCTGTTTCATTACTTAAAGATCACCATACAATGCCCAGGGTTCTGCTCTATTTACAACACAATCTAGAACATTATATTAGGTCATAATGACCAATGGAGTGGTACCTAAATGTCCCTTCCCTCTGGTGTAATTTGTTACTTGGCTAACCAATCTACATAATACTATTCTGTGGTATAAACCTCTCTCATTTAGCGCGTACATTCCCCACTCTCAACTGTGAGCTCCCAGAGGGAGTTTTATCTTTATCTTTACTCCTGTACCCCCATACCTAGCATACCTTGGATATATTATAAGAACTTAGTACATCTGTTTACTTCTCCGATGAAGGAACTCAAGTTTGCAACGCTAGTTCCCAGCGTGAGTACATTATTTAAGAAACAACGATATTAAAATGAAAATTCGTTATCCTTACCAGGTACAGCTTTTGAAACCATGTACACTTACGAATTTCGTTTTAGAATAAATTACAAAACTGAATTCTCAACATGGTTGTCACTGGGAGTAGTATTCAAAATACTTAACAACCCAAAAGAAGAGGGTGGGAGCCATAGCCCCCACAAGTAGCCATGTGAAGATGATTCCAGGGGAGTGTCCGGCAAGAGATGACAGCCACCCTGGGGTGGGGTTGGGAGAGGGCAGGGGGCATATGAGACACTGAGTATTTATCCAAAGAGTGCCAGTGTTGCTGTCAAGGGTGCATATTTGTGCTGGGGTCCGGATCTATTCTGGTTGGGGGAGGAGAAGCTGGGAGCTGAAGAGGGCTGGCTGGGCCAGACCCCAGTGGTAACCACCCAGGGCTCCCTGGGGTCTGGGATCACATGCTGGTGGGGAAGCCCCAGTTAGGGGAAAAGGAGCGATGGTTTTTACCCATGTTTATCAACTGACTCAGCAACCCTGGTTACCAAAAATGTTAAAATCTGCCTTTGATGTTTTGGAATATCATTAAGCTTTGCAGCGAAGTAGAGTGGATCCCCAGTTTCAGCCCTTTTGATCTGAACAAACTACCACCACAACAAAACAAATTAGAATTTGAAAGGAAAGAATGGTAGAGTGTGCATTTGGGTTCCAGAGTGACCATTATGAAGGCAGTCTTGGCTGAGGAAGAGATTTCTCGGCAGAATTCTTTTAACTCAAGCCATCAGAGTGGGCTTAAATTATTTTTCAATCTGAAAATTCGTTTCAAATACAACTTTTCAAGGACGTATCTCCTGGGTAGAACAAAGTATATTGGTGTCCACCCTCACAGGCCAGGCCAGGCCGGGTCTTCAAAATCAAAGCAGAGGTGAAGATTGCATCCATTTTCCTGATTTGTGACTTTTTTTGTTGTTGTTGTTTTAAAACTCCTTCTGCCTCAATTACTCTATATCAATGTTAAATTAGAAGATACACTTTTACTCTAAATATTCAATTCCATTACATAGGAAAAAGTGAGTCTTCTTGGTTCAAATAAGGCAGAAAATTCTGTTTTGACAATATAGCCAAGGTCGCATATCATCTTCCTACAATATGTGATCATATTGAATTTTATAATTCAAATCTAAATGAACTCAAAAATTTTATACTACACTTCAGAGGTAACTGTAACATCCTTCATGAATTAGTGAATAACCTTCAAAAACTGGAATGTGAACTGTCTTCCCTCCCTTCCCCCTTCCTCTTCTTACTTCAACCTTAAAGTATACACTTGCAAAATTTCTTCCTCTTATATTCTCCTTTAAAGGCCGGTTTCTAGCAGACAATTCAACCAAGTGCTGTATTTTTCCATATATGATGCCAGGGAATAGAAACAAGTGAGATAGTTTCTTATATGATATAATTTTTTCCACTAAAAGCTCAGGAAAGCAGGAACCAATCCATCAACAAGAGCAAACAAAAGATTGTGTAATCCACAAACGTTAACTTTTGATCACTTATAAAATGGAAAGCTAAATAAGCCATAAACTAAAGAGATGATAACTGTCAAGGTGTAGATCTTTTTCTTCTCTGTTCACTGTGAAATTATTCAGCCTTGTACTCTATTGGCTTTGCGGTCCAACACCAAATTCACAATTATGGTTCTCCTTATCTATGTTCATCTTTCATCAGTTTTTAAACCAGAATTTAAGTAGGGGCATTCATTTAACAGCACATTTTTGGTAGGTGTGTGAGCTTGGTATTATTTTTTATGATGTCTACCAGAGAAATTAACATGAGTAATGGAAAGATGTCCTATACCAGTAAAAATAAAATGCAGGGACTGGGTGCTATAGTCTTCGTTTTCTCCAAAGGTGAAAATTAACACTAATGGGTAACTTCTTTTGTTCTAAAAGAACTAAAAACTATTGAGTTTGAGTCTCTAGCTGGAGAAGTCATTAATAAGGTGAGAAATGTGATTGAAGCCCACCATGTAAGAAGCTAGAAGAGGCACATGTTAACTTGGGAACCTACTAGACCAACCAACACTAATCCTCTATGTCCCAAAGTCCAGTTGGATTTAAGAGTCACCAATCATTCTTGATTGAGCTATTGTATATCAGTGATTTATTCTTGCTCTCTTTGCCATTTTCAGTCTTCTTGTCTACTTGCTCATTTATCTGTGCCTATAAATGTATTCATTATTCTAACCTAAAACAAAAATAAGATTCTGATCTCGACCTCTCTTCCTGAAGACTACTTTCTTCTTTATACCATCAAAATCTTTGAGAGTTCTTTACAAATTTGGTCTCCACTTCCGCATCTCCTGCTCATCTATAATTATCTTCCATTCTCAAAAGTTGACTGCAATTACCCTCACTTTGCTCTCTAGATGGTCACATATGTCCTTCTAATTACCAAACTTTTCTTTCTGTCCTCATCCTCTTATATCTCCCTGTAACATTTGATACTATATAATATTACCTTCGTTCTTAAGATTTCTTTCCCCCTTGCCTACCAGCTGAAAGGAAAACCATTTCTCCACCCATACCCTCAAAATATAGACAATTCCTAATGCATACCACTTTCGGCTTATCTACTTGGCAAGATTTTCCACCCCCTGTAAATTTCACTCTCAAAGGCAAGTGTGTCTTTTTAAATTGCTGTCCCTGGATAGGAAACTTTTCCAGAGGCCTGGATCCGTATTTTAACCCCTCAACAAATGTTTCCACCTAGCAATTTCACCTGCTAATACCTCTAACTTCACGTATTCCAAGTCAAACATCTCCATCTTTAGCCTGTTTTTCCTCCTGGTCTTCCCACTTCTTTTAATGGTTTTACCTTTCCAGATGAGTAATGGATTCTTCTCTTGGTCCTCAACACTGAACTGATAAGCGATTTTCCAAATGTGAGATTTGGAAACGTAACAGTGAATCTAACAGTGAATCTGCATGCTTCCTTATGATTGCAATCATTATTCTGGGCTTTGGGGGCCAACACCAGTCTGATGGTGCTAAGCACCCATGACACCACTTTGTTCAGCTTCAGAACAGCCTTTGAGCTCTGATAATGTAGGACTAGAAGTCTGCTATCCATGAAGCTTTAGTTTTCCAAGAAGAGCAACCTCCACAGTGGCGGGATTAATGAAAGAATGACATGATTTTGGATCAATGTCTTATCTTCCTTGAAAAAATTTCCACGCGTACTTTTCCCTGATGGAGAATCAATGTCTTCAGTAACCCTCAGTAACCCTAACTTATCATTTTATAGTAATAATCGACATTTACTCAGAACCGGTAAAGTGTCAGGCATTATCTAAGCACTTCAAAATATTTCCTCTGTTAATCCTCATCCCTAGCTTAATGAAGTGCCCATTCATTGACTACTGAATGATGATGTATATTGCTCATGGAGTAGTGCAGTGCACGGCCTATGCAGCCTGTCTCTTGGCCCTGATAATGCCCATTTTACAAATGAAGATACTCAGGCACAAAGAGAGGTTAAGGAGCTTGTCCAAAGTCACACAGCTATAAAGCCAGCATTGAGCAAGGATCCACACTGTTAGCCCAGAACCCAGTGCAACGTGGGACTCGATTTCACGAACCATGAGATCATGACCTCAGCTGAAATCAAGAGTCAGATGCTTAGGTGACTAAGCCACCCAGGTGCCCTGAAGAGATATAATTCTTAAACTGTTACTCTTAGTATATAAGTATGTAAAAAGGGCCTAGAAACTGAGATATAGAAGGCATTGAATAAATTGTAGCTAATATTCATTTTTATGATTCTTATTACAGATTTACCACAAAGCAAACTATAAATTAATATTTGTTTTTTTTTTTTTTTTTTTTTTTTTTTTTTTTTTTTTTTTTTTTGGGACAGAGAGAGACAGAGCATGAACGGGGGAGGGGCAGAGAGAGAGAGGGAGACACAGAATCGGAAACAGGCTCCAGGCTCCGAGCCATCGGCCCAGAGCCTGACGCGGGGCTCGAACTCACGGACCGCGAGATCGTGACCTGGCTGAAGTCGGACGCTTAACCGACTGCGCCACCCAGGCGCCCCTAAATTAATATTTGTTGAATAAATGACTACACTAATTCCACAGTGTATCAGGATGAATATACTTATGACCCGGTCTCATGAAATATATGTGGCAAGAATGGTAAATAATTTTTGTTCCATATAAGTTTCCCAATCAATCTCTGGGACAAACATTCATTCAACCATTTCAATGTGGAACTAAACAATTTAACGTATTTTTATATGGTCGATGTATCAGTCAGTGATTTCACTGTGGCCCCCCAATTTTTCAGTCATGGATAGTTGTGCACTCTAGAGCCAAAAAAACCCAAAAAAAACAAAAACCAAAAAAAAGTGAATTCACAAGGGAGTGCAGCCTAATGGACTACTCCAGGGATGAAAATGAACGGACTTAAACGGAGATATTATGCAAAGATACCATCACTTATCAGATCAGAGATAAAAAGATGTTAACTGAGCTTACAAGAATAAAGATTGTTGTCATCAGGTGTTTTCATAAAGGGACCCCCAGACAACCTGTTATTAGAAGAGTGTTACACCATGAAAGTGAAAAGCAATAGCTCTCTTAAAGGTATTTGATTAACAACAGCTGCTAAAATTCTCTAACAAATGACCATGGTCAGAAATATATATGTCCTAAAGAGAAATTGTTGGTAGCTAAGAGGCCCTTTGGGGAAAATTCATCTGACGAAACTCTCTGGAGGATGTAAGGGGGATTATGTGAATGCATATGTCTGCTTCCATCCTTGGATGGGATACATTTTTTTTACAGCAAAACAAAGTTCAACATTTGATACCTTTCTAGTGGCCAGTGCCTTAACAGTGATCTTTTGACTAGAATTGACAACCTAAAGCAAAAATATACTAAGAAACTTTAATTTCACGTAAATGTATTAGAGAAACATCTATTTTGGATTTTATCCTATATTTTTTAGTTTAAAACATTTCTAACAGAGTATAGTAATTTCAAATGTAGCATTTATTTTAATTTTTTTTTAATGTTTATTTAGTTTTGAGAGAGAGACAGTGTGAGCAGGGGAGGAGCAGAGAGACAGGGAGACACAGAATCCGAAGCAGGCTCCAGGCTCTATGCTGTCAGCCCAGAGCCCAATGTGGGGCTTGAACTCACGAACTGTGAGTTAAGCCCAAGTCAGTGCTTAGCCGACTGAGCCACCCAGGAGCCTCTGTAATATTTATTTTAGAATCAAAACATATAGGACTGGAACAGTCTTAACAGACAATCAAGTGAAATCAGATTACTTTATAGTAACTGAACCATAAAGCAGCGTCATTAAATACTCAAAGCCCTCTTAGTAAGTGGAAGAATTAAGCATTGATATTACTTTTAAATGTTCTTGCCATTATAATACTCTTCTTCTGATACATTATAAATATATATATATATATATATATATTTATTTATTTATGTATAATTGTAATATACATGTTATTGTGATTATTTTATTGTTGAATTCCATGTTAGGAGATTAAATGGCTAAAAAGTTAAGGAAAAACCAATCATTTATTTTAATACAGAGAATACATGAAAAGAATGGCTATCATTAATGCACTTGGCTTGCAATTTCTGTGGTACTGAGACACTGAATTCCAAAAGGGCCCACATGAACTCTGAGACTAAGTGGAATAGTATCCTTTTTTACTGTGTCGCTGAAATATTTACATTGGGTGTTATAAATCTGAATGACAAATCTTGGAAACCACCTGAAAACCACAGGAAATATTCTATCCCTCTTTAATATATGGAAATAGTTGATGGTAAAAAAAGAAAAGAAAAGAAAAGAAAAGAAAGAAAATAATTCAGAGTTCAGAGCGAAATGTCAGTATCTTTTAACATGATCAGGATATTGTTACTTGAGGCTGAATATCTACTGTTTTGCAGATTATGTCAATTGGATACCATCTAGAACAAGGTATAAAACAGATAAGCACATTTTCCAACTGGCCCGCACAATGAAAATGAAACCATTAAGCAGCAAATGGGAATGCCATGATTATTCATGTAATATCAAGTCTGATTCCTCATTAACTTCCAATGTGAATTTAAGCTATGAGACTTGTAAATATGTGGCATATAAATACTTGGGTATTATGAATTTAAATTAGTTTTAATGATTTCCAGAAAGTTTGGCAAAACTCAAAAGTTTTTCATACTATATATGCAAATGAAGGTCTTTCTGGAAGGATGACACCTAAACACAGAATCAAAATTTTTTTACATGTTTATTTATTTTGAGAGAGAGAGAGAGTGTGTGAGTGAGCACATGAGCAGGGGAGGGGCAGAGAGAGGGAGGGCACTTTTATAGGCTTATATGGGTTAGACAAAATTAACTGGAATATACTGACTCTTCATGTCAAGGAACAGATCCTTGTACTTACATTGACTAGGATCTTAGTAGGCACTTCATAAACGTCTGCATAATGCCAGATAACTCACATGTGAATGAATGAATAAGTCGTTTGTAGTTGTTGACAGATTTGAAATATAGAATCCAGATTTTTAATATATCCATAAATGTAACCCTCTTGACATCAGACTTTTCCCAAAAGCTGGCTATGCATGTAGTCATATGGTCATTAAACATCTTACTCTGGGTATTTAAATTAATAGAAATGCATAAACCTAGCTAACCTGTGACAGTTTTGAGAGAACTGTAGAATATGAAGTATAGGTAGAAGAGGGTAATATGCCTAGATTTATTTTTCAGAGCATGTTTTTTATTTGGCCTCATGTACTTATTTGGTGTGTCTAACATTCTCAGTGAACTGGGTGCATACATCGTATATGCAAAGGGAGCGTAACTTCCTTTCTTTGATCACTTTGAAGTATTTTTATCATTTAATGTCCCTTTTCTTGTGAAAACGACTTAAGGCTTGGGAGGAGACAGGGCATAAATCCCAACTAAATTAATAATTGGAATCCGGAAAAAAGGTCCTCTAACCTTCCTCACTTTTCTGAAACGTATCTGTATTTTTATTCCTTTGTTAACCTTTAGCAGTGAATGAACATCAAGTGCCCTCTGACCACCTCTTCTTGATGGCTGATGTCCATCATGTCCTATAAAATAATGGGGAAATGTTGGTACTTTGGGCAATATCTTACACCCTAGGGGTACCTAATGGCCTTTATTCTCCCCAAAGCTTCTCTGGCTCTCAGGTAATAAGTTGAACTTCACGGTAGATGCAGTTACTCTCTCAGCCCAGTAGAGTTCCATTTGATTTACCACTCTACTGCACAAAATGGTACCCTGGAGGCTTGAAAGAGACAGTGGGGAGAATGTGGCTCATTAAATAGTACTTGATGCTGCTGCTACTACTAATGTTAGTGCTGCTGCCAAAATAACTGTGTTGCTTCCATTCTGCTTCTTGTATGAGACTGACAAGAAGCACAGTTCATCCCCACGGATAGTCAATTGCCAGGCAAGCCCAATGGGAGTGAGGCTGACTTGTGAGACAACCACGATTTCAAGAACCTCGTGTGCTCCACATCACCTGAACCACACCCTACCTCCTTCATCCACAAATGCATTATAAATCCTCACAAATCCTAATGAGAAACTCTTTCATGTAAGTAAATTTTTAGGTATTTGATATTTACCCTTGAAGTGCCAACTTTTCTTACCTTTTCCTTACTTTCACAAAGGTGGAGACTTTTGTGAAACGGTCTTGTATGCTGCCTACTTTCTTAAAGAATATCTTAACCGTAATACAACCTATGTCTAAAAAACGTAGAACCATCATGATTAACAATAATTGTTGTACCTTGCTGTAAAATGCCAAAGCCCCCGAAGTTCACGTGTAATGCCTCTGGCTATTGGGCCTTTCTGTTTTGTTTTATTTTGCTTTTTATAATTATTCTGACTCCTTCCATCTTATCAGTCTTGTCACTTTTTGCTGAGGTGTTTGCATAATAGTATACTTTTTGTAGGTGAATTCATCTAATTTATTTTTAATTTTTTTAATGTTTATTTATTTTTGAGAGAGAGAGAAATAGAGTGCAAGCAGGGGAGGGGAATAGAGAGCGGGAGATGCAGAATCTGAAGCAGGCTCCAGGCTCTGAGCTGTCAGCACAGAGCCCAATGCGGGGCTTGAACTCACAAACTACAAGATCATGACCTGAGCCAAAGTTAGATGCTTAACTGAATGAGCTACCCAGGTGCCCTGAATTCATCTAATTTCTAAAGGCAAGAAAACATGGAATACAAATTTGTTAGATAAATAAGGACTTAGACAATAGAATTGGGTTTTCTGATGACCATGTGGCTGGCATCTATATGAGTTCCTCACAAGCTTAGTAGCTGTTTCTTAGCTGTATTCCATATTGTTGAGGTCTTAGGAAACATAATGTCCAGATAAGTGGAATCTTAGCTCATGTGACTTAAAAATATGCTTTGAGTATATCATCTTTCCTTTTTATTCTACAGTTTTTATTTTCACTTTTATTGGTATTATTTTACTGAAGGCCTCTTTTTAGAAGCAGATTTTTAGCATACACGTCTGCCTTTTGTCTCTTGCGTATCTAGATCTAGATCTAGGTGTGTGTGTGTGTGTGTGTGTGTGTGTGTGTGTTATTTGTATATTTGCATATGCATTTGTATGTATTGAAGGGGGGGTGGGGGGAACATCAGCTTTGTATTCAGAAAATACGGCTGCTAACCATGGTCTCTTTGAAGGATGTGGTGTGTCTGTCATTGTAAAAGGCAATTGCTAGCTATTATGATCTTCACCTCCTGGATGGATATCACCTTTGCAATTCTGGGATGGCTAGCTTTCTCTTGCCATAGATCTGTGTGCCGAAGAATATCTTTAGGCAGCATGTGAGTCTCTCTCTCTCTTACAATTTATATGTTAGGAAAAACATGCTGCTTAGGAATGTTTAGGAATACCTGAGCACTAAAGTTGTCTCACCACTTTGTGAATGCATAGAACAAATTACCTTCTCCTCATGTTGTTACCACACACCATTTTACCCTGTAGCACAAAACTGTTGCTGTCACCCTTGGATGGAACTCAGCTAATTTAGTTCCTTCCTCTTCCAGCTGATCATATTTACTGTTGAATAAGGCAGCATATGATGGAATTGGTCCAATGTAAAAAAAAAATTGGCTTTATCACAGAATCATAAAATTTTAGCACTCTGAGGGGTCTTAAAAATAACACTTTGGGTAGCAATAATATGGAAATTCCATAAAAAGAAGACAGTTCTGTGGAGGAAAGGAAATGAATTTTCATCTACTGAATGTTCAGTATGTACTGGGCACTGGACTAAATGCTATCCTTTTTTTTTAAGTTTATTTAATCCTAGCAATAATCATATACAGTAGATATTATTATCCCATTTAGTAGATAAGAAAACTGAGACCAGGAAGAGTTCATTCATTTTGCCCGAGTCTATAATTATTAAATAGAGCAGTCATTATGTAAACTTAGGTCTATTTGACTCTGCCGGCCAGGCTCTTTCCACTGCTGTACTCCACCATGCCTCTCCTATGTAGAAATTTCCTTTTACGTCTGTTGCCAAAAACTGATTTAGCTGGGTTAGTCATTCCCAGCAACACTTTAAGACTAGCCTGTCCCTTTGCTGTAACAACCCAATCTTTTCTATTCATCTGTTCCTTTCTGTGCACTAATATATGGCTATCATGATAGTAGGCAAATTCATAAATAAATCTGTTCTTCTAACAGCACAGTATGAGTTTACAAGAACGGGATAGAAAGTGGAGAAATGGGGAGCAGAGTCTAGCTGTCTCTCAGGAGGTAGCTCCGAACTACAAAGGGGACATCCCTGGGTCATTTCAAGTTTTCCCAACCTATACTGCTTTCAAATAAAAAGTAAAAATTTATCACGTACACTATGCTTGGAAAGCTTATCCATGACTTAGGATATGGACATTATTTTTTTTTAATTTTACATATTTATTTTTTTTTATTTTTATTTTCTAAGGATATGGACATTTGTTAAGCAACAGCTATAAAGTCATATGCAGCCATATATTCCTTTGAAAGATTCCCTAATGAAAATGGACATGATTTTGCTTTTGTCATGTCCCAACTATCCACATTTTTACTATGAAAGCATCCATAATCCAAGTTTCTGCCCAGCTCACTAAAAGTGTTACATATACTAAAAATCTGGAGCATGTCCATTGTAATCCACTTATTCAATGTAAGTGTGAGCCTGTGTCAGAGTAGAATAAAAGACAACATCCCCCCTCAAAAAAACAAAAAAAAAAACCCCATGGTAATCATATCATGTAAAAGTATGTTATATCTTTGAAACCATTCAGCGGAGTGAACAATTTTCCTCAGTCTCTCATATGCTGAAAGGGAGTAAGGGCACAGGGTTGCATTTTTGGTCATCTGAAGCATGTTAAATCATACAACTTTTTTGATGCACATTAAGATAATAACTATAAAAATGTCAAATGCTTTACTAAAAAGAGCACGTTTGAAGCATAGCAAACTAAAAGGAAATAGCAATAGTAACAACAGCAGAACTTCAACCTTTAAGATTCAAGCGGTAGGGACCCTCAAAAATGTCAGGCTGAAAAAATTAGACACAGCCTTGCAGCCCACAGGAACTTTGTGCAGAGCAATAATCATTTCGATAGCATGCCATTCTCGTGCGGCAGTCCAATGTGAGGAAGTTAAAGTGAAACCGTCACATCTGAATAGACTAGTCAATGTTTCAAATAGAGCTGAAAATATTGCCGATTTCGTGTATGTAGCAGAGAAGCAGAGAAGCAAACTATAGAAAGATCCAGGGAATTCTAAATGGCCCAAACACCCAGAGTCGAGCAGTCTAAGTGGATTGGCCAAATACTTTCTTAGGTCTTTATTTAACCTTGGCTGTTCAGGCAAGAGCTGACTGTCCAGTTGCAGCTAGAAAATACATGCTGAATGCCCAAAGTTCAGAAATTACTCTGGAGGGAGACCAGTGAATTTTAAGTATTATTTTCAGCACTAGCTTAGCTTTCATTTTTAAACAGTTCTTCAAAAGACTGATATGTTCGTTCTTAATTATCCTTGCCCCAAAGCAGTTCTGTCCCCTAGAAATAAGTACATCATAAGGGAAACTTACACAATGCCAAGCTCAAGTATTTTTCTTTTGCAAACAATGCCAGCTCGTTACCAACAGCTGAGGCTGTGAATTTTCTCCCCTTTGGAACAAGGATGTTCTCTTATCAAACCTAACCAATGTAAGAAAACATTTACTTTTTTTTTTTTTTTTTTAATGCACATCAATTAGTTCTGAAGACGTGTTGCTCATAACACCAAAGCCTCATGATAAACTTGGGGTGGAAGAAAAAGAAACAAATACTCCTTTTGTGAAATTTTGCACATTTTCATTAGTGGTGGTCAAAGAATCTGCATCTTTTAAGTTTATTTATTTATTTTTGGGAGAGAGTGCACAGGCAAGAGTATGAGTGGGGGAGGGGCAGAGAGAGAGAGGGAAGAGAGAGCATCCCAAGCAGGCTCCATGCTGGCAGCGCACAGCCCGACCTGGGACTCGATCTCAGGAACCATGAGGTCATGACCTAAGCTGAAATCAAAAGTCAGCCGCTTAACTGACTGAGCCACCTAGGCGCCACCAAAATGATCAACATCTTATTAGAAGCACCCTCTGCATGAATTTTTATAGGGAGAACTGCAAGGAATTCCAAAGGAAAGCAATGACAGAAATCACTAGTCTTCAGGAGCTCACCATTTATTCAGAGGCACAGCAAACAAATATTGCACGAGTGAAGAATTTTAACTTCATATAGTTCTTATACAGTTGTCCTAAGAATGGAATCTCCTCCAGAATAAATGAAGAGAGAGCATTAGTTGAACTCTTACCATATGCTAGGGACCAGGCTTTATCCTTTACATACATTGTCTCAATTTATCAACACTATACCCTAAGCACTATTATTATCTCCATTTTACGGTTGAAGAAAATGAGTCTCAGAGACTAAGAAAATCGCTGTCACAAAGCTAATAAATGGCAGCATGAGATTTGGGAACCCAGGCTGACTGAGTCCCAGGCTTTGTATATTTAACTGCCAAGAAAATATACTCAGAAGTGAGTACACTTATATGAATTCTAAATCTATAGAAATATACACAAACTTATATATATAAATTTGTATGTACAAATATATACATATTAATTTTGTTCCCTTTGGCCAAGACTGAATTCAGTGAAATGACCACAGCATCATCTTAAGGGCATATTTAGGAATTTCTCCTGGATATAGAGACACATTTTCACATGATCTTGTCCAGCTAAAATTTAGTCAGATACTCCACCAAAGCTGAGGTAACACCAGGTGAATGAAAGCCCTATTTAGTTTGGAATTAACTTTGAAATATGCAAATTTAATTTCTATTACTAATTCACTTTTTGCAATGGTCAGAATTTTTCTGAAAACATTGATATTTTAAGAGAGTTTGAAAGGGTAATAGAAAAACCACAGGTGAATAAACTTTCAATAAAAACTGAGACGGTTAGGATTAAAATGCTTTACTATATTTAGAAACAAAAATGAATTGACATTTTTCAAATTCATTTGTAAGCCCAGATTCACACCAAATACATTCAAAACTGCTTCCTGTGTGCCTCAGTGAGATGAGCTGTAAATAAAATTCAATACACACTAAGATATGCTGCTGAAGGCCTAAGAATTCTCTCGAAATATAAGCCCTGAGAACTAAATGCCTATCATCTGGAATCTGTTTTATTCCAAGACCCTCAGAAGCCTATGTTATTACTTAACCTGGTGGCACAATAGTAATTTAAATGTGCAGTCATGTTATTTGATAAAATCCCAACTGAGTATTAAACTACATTGTGGTTCAATCAAATTACCACTGTTCTGCTGCTGAAACACACACACACACACACACACACACACACACACACACAACTGGAACAATTTCAGAAAGTCATACTCTTAATATATGCAATACTAATTTCATTTTTTAAAATGTTGGTTATAACTCACTGATTTGATTTCTTGACCAACTAATGGGTCATGACCAACAAGTTCAAAACTGCCATTCTAAAGTGCCTGGCAGGTAAAAAGTTCATGGTGAAGTACAAAATGAGGAGAATAAGAAAAAGAAGGGAGAACTTGACTCACTGCTGAATTCCAAGTAATATTTAAAGAATGTAGAATTATGAGTCTAGCTAACTGTTACATATCTTGATGGGCAAAGAGAAAAGAACTCTTTGGGTTGGTAGCCAAGAAAGTATTCCAAATTTTTGAATTGGCCCTTCAATGGTAAAGGACAAATGCAACCCACTGGACAGATGGGAAAACTGAAGCAAAAGAGGATAAACACTTCATTTGCTTAATCTCTTAGTCCCTAGTGGAATCCTCACATGAACTGAATCTTTATTGTGGTACCCAGGCAACACTGTCAAACTCTTCTACAACTAAAAGCAATGAGTCTTGTCCACCCATCTGCACACATAGCAGGTTCTATGAGCTTTTTTGGCAAAAGCATCCTTGATGTCAACTACCACTGCAGCATGGGAAAGGCTGAAGTTGGGCCAGGACCCTAGCTGAGATGGTGAGTCGAAATCAACGAAAACACTTCCCAGAGTGAGGCATCAAAGGCTTTATTAGAACGCCTTTTCCAGGGCGCCTGGGTGGCTCGGTCTGTTGGGCGTCATGATCTCGCGGCCCGTGAGTTCGAGCCCAGCGTCAGGCTCTGTGCTGACAGCTCAAAGCCTGGAGCCTGTTTCAGATTCTGTGTCTCCCTCTCTCTCTGACCCTCCCCCTTTCATGCTCTGTCTCTCCCTATCTCAAAAATAAATAAGCATTAAAAATTAAAAAAAAAAAAAGAACACTTTTCCTTTCAAATTTTAAATATTTGAGACTCTAATAAAAGCAGAAAGGTGGACCTACATTTCTGACCATTCCCTTTTTTTGAAAGATTGATAGATCATATTTCAAACATACACGAAATAGAACGGTAAAATAAACCCCCATATGCCTATCAGCCAGATTCAACAGTTATCAAGATTTTGCCACACTCTGATTAATGCTCTATGTTGTTGGTGGTGTGGAAGTATTTTAAAGCAAATCCCAGACATAATTTTACCCCTTACTTACTCAGCATGCAGCTCTAAAAATATATTTTCTTTATATAACCACAATGTCATTATTATACTTAAAAATTAAGAATCATCCGGTGTCCTCTAAAATACAGCCGTATTCAAATCTACCAGACTGTCTCAAAGATTGTTTTGTATTAATTCGTTTCCTAAAATCAAGATCTGAACAAGGTCTGCACGTCACATTTGGTTAGCACATGCCTTATGTTTATATAGTCTACAGCAGCACTCCCCCTTTGAGCCTCATCTTATTATATACATTTGACTTGCCGAAGATTTCAGATAAATGTTCCTATAAAATGTCCTACATTCAGACTTATCTGTTGACTTCAAGGATCATTTAACTTACCCTCTATCTCCATATTGCCCACAAAGTAGAATTTAACTCGAAATGCTTGATTAGATGCCAGTTCAACTTTTTGTTTTGGCAAGAATATCTCATGAGTTGTATTGTTTCTCTTGTATACCACGTCTGGAGGCACACAAATGTTAGGATGTCCCACTGTCTGTGAAGCTAGGATTGATCAGTGAATTCAGGTGGTGATAGCCTGATTCAGCCATTGGAAAATTCTCTATCACTCTTTCATCTAATGGTTTAATTAATTCACTGATGATTTTGTTCAAATCAATTACATAAAGGTTTGCAAAACGGTGGTTTTCTAATTCTTCTCCCTATTTATAGTTATTAACTAAAAAAATTCTGTAGAAAACTTCCTCCTCGACTAAATTATTTGGATACTGAGAAATATAGTTACTAGAAGAGAAGCAAAAATAATATAAAAACAGGGATGGGGCCAAAACATAAGAGACTCTTAAATACACAGAACAAACAAAGGGTTACTGGAAGGGTTGGGGGAGGGGGGGTGGACTAAATGGGTAAGGGGCATTAAGGAAACTACTCCTGAAATCATTGTTGCACTATATGCTAACTAACTTGGATGTAAATTTAATTAATTAATTAATTAATTTTGGGGCCCCTTTAAAAAAAAAGAAATATAGTTACTAAAGGAAAGGCAGGGCACATGCTTAGGTCTTTCTCTTTAATTGCCAATTTCCAGATTAATAATTTGGAAAACAATGCATTTTTTTTGTTTTGTTTCATTTTAAACATATGGATTTTTATGTATTCAGTGTGTTTCAAATAATTGTAATCATAATTATTCTTGATAACCTAATTGTTGCATCTTTAGCCATGTCCCTTCACATTGGCTTCTGTGTTCATTTAATATGACTTCATTAGCCTTTGATGTCTTCCTTGCTTACTAATGACACCAGATGGGCCCATGGGCACCTTGTACATTTTTGGTTATGTTTCTGGAACAGCCCCTTCTTCCAAAACCTCCGATACCCTTCAGTGAAAAAGCCCTGATTCCTTTCAATGAAAAATTGTATTAAGAGACCACAATTTCGGCATTAGTAGGGGTCATTGTTCAGTGGATAGAATTATATTTTTGGAAATAATCATGAGTTCCAATTCATATGTAACACTACGTGATTTTCTGATTTGATGCTGGGCTGAAAACACGGTTCCAAAGAATATTAACGTAAGTATTTTCTCTGTCTTACAGTATCTGCAAATAGTTTCAAAATAATAACAATGTTACTACCAGTATTGAATAAAATTCAAGATTCCTCTGAAGCTTTTGATTTTGGACTGCCTTCCACTATGAATGTCATTTGAAATATATATCTTTTCGGTTAACCATTTTTCTTCAAGAACAATAAAGAACACTTTTTCAGTTCTTAAAATTGCGAAGCTTATCACCAGTGAAATTATAGCAATTATAAGTCTGGTCAAAATTGGGGCCCGAATGATCAGAAAATGCTTCGTTAATTCCCATTAAAGGAGAAACAGTGATATGACCTTGCCTCTAGCATTTGGGATATCAAAAGAACAAGTTTAAGCTGACCGGTTAGTGATTCTATACATGCTGTAGTCTAATATTAACTTCTTCTTACTGTTCTTGCCTTTTCACAATCTATGTTGAGCACAGCAGAGCGTTAATGAGAAAGTTCACAGAGTATGCCATCAGTAAGTGCAGGAGAAAAGAACAATACTAATGGTAAATTGGCACCTATCACAGGCACAGATTTTTTCAGTATATTTATTGACTATAGAAAGCAACTCCTACAAGTTTTATGTGTAGTCTGTCAGCTTGTTTTTTTTTTTTTTTTTTTTTTTGTCTTCACCATCCTAAAGTCTAAACACTTTGTAAAAATTACTTTGGTATGCCAATTATGTTTTGTATAATGGAGGAAAATACAGAACTGAAAACACAAGTTACAAATTAAAAAAAAAATTAATGTTTATTTATTTTTGACAGAGAGAGAGAGACAGAGCATGAGTGGGGGAGGGGCAGAGAGAAGGAGACACAGAATCTGAAGCAGGCTCCAGGCTGTCAGGACAGAGCCCGATGCGGGGCTTGAACCCATGGACCGCGAGATCATGACCTGAGCTAAAGTCGAACACTCAACCGACTGAGCCACCCAGGCACCCCACAAAAAAATTTTTTAAGTACACTTATGGATTTTCTGTTCCTTAATTTTTAAAGATTAACTTTAAAGATAATCCTACCCCCTGCTCTCTCACCTTTCACCTATCATCTATACCCCACCTTCATCTTCTTAGAGCTTCCCCGATTTCCCAGAAATCGACTACACCCAGGAAATATAAATATTTCAGTTTTTTGCCTCCCTGGTCTGTGCGATCATCTTGAAAACAATATGACTTTCTGCAACACTTCCATCTTGGCAGCTTTGTGATGTAAGGATATCTTCTGCTTCGATTAATCAACAGTATGCTACATATTCTGATTGGGTTAAGGCAAACATGAAAATGTATAGACAAGCCAAGTGATTATAACAATACAGAGAAAGTTCTCTGAAGAAAACAGCGAAGACAGTAAGGCTAAGGTTTTTGGAGGGGGGTGCTGGTAACTGATGATACAAAGTTCTGGAGGAGTAGGAATGAGCTGAGATAAAGTTTAGCCTTGACGGGAAGATCATCCCTCCCTATGAGACGTGAGGAATGTGTAAACACAGGGCTGGGTATTCTCTGTTGGGAGGGCGTTGAGAAGTGGAGTTTAGAGTTGATGGTCTATTTTCTCTGTGAGCTCTATGAAGCAAGGCCATTTCCTAAGAACATTGGGATTGGATAAGGGAAGATAGCTAAGCAGATAAAGAGCTATTGAGTTCCTGTTATGTATTAGTCATTGCGATAGGTTATATAACTATATTTATATGAAATATGTGTTACATGTCATATGCATGCTTTATTATATGTACTTATTATTTCATCAAATGATCTGTAACAAAACTCAAGTTGACATCAATATCCTGATTTTACACAAGAGGAAACCGTGGTTGGGAGAAGTATGATATCTGCCCAAATTCACAAAGTGGTAGAGCCAGAATGGGAACTCACAGTGCCTCACTCTAATCATAAGTCCTGACGGCAGTGAAAGAATGGCAACCAGTTGAAAGAGCATAGACCGTCGTTGATAGGTCCTGCCAAGATCAGAAACCATATGTTAATAAGTGCGCAAAAGTACAGTCATGAGGAGGCAGCTTTCAAGATCAGTCTGGAGTGGAGAGATCTGCATGACAGATGAATGCGGTAGGTAGATGCTGCCAGCACCTCATCCACATCATATATTCTTGGTTCTCACCTTTCCTGGGTATGCTGACAGCTTCTTAACGCAAGCAGCTTAAGACTCTCTTCTGTGGGCCTTTCTCTAGCTTTGTAAGCAAGCTTGGCCCTCGGACAAAAGGGAAGCAAGGAATTCTAGGGAAGAAGTTCCCCTGGAAGAACCCTCAGCCCACAGATCACGGATGCTGGGGGATAAATGCCCTGTCTGCCTTGCCTCTGGTAGAAGGGCGATTCTGAGACACGTTCATGGTCGAACTGAGCCCTAGCTGCCCACAGCAGCAACCTGCTTCTTACCACACCCTGCAGTGGCTTCCTTCCCTTCTCTGTCTCACTTGCCCGTGTGCCTTTACATGTACCTCCCAGAATCACTTCTTGAGTAAGCAAGCTGCCTGCACTCAATCCCTCGGGGTCCACTTCTGGAGAATCAAAAACCAAACCAATGAAAGACCGGATAAAGAAGTCAAGGGGTTGAAAGGTGCTGATGAGAAAGTAGTAATTCCAGTGGCCAACCGTGAGATTCAGACTGGGTAAAACAAGAACAGAAGTCAAGACGATATGCACAGGGTTAGAAACAGCCGAAAGGTCAAGAGAGTTGAGGACTTCATAAGGAAGAGCAGGAGGCTTAGTGAGAGTGGGGAAATTGGGAAGGTGGACGATAAGAGTGTGATATCTGGGTTTGAGGTTTCCCTGGTAGGACAGTTTGAGGTGATGATAAGGTCTACAGTGAGGCCTTGGAATCGGTTTTCAGCGCAGCTGAGGTGAATGTTAATGAAACTAGAGGTCATGAAGCTAAAAGCTGGAGGCTTTAAAGTGTTTTCTTCGGGAATGGAATGTTGAAATCTGCTTGGGATGATGGCAGGACTTGGGAAGAAGAGAAGATGAGGCAGCTGTCAAAGAGTGGAAGTGACCTGGATACAGGCAGACAGCCATGAGAAATCATGTCAGAGGCAATGCAAAGTAAGTGGTGCAAAGTTTAAAGGAGGGAGGAGAGGCTGAAGGAGGTGATGTGGAACTGAGATCATGCTGACACCACCTCTTAATGGTTTTGAGGTACGCTGGGCCTCACCCTCTTTTACCTGAAAGGAATAAAAGGAAGTAAATGTGTTTAGGGGAGAACCAGGTTTCACTGAAGGCTTGAAGCGTTTTGTTTTGTTTTAACAGTGGAAAAGAATTTTCAGTGTGCACAGTGGAAAGAGCTGGAAGGGAAGTCAGCAAAAGGAAGATAAGTGTTGGAAGCAAGGGAGGATCCCTGCATTGGATGCCATCATAAGAGAATTCATGACTTTGGAGACAGACCCCAGTGTTAGGCCCTGGATCTACTATTGGCTCTGGGATCTTGGTCTTATTACCTAAACTGCTATGCCTCTACTTGCCCAACTTTACAATGGGAACAGTTACCTCATAGAATTGTTTTGGGGATTAAATGTGAAGTTTCACTTCTGGCTCACAGTCAGCATGTAATAAATGTTAATTTTTTTTTTTTTCTAATGAGAACTTTGAAGATTTACTCTTAGCAACTTTTTTTTTTTAATTTTTTTTTAATGTTTATTTATTTTTGAGACAGAGACAGAGCATGAACAGGGGAGGAGCAGAGAGAGAGGGAGACACAGAATCGGAAGCAGGCTCCAGGCTCTGAGCCATCAGCCCAGAGCCCGACGCGGGGCTCAAACTCACGGACCGTGAGATCGTGACCTGAGCTGAAGTCGGACGCTTAACCAACTGAGCCACCCAGGCGCCCCTAGCAACTTTTTAACTTGCAACATAGTATTACTAACTACTCACCATACTGTACATGACGTCCCTATGACATTTATTTTATAACCAGAAGCACCTCTTGATTCCCGTCACCCATTTCACCCACCCTGCAACTCCCCTCACCTCTGGCAACATCCAATCTGTTCTCTGAATCTATTCATTTTTTGTTTGTTTGTTTTGTTTTTTTTAGATTCTACATATAAGTGAGGTCATATAATATTTGTCTTTTTTCTGTCTGACTTATTTTAGTTTACCCTCAAGGGGTAAACTGTCACAAATGGCAAGACTTCATTCTTCTTTATGGCTGAGTAATATTCCATTGTGTATACATACCACATTTTCTTTATCTACTCAGCCACTGGTAGATACATAAATTGGTTGTTTTCATAGCTATAGTATATAATGCTGCAATAAACGCAGAAGTGCATGTATCTTTTTGATTTAGTGTTTTCATATTTTTTTTTGATTTTTTTTAACGTTTTATTTATTTTTGAGACAGGGAGAGACAGAGCATGAACAGGGGAGGGTCAGAGAGAGGGAAACACAGAATCTGAAACAGGCTCCAGGCTCTGAGCTGTCAGCATAGAGCCCGACGCGGGGCTCGAACTCACGGACCGTGAGATCATGACCTGAGCCGAAGTCGGCCGCTTAACCGACTGAGCCACCCAGGCATCCCTAGTGTTTTCATATTCTTCAGATAAATACCAAAAAATGGAATTGCTGGACCATATGGTAGTTTTATTTTTAATTTTCTGAGGAATCTCCATACTGTTTCCCATAGTGGTTGCACCAATTTATACCTTACTAACAGTGCACAAGTGTTCCCTTTTCTTCACATCTTTGCCAACACTCGTTGTTTCTTGTCTTTTTGATAATAGCCATTCTGGTAAGTGTGAGGTGATATCTCACTGTGGTTTTGACTTGCATTTCTCTCTTGATTAGTAACACTGAGCATCTTTTCATGTGTTTCATGGCCATCTTATGTTTTTGTCTGCAGAAACATCTATTTAGATCTTCTGACCATTTAAAAAATGCGATTATTTGTTTTTTTGTTTTTGAGTTGTGTTTTTTTTTAAACATTTTAGATATTAATCCCTATCGGATTTATGATTTGCAAATATCTCCTCTCATTCAGTAAGTAGGTTGCCTTTTCACTTTGTTGATGTTTTCCTTTGCCATGCAGAAGCTTTTTCATTTGATGTAGTCCCACTTGTTTATTTTTATTTTGTTGCCCTTGCTTTTGGAGTCAGATCCAAACAATCATCACCAAGAGTGATGCCAGTGGGCTCACCACCTATGTTTTCTTCCAGAAGTTTTATGGTTTCAGTTGTTATATTCAAGTCTTTAATCTACTTTGAGTTAATTCTTGTGCATGGTATAAGGTACTAGTCAAATTTTATTCTTTTGTATCTTGCTGTCCAGTTTACTCAGCACCATTTATTGAAGAGACTGTCCTCTTTCCATTGTATATTTCTGGCTCCTTTGTTATAAATTAATTCTGGGTTCTCTATTTTGTTCTACAAATCTATATGTTTTTTTTTTATGCCAATACTGTATGTTTTGATTACCAAGGCTTTGGAGTATAGCTGGAAATCAGGGAGTATTATGCCTCTAGCCTTATTCTTCTTCCTCAAGTTTGCTTGGCTATTCGGGATCTTTTGTGGTACCATACAAATTTTAGGATTGTTTGTTCTATTTCTGTGAAAAATGCCATCAGAATTTTGACAGGGATTGCACTGAATCTATAGATCGCTTTGGTTAATATTTATATTTTCATATTTAAATATGTTTTATTATAATGAGCTGCGTGGTTTCAAACAAATCCTTTGGTACAAAAGATTTTAATACCAACTGAATGCAGATCCCAGGTATTGTGAGGATCCATGTCTTCTACACCCGACGGGCAAAAATTGTACACACACACACACACACACACACACACACACAGATATCAGTCTAAAATGGACTTTTTCCCCAAAATTAATAATTCTGAATCTATGTACATACAGCTCTTCTATCATTAGCACCAGGACTAGAGTGAGGCACAGAATTTTAGACGCACTCAATGAGCACATGACTTGAGAATGAGTGCATCCTCAGTTTTTGAACCCTATGTGCCTGTCTTGCCTCACTCTAGTCCTAGCCCTGTGAGTAACCCTGTTAAAACTAGGTCCGTAGTAAAAACCTACGGAGTATAACTATTTCACATACAGACCCTGATGAAGCCGATCAATTGTAGTCCTCGGACATATGGTAAAAGCCCAGTGACTATTTTGCTACCATACAGATGGCCCACGATGAATTGACATAAACAAATATATTTCGCAGAGCTTTTCACTAGAGTTTATACATACTAACGGATTCCTATCTCATATGATACAGCTTTTAACTTTTAAATCAATTTAAAGTATATATGTCATTGTCAATGGCATCTTAATAAATCCAAACCTAGAAGAATTAATCAGCTATTTAATGAATTGTGCCTCTTGGGTTCATACTCAGATAATACATTCAGGTATTGACACTTTTACTTATACAAATTGATAGCACTGGCAAAGAAAATCTAAATTGAACCATAATTCACACATTTTACAATCATTATCACCTGCCACTATACATAACTTAGCCCTTGCCTTTTGGCTACAATATAAACATTGGAGAGCTATTGCAACCTCATTCTGTACATCTTTTAGCCTTTATGTGAGTTTAATATGCACTTTTTTTTTTGTTGTTTGCATGTGTTAGTCATTGTGCAAGGTCATTTCTCATGTGCTACTTCATCTAATCCTCATCAAAGCCCCATCAGGTATTTCCATTTATTAAGATATTAAGAAGCTGCTACTTAGTTCAGTGTTAAAAACACGGATTTGTTTCCATGCTAGGTTGCTTCACATGATGAGTATTTGCAATTAATATAATGGGAAATGTTTCTACCGCTATCCACATTGACTTTCTAAGACATACATTTTGTGGATTAAAAGTATGAGTATAAGAAAGTTTAGATTATACAGAGAAGAGAAAGAAACTCCCACCGTGTATTGTGCATCTGTTGAGCTGGCCTCCTGGGTATCTACTCTCTCTTCTTTGTGTATGTTAACCCAGTAATTCGCCCAGGGAAGCACCCCTTCCTTCTGCAACTCATCTGGTGGGACTGTTGATTGTTGGTGCCCTCTTCTCCTCGTCACAAAGTAGGGATAAGATCCAAGACTGACCAAAGAAACTCTCATTCCCTGGAGGTTGGGGACAATGACACGGAAGCCAGGTGGAGCTGATTCTCCTCCTCTGAGGTACCCTACAGACAAGATTTTCCAGTTCCTGCTACCTGGAACCTCAGAGATGCCCTGATTTCTTCCCTTCCCAAGGTTTGGTTTTTCAGACTCGTTGTACATTATACAAACGACCCCATGTCCATCTACTCATTTATTTTATTGGTTAAATTAGCCAGAGTCTGTGTTTGTTGCTTGAAACCAAAAAATATATATGGTTACACGCCATCTCAATACTTCCATTAAAATCTATGTGTGTTACTCTTCAGGCTTTTTTGTATTAATATTTTTACATAGGTAAAATTCACTTAACTTGGTTCCTGTTGTACATATGGGTGTTTCCAAGGGTTTATTATTTTTTTAATAAAAACTTTTTTTTCTTTAACATATATGTATTATTGAGAGACAGAGAGACACAGAACATGAGCAGGGGAGGGGCAGAGAGAGAGAGGGAGACACAGAATCTGAAGCAGGCTCCAGGCACCGAGCTGTCAGCACAGAGCCCGACGTGGGGCTGGAATTCATGAACCTTGAGATCAAGACCTGAGCTTAACCAACTAAGCCACCCAGGTGCCCCCAAGGGTTTATTATTATTATTATGAACAATCCTACAATGATTATTTTCATGCATATCGCTTTTTCCATATTTTGGATTCTTTCCTCTGAGAGATTCCCAGAAGTGAAATTACTCAGTCAAAGGGCACAGATATTATTACGGCTCTTGAAAGATATTGCCAAAATGCTTTCTAAAAGGGCTCTGCCAATTTATAATGAATTCAAGGGCCATTTTTATCAAACTTCCGGTCAATGTTGACCATCGATGTCGTTTTGACATTTTGCAGCCAATGTTTTCTATACTTTCCTTGAAACGAGGGAGCATATGATTCACACATTCTCTAGGAAAGATAATAATTTCTACTCAGGCATCCTGAATTATTTCCTCAAATAGAAGTATATTCTTTAACTTTTATGTAAGTATCACACAATTTACCAATACAGAAATTACTCCAGTGCCAAAATATAAGTAATTTCAAAGTACAACTGATGCTGTTTCTTTTGCTAACCTTGTTAGAATTATAGTTATCCCTATCATAAAATAGAAATTTCTCCCTAAGGAACAGACCATTGAGTAAGGAACCAGTAGAAAGCATACTTCCATGAGTTCTGATATAAATATATACTAATACAAAAAACTGAGGAGAAAGCCCTTCTAACAATTCCTTTCAGTGCACCTAAGAATTTTTAAATGAAGCAAAGTAAAGGGTCTATTTTCCCTTTCCTCTTTTGAACTGTTTCTATGACAAGAGTATACTTTGTGATAATGACTAGATGACAGGCCTTTGAACAAGACAGGCTGAGTACAAAAGACAAAATATGTGTCCTGTAAGAACATATCCAAGAAAATGAGCCCTAAAGGGACACAGATTAACACTAAATAAGACATACTGCCCAAGCTGCCCTTGGTACCCACAAAAGGGCAGAGTTCTTCTCGATGACTGCTGGGTTTGCTCTAGGCTCTAGAGCTAACTCCTCCCCTATCCCACTTAACCTCCGACTCAAGTGTCTGAGAAAGTAAAGAAAAAAATCATAAGAACTGCTGCTGTGATTGGCCAATCCCACAAGCAAATACTTATTGTGTAATTACTATGTGCAAGGAAATGGGTGCCAGGACCCAGAACAGTCCTCAGTCCCCATCAATGTGTGTAGCTCTTTCCCCAAGTCAGGGTCTTTGATCCTCATAGGACCCACCTATTCCAGTCCTTTGAATCTGTGATAGCTTCTTAGGCCCTAGTTCTTGCAAATCAATTCTAAACCTTTCTTTATCACAGAGTCCCAATTCTGAGGAGAGGTAGATACTGGCTCTATTGTGCCACGGAGAAAAGGTTCACTCTCACACCTCTCAGAATGAGAAGTCATGCTGGCTTCTTCTTTTTTCTTTTCTTTTCTTTTTTTTTAAAGTTTATTTATTTATTTTGAGAGAGAGATAGTGTGAGTTGAGGAGGAGCAGAGAGAAAGGGAAAGAGAATCCCAAGCAGGCTCCACACTGTCAGTGCAGAGCCTGATGTGGGGCTCAAACTCACAAACTGTGAGACAATGACCGGAGCCGAAATCAAGAGTTGGTCTCTTAGCCAGCTGAGCAACGAGGAGCCCCAAGGCTGACTTCTATCTCAGTTATATTTCAGTAACAAGCCTAGAATCCTCCAGACTTCGGGGTCCACAAAATTCAGGGTCAATTAGGAAGTTTGGAATTTTTTCTAGGCAGAAGGTGCCATTTAAGCAGGGACTTAATACAAAAAGGGTTCATTTTAGACATTTAAATGGTGAAAGGGTAGAGGATATGTTAAGGGGTAAGAGGCCCGTTTGAAAGTACTGTGGTAGTCCAAACACGGAGTAGGATATGAGCTGAGGTGAATTTAGAAAAGAGAGAAATGCCTCCTCCCCCATTCATCCAGTACTGTTTCCTGAGAAAGGCACCAAGGCTTGTTTTAAATCTAGATCATCCTTTTACATCTTATGGCATCTACTTCAAAAGTCCTTAATACTTCCTATTAGCCCTAATTTCCTTAATAACCTTTTAGAGATTTGTGAGTGATTAATATATTCATAAAACCTCTTCTTGGAAAAGGTACAGGAGCTATGAAGACCTGAATAGCTAACTATGTATAGTTCTCCAAAAACATAGCCCGGATGACAATGAAACTATACCACAGTCCTCTGGGACGATGAAGGACTCATTCAAAAAGAAAAGGCTAAATGTATCTGTGCCATGTTACGTTCTTAGGTTGTTATGCTACTCATGTTTCAATTCAAGGAGCTACTGACTCAATCACGTTTTGAAAATTCCAAAGTCCCAGAAAGCTGCAATTCCTTTTACTGAGAATAGCATTCTTAATTATTATTATTATTAGGTCAAGGAATTCCCACTTTTGATGAAGAAATTGGTTAGTCTATTTGTAACACATTCTTAATGCAAAAATGGAGTCCTGAGGTTTTTTAAAACCACTCATCCATTTTTAAGCGACTTTCAAATTTAAGTGAAGTATTTTAAAATTAAAGATATTGCATTCTCAAAAAAGTAAGGGAAGTGCCAAACAATGAAGACTGTAACAAAAAAAAAAAAATCAGTGGTTGCCAAGGGTTAGGAAGGAGAGAAGGATGAACAGGTCAAGCACAGAGGATTTTTAGGGCAGTAAAACTATTCTGCATGATGCTATAATGGTGGACAAATATCATTGTATGTTTGTCAAAAGCCATAAAATGTACCACACCAAGAGTGAACCCTAATGTAAACTATGGACTTTGGGTGATAATGAGGTGTTGATATGGGTTCATTAATTGTAACAAATTAACCATTCTAGTAGGGGATGTCGATGGTAGCAAAAGACACACGTGTGGGGTCAGACGGTATATGGGTTATCTCTCTACCTTCCTGTCCATTTTGCAATGAACCTAAAAGTGTTCAGAAAAATAAAGTCTATTTAAAAGATGATGATGATGATGATGATGATGGTGATGGTGGTGACGGTGATACATGATGTATCCTATATTAACATACATATGAAACTACGATATGGAAAACCTCTGGGGAGAAAGCCTCGTGAATTCCCTAATTCCCAAAAGCCAAAGTTACTGTTTGCATCATCCAGTACACAAAGAAAATTTGTTTCTATGTTAGAGAAAAATTTCCACAACTTATATGATTAACTATGCTGAATGTCACCATCACTTGGAAAGATAGTAACTGAAAATTAAGGCAGATGAAAACATCTGTCTCTATGTAAAATATGTCTCATTAAAGTCAAACCGAGTGAAAAATAAATAGCTAATCTGGCAACTAAATAAAACTACAAAGCAACAAACACAAGTATAAGCAGTCTGAAAAGTGTTTCCAAAAGATAAGATAAAACACTCCTGGAAAATGGACTTCAAGGAAAACAAAAGGCGTGCTGTGAAGGCAAATCATCTTATGTTCAAATCATATGCTGCCTTTATTCGTCTACCTAATAAAGCTTTAATCTTAAAGGAAAATGAATATTTAGAATGTATCATATGCATCTTTCACTCTAATATTTTAAAACGTGAAAAATATCTTTCTCCCTGTCATGCCATAAGACATAGCTGCTTCATTTGTCTGCAACACATATATTTCTTCCAAGTCTCTCAATGAAAACAGACTCAGGGAACGTGGAACACTTCAGTGAGTCTTTGTGGTCACTGCACAGACCCAGGCCCACGATACCGAATGAAGAAGAGTTAACATGTTGACATCTGTTTTAGGCTAAAAATGGAAATTGTGAAGTTGTTCTCTCTTCTTCCAAGAGTTCTCTGGAATGGATCAAGCGCCTTCAAAAGACTTGGCACCGAGGGAACTTCTAGGCAATGTCTACACAGCACAAAATGAAATGGAGACTTGGCATCTTCCTAAAGAATTGGGGCTGCTGCAAAAAAGGGGCTACAGCCAGCCTTTTGGGGCCTGAAAGGCCAAAATCATTCACAAAGCTCCAGAGTTTTCCTCTGTGTGGATCTAGATATCAACGTCTCATCCAACCCCAACGAAAACTGCTTGTCTTCTGAAGGCTGGACAATGACTAAGCATCTAGGCCAGGCTCAGTACTGTGCTGGGCACGAGAGAGGTATACAAGTGGCTGAATCTCCCAGATAAGTGAGACAAAGCAGTGTCTGGAGTCTGAAGTTAGAAGTGACCTTCCCAACCTTCCCCTCGTTTGTTTTTGTTTTTGTTTTTTTTTTCACACACCAAATCAACTTAGCCTGTGCAGTTTTGCTATTCTTGAGGCTGAGTCAAGGTGAACGAGCATTTGCGGGCAGAGCTGTTATTTGAGAACGCTCCATTCTTTACAAGGGGTCTTTCTATGTAAAGCAGAAGCATTTTTGTTTTGCTTTTTAGTTGGGGTGAGTGGGGGAGACTTGTTTTTCCTCCAAAGTTCAAAGACAAAACTCAGAGACTAGCAAAACGTTGGGTTTGTTGATCAGTTCCAAGTTGAAATAAAGCATAACGTGAATACTCAGCGCTCTATCTTTCCCTGATTAAAGTGCTCCTGCCCTTTGAATTGCTACACAGGATACTGTTCTGTACGGCTCACTCGCAGGGCTGTAATAAGTCACAACAGCTTGGCGCCTCGCCCGACAAAACACAAAGTCTCCTGAAGTCTTGAGCTTTCCCATGGCAACATCACAGTCATCAACACAGCAAACAATCGCTCCAATCCCTACTCCCATTCCCCTTTTCTAACAGCGGAGGATACCATCACAGCCAGCCTTCTAGAACCATGCTAATTATCATCTATGAAAGGAGACAGCGCCGGAGATCGAGTTGCCTTCGGTGCCGAACTTAAAATGAGATCAAAGGCAGGATAACTACGGGAGCATAGGGAAGTTTTACTTATACTTTTACTTGAAAAGAAAAGAGAGAAGCTGTATGTAAAGTATATTCCTTAAGGATTAATGTGCCTCGTTGCCCTGATTACCAAGGGGCTCTGGCTCACCCACAAGCTGCATACAAAACCCCCATTCACGTTGGCCCAGGCTCTCTCCACAGCAGTGAGGGGGGGAAATGCCATCTTAAAGCTGCAGCTCCTGACACATTCCTGAAACTGCAAAACTGGAACTGTTTTCCGACTGTGGATGCTCATTCTGCTCATCCGGGAAGGCCGCCTAACGGGAGAGCAGGGTGGCAGTTCCCTACAGCGGATGAAAGCAGCGCCACCTCCTTTATAACCACTCTTTTCAGATTCAAATAACATCCTTGGGGGCGACAGCCTCTTCTCATCAAAAGTGTCTGGGCTCCCACAGGTCCCCCCGCAACGATAATCTCTCCTTGTGTATGAATTTGATTTTCGGTCCACGGATGGCCTGTGAGAGTTCAGGAGCAGGATGAATACCAAACCCAAGGGATGAATGGTCTATGACTCATGAGTGGATGTCACTTTCTTGGGGGGAAAGTCCCCTTATAGGAAGAGAGTCCTGGCTTCACGCAGCTCTAAATGCTGATTGTTCCACTCTGGGTTACAGTGAAACCTACACGTGCTCGGGGAAGATTTTACAATTCTAGACTCAAACCTTACCCAGTGCTGTAAGGGGGATTACATTGGGGATTGCGCCCAATCCCCACTGTACATTGGGGATGGCGCCCAACCACAGAAAAGGAATCAAAATTTCAGAAGAAGCTTCATTTCAGCACAGCTACCATCTGGAGGGGTAGTTCATGAAATAAAGAATGTAAAATACTAATGACAAAGTATGGGAGTAATTATACCAAGATATTTAAATGAGATCTTAAACCAGGAGGGGGGGAAAGGCAGTGATTTGCTAAACAACAGCAGAATTCCAAAATGTGACTGAAGTGTTTTTGTTTGTTTGTTTGTTTTTTACATACATATGGATGACTGCTGTGTCATTCAAGACTCTTTGTGTTTAAATACCAGCCCATGAAATCTACTGTAGGGACAATTTAAATAATTATGGTATGGCTGTACATTCGGGTACCAGCTTTTCACTTAGTACATGCTTAATTATGTTTTATTCTATATTATCCAATCATTTCCAAACTCCACAATGTATTATGCTGTAATTTTTATCAGCAAGAAACCTATCATAGACATAAAGTATTGAGGTATGGATCAGGGTTGTTCTATCACTCCAAGTGTACTTTCCAAAATTATTTCCATGGCTAATTTCTACTCTTTTATGTCTCAACTAAAGTGTAAAGAAAGTTGGGCTCTGTGGTCAAAAAAGTACTTGCTACCATAGTATTTTTTACTCTACCTCTCTTTTGGATTCTAAAGTCCTCGAAGTCAAGGATTATGAGCCTAACCTGGTGTCTTGGACACAATACGTATTGGGCCAGTATTTGTTGAATGAATGAATCTTTCATTTATAAACAGTGAACATCACATGTACTACTTTCTGTTCTGCATACTCCTGTCCAAATGTGAAAATGCTGCGACATAAAGAAATAAAACAGAACAAAAATAATTCACTGGTTAAGCTCAGGAAAATATAGAGCTAAAAGAGAGGGAAAGAAATACAACCAAGCGATCTTGGTGGAGTTAGCTGGCAATGTCTTCATCAGTATGTCTTGAAATTTCTGGATGAATGTTTTTAGGTTTTCAGAGAGAATGAACTCCCACTGAAATGAGTAATCCATTGTGTCTGACATCATACTGAGATCTGGAATGCTATTGTATTTTACTGTGAAAGGCTTCACAATGCATTCACACTCAGAGGCCAAAGTTTCAAATTGCCCTTCAGTTTAACCCTATAGACGTGCTTTCGTAGAAAGACTCTGTAACTGCATTATTTAAGTTTACCACACATTTATTCTACTCACAATTATGAGTGATTTGTTCCCACCTACAACCATGGAATCTGTACAAAGAGCGACATTTGACCCTGTATCAAGATTACTGAAATGATCTGGATGCTGCTGCTTGATGGCATCTAATCACTACTAAGCACCATAACTACCCCTTCTCGCTTAATCCTAACACCAGTCCTGTTAGGCAGGTTCTATTACATCACCACTTGATAGAGGGGGGGATTAAAGCCTTAGAACAAAATCACTTCCCTCAATTTGTTCAGTTAATAAATGGCAGAGCTTGGATGCCAATGCCCAAGGTCTGAAGTATTATATTTTACCTCCCGAAAGGATGATTTTCGAGACTCTGAAGTTTCCAAAATTTATATGATGACAGATAGGGAGAATGCTTGCTTCTTGCTCTTTTAACAACTAATGTCACATTTGGAGCCAGGAAGTCATAACAAGGGTTCAGCTTATGTTGTGATTCTGTCAAAAAGGAAATTCTACCATGGATATACAGAGAACTGATATGCAAAGGAGATATGCAAATCCAGAGAAAATAGCCAAGACTATTACTGTTGCACCAGAAGTATGAAGGTTTTTGTTTTTCTTTTAAAACTAATCTAAAAATCAGGATGTGGAAAGTCGGAGTCACTTAGAAGTGACAAAAATATTGAAAGAACCTTTTAGATTCATTTTGCTTAAGAATTAATCAGGATTTCCACCATCTCATCACCATTATTAGCTTGGGGATGACCAGAGTATGTCAAATTGCACCCCGATGGAAACCAGACCTGAAACTGCCAGAAGCATGAAATCCCAGGAATCGTCTTTCATGTTGTTGCATATGAGTTCAAAAATTTCAGCACATGGAAGAAAAACAAACATTTGATTTCTGTTCATAAAGCATGGCTTCTTGGATATGTTCTCTAAAACACAAATGATGAAAGCAAGAAACATGTCAGTCTTTTCTCCCTAGTCCTTAAGTCGGCAATCCTATGGTATCTGTAATTATAAGACTCTTTCTCCTATGTAACAGGAAGCACTGACCTAGAGTCTTGACTCTAGTTTGACTCTTTGGTCATCCAGAGTCAATCCAAACCAAGTCACTACACCTCCCTGAGCCTGTGTCCGCATGTGTATAAAGAGGAAATGTCTTCTGATTTCACAGGGCTGTTGTAAGGATCAAATGAGAAACTGCTTTTTAAACTGTAACTTGCTATGCAAATGTGTGGAATGCTTATAACACATATTTTTCAATATCACTTATGCAAACGTAGATAAGTGCATTTAAATATAGCCAGAAAAATAGCAATAAAGAGCCAAAGAAGCATTGGAACAACAGTAGTGGCTAACATTTATGGAGTTCCAACTATGTCGAAGCACTAGGCTAAGCACTGTACATGCATTATCTCATTTAACTATAACAATAACCCTCTATGAGTTATTACTTCACTCTATATCTAAGGACACTGTAGCTCAGAGAGGTTAGGTAATTTGTTCAAGAGTCCAAGCAAACGGAAGGGTAGAAACTCACATCCAGATCCGAATAGCTCTACTCCATTTCACTATGTTTATTTATGTTGGCTAGGAGTTTAAGAAATCATGTAAGCCCACTTCTGGCATGCAGGATAATGATAAACAAAACAGAAGAAGCTGCAAAGCGAGAAGAAATGGAAGAAGCTAGATAGTCCCAACACACTCCAATTCTTCTTTATGAAGCTGTCGGAAACCCTTGTTATGTAAGATATTTCTGCAAAGCATATTATAAAATCACATTGTGATTTCTGGAATATCTCTGACCTTGAACTGTAGTCATCCCTGAGGTAGGAATGTACGTATGACTTGCAAGATTCTTCCCTTGGGGATGGCGGTGGTGGTGGCAAAGGGACACCATCCCAAGGGCTGCTGCAGACTGCTAGAGACTTTGGAACCTAGACAGGATTCTCAGGGTTGAGGCCAGCAAAGACCTCTCTTCTTGACTTTCCAAGTACCATGCTGGGGTTCAAAGTCTAGTCTTATACGTAGAGACGGTGCTGTAGGAAAATGCATGCCACATTGTAGTCAGCGTACTTACCGGCTTTTGGGATCCAGCTTGCTTACAAGAGGGAGACTATCTCTATGACAGTGAGTTTCACACTTTGAGCTGGGCAATTGAAAGTTGTCGACATTTGCTTTTCTTTTTCCTTTTTTATTTTTTTTTTAACGTTTATTTATTTTTGAGACAGAGAGAGACAGAGCATGAACGGGGGAGGGTCAGAGAGAGGGAGACACAGAATCTGAAACAGGCTCCAGGCTCTGAGCTGTCAGCACAGAGCCCGACGTGGGGCTTGAACTCACGGACCGCGAGATCATGACCTGGGCCGAAGTCGGCCGCTTAACCGACTGAGCCACCCAGGCGCCCCTACATTTGCTTTTTGAAACGATTTTTCCCCAGAGCCTTCTTATACTTTTTATCAGGAGGCCTTTTTTTTTTTTCATTGGTATTATAGTTTATTTTAAGAACAAAGGTATCCTTCCTTTCTGGTATAGCATGCAACCGTACAAAGAAGGCTCAGACACCAGATAAAGGCCTATGTAACTAGAATTAGGGAAAGCCTGTGTTTCTCAACCAAGTTCATCATCTCACAAAGGAAAAGTTCAAAGCAAATGATAGGCTGTTTTAGGCCAAATCCTTCCGAGTATTTTATTTTTCAATCACCCAATGAGAATCCAGAAATGTGGGTTTTTGTGTATGAGAAGTGATTGCAATTCAACATTATGACCCCAAAACATCACCGGATTCATCTTTAAAATTGATTTACTGGAGAATGCACTGACCATGGCAGGCCCCAAGAGCTCACCCCAGAAGATCTACAATACTTGTTTCAAAATTTAGTCTCTTCAAACTAAGTAGGCTTATTTGAACAACAGTTGCTAAACTACACGCTACAATGAATTTCTCTATAGGAGAACATAAAGGAGGGAGCTGGAGGTAATACTTGGGCCATCTACATTTTTTTATTGTAGTAAAATGCCTGTATCATAAAATTGACCATTTTAACCACTTTAAGTATACAGCTCCATGGCATTAAGTGCATTCACCCTGTTGTAGAACGATCGCGGCGGGGCCATCCACCTCCAGGAAGGCCATCTCCTTTTCTGTATTGCAAAAACTAGCCCTTGGGTGCTTCCCCATCAGGAGTTAATTTTAGCTAGTTGGCTACTCTATTGTGGCCCAGAAATAAATAGCTTAGTTGTATTAGAATCTGAACTAGTCCATCCTTTTATTAAATATCATGCTAGTTCTATGAAGTCACATCTCTTCTTTCATTAGAAGAACAACTATATTCTTCATTTCCCCCAAAAGTTACATGGGTAGCATTGGACAAAACAATAATTTTGAAGATAGTAAGTACTTGGATGTGTTAGCACTTTGCTGAATATTTTACATGATCCAATTCAGTAGGTGTTGCAACAACTAATCATCATTATTATCCCTATTTTACATGTGAGGGAAACGAGATACAGAGGCTAGATACACTGTCACGGTCCCACAAGGAGCAAGGTACAGAGCTTGGGTTCATACCCCAAACATTCTGACTCCTGAGACCAACAATCTAAGTGCTTCTTCACAAGGCAGCTGCATTGCCGTCACTTGGGAAGCGGTTAGAAATGCACATGCTCAGGCCCCACTGCCACGTCAGAAGTGCAGGGAGGCGGTGGTCAGTGGTCTAAGAAGCCTCCGACGGGCTCACTAAACTTTATGAGCCATTGCCCTAACCACTGCCTCATTGCATTTCCTTTTTTTCAAGCTTCTTTCCTCATCTGTCAAGTGCCACCGAATGTTCTGCCACACGAGGTCTCCATTTCAGTGCCCCACCTAAGCCTAGCTGCCCAGAAATTGCCCCATTCTTCAAACCAACTTCCCTCCTTCCTCTTTTCAAGTCTGTCTTCCTCCCATTAAAGACTCCTCTCTTCTGCCACTGGTTTCTCCTACTATTTCATAGAAAAGCAATCCTAATAAATCCTCTTAGACTTTGGTTCATTCATTCATTCAATAAATACTTACAGAGCCCCATAATATTTTAGGAGTTTTTAGGAAGAGATCTAGATATTTGGGATCCACTCATGAATAAAGGACAAAAAAACCTGCCGTCACATAGGCTCTCATGTTACCGAAAATGCGGGTATTTGGGCCCTATGCCAGAAATGTAGATTTTCAAGGTTTGAGATAGGGCCCTAGGATCTGCATTTTATTAAACACTCCACTTGATTCTGGTGCCTGAATCAGTGATCTGTATACCCTGAAAACATGATCTGAAACGCTTTGATTAGGAGCACACAGAAATTCACCCAGTTTTTTTCTTTCCTTCTTTCTTTTCTTTTCTTTCTTTCTTTCTTTCTTTCTTTCTTTCTTTCTTTCTTTCTTCCTTTTCTTTTCTTTTCTTTTCTTTTTTCTTTTTTTTTTTTTTTTAATTTACTTGTTTTCTTCCCACAGTGGGATCTTTGGGGGTAGTAGGGTGGAAGGATATGAAAAAGAAAGGAAAAAACTTGAGACAAACTGAAGCAGAACTTTAGCAAGAAAGAAAACTTAAGAAAGAAAGAAAGAAAGAAAGAAAGAAAAGAAAGAGAAGAGAAGAGAAAGAAAAGAAATGAAAAGAAGAGAAGAGAAGAGAAGAGAAGAGAAAAGAAAAGAAAAGAAAAGAAAAGAAAAGAAAAGAAAAGAAAAGAAAAGAAAAGAAAACTTGCTAAGGTCTTCTAGGGCCAGTTCTACAGAAATCTTGCTCAGCCTTCCTCTAGCTGATGAGCTTTAAACATGCGAATGAGTGCCACAAAAGGGTAAAGAGTCAAAGGTGACCCCAGGCAGCCCATGCCCCACCAGCACGGTCAGGTCAGGAGCTGCTGGTTAGAGCATGTGGCCAGCTAGGCCCTAACACAGAGTCTTTATGGATTATTTAAAAAGCAACACCTTTAACTCTGAGTGGTAGTTTGGACTCATTTTTATGTCATCTTGATATCCCCCTCTTTCCTAATAAAAACAAGACCAGTTTGTTTAACATTTCCTCATACCATAGATTTTTTTCCTGAGGCCTCACCCACTCCCAGACAATGACAGCATCCTTCCCGTGGGCTGGTGACCAGTGCCGTATCTAAGAGGTATAATGAGCATTCTGCACAGTGGCACTGTCACCGCCTTCTCTTTGTTTCAACTTCTGCTGAGATAACCTAAAACACAGGGAAACAGGCAGTGGGCAGATTATTTCAACCTTTTTCTCCCTTTTCCAAGATGCCTCCCAAATTCTTGCCCTGCGCCAACTAGTGTTTCATGATTCCATTTAGATGATAATGTAGACTCATTTTGTACCCAGGATAAATGTTTGGCACAATAGGGTCCACAAGAGAAGTTGCCACGGGAGTGGCAGGGGCAGGCATGGCTCCCTCCCCAGCCCCCGAAAGCCAGACTATAGGCTGAAGGAAGTTGGCAATCTGAGCTGGAAGTAGGTATCACAGCAACCAGTGAGAAACTGGGTTCTATCTCACAATTTAAAGAACCAAACATTTATCTTACTTAAAACAACAGGTGCCAATTCTAGAAGTGCTATCAAAGCACACAGGAGGTGCTAGGAAGCTTCTGAGATATAGGGTGCGGGGCCCCTAATAATCTATTTTCAGCAGCTGGGGCCACTTTCCTCAGCTCTACCAAGTAGAGGTTCTCAGCTAGACAGGTTTTGCCCCCCAGGAGGCAACTGGCAACATGTGACCCTGGTCATGGCATGGTACCACATGTATAGGAGGTGCCGAGTAAACATTTATTAAAAGGATGAGGGGCGAAATGGTACCAAAGGACATTTTGTGGAACAACATGATTGTCCTTGTTGTAAATTGCAAAGATTAGAAATGAAACCCCCAAACACTCCCTAAGTAACCCATTATGATTATTTAAATACTTATATATAATATATATATATATATTTTTTTTTTTCCTTCAGCCTACTACCTCTTGGGATTAGATTTTTCCATAAGCTTTCCACTTACCGTCTGAAGTAGAACTACCTTTTATGTATTCTAATGCTATCTCCTTTAAACTTTAAATTTAAACTAGTCCTTGTGTCCAGGATCTCATGAATGGGTTCCAGTCTTCTATTTCTTAAAGCCATTCACAAGAAATATATATATATTTCTTTTATATATACCCTTTAATGTTTTTGGTTTGTCTCCACACAGCATTCACTCCCCTACTCTGATAGGTCAGAATGACTCACTCTCCTCCTTCCTGGCACCCAGAAGGCCCAAGAGAGGAATCTGGCATGTCCCTCAGGACATCCGGCTCAAAGCCTCCCTGTCATCCTGAGCTGGGCTGCGCATCTTGTCCTGTCAGTAAACGCAATCCAGGGCTGGCTGGGAGGAACTCTATGGTCCTGTCAATGCAAACTTTAATTTCATACAACCCAGCTCGAGAACTCGTTTCCTCCCAAGTAGTTAGACCAGCAGTTATACGCTGGCCATTAACGTAGCCAAAAGCACCAGTAAACGGTGATGTACCAGAGCTCTAGCACATGGACCCAGCCTGGTTTTCACCTGGGTGATACGAGCCTGTGGCTTCTCTGAAAAACAGAATGAGAGGATCTCTGGTTCCTTGAATTTCAGTTTGGGTGAGTGAGTCACTTGTTGCACACTCGTGCAATTTCCTTTCATGGAATGTTCTGGAAGGACGAGTTTGTTTGGAAAACAAGCAGCTATTCCTGCTAATTCTTCTTCATACCCTATCCTGTGGAACACAGGAAGTCACAGTACTTGTTCACTCATTCAACGAACCACCAGTGGGCCCAAAGGCTCAGACACTCTGGTGAAGAAGAGAGCAAATGGAATATGTTCTAAAGAGGATGACGGACCAAAATGGGCAATCAATCAATAAATAGAGGCAGTGCAAACTGCAGTAAGTGTAAAGACAACAGATAAGGAGCAAAAGTACAGAATAATTGGAGAGAGGCCTCCAGAAGGGGTAGTTAGTAAGACTATCACTGAAGTTGAGGTATCAAAATGAAGCAGGAGCCAGCTATGTGACAGGTTAGAGAAATCACGTGATACAGGGCTCTGTGGAAGGAAAGACCTGGACTCATCTGAGGAATTGAATGTTTCACACATGGCTGGGGAACAGGAAGCAAGGAAAAGGTGGCTTGAAAAGTGGAGCAGGGAAGAGCTTGTGCAGGGCTTATAGACATGAGTGAGCTTGGATTTTAAATGCAACAGGAGGCCACTTACGAGTTTTCAGCAGGAAGGATGCCTGAGTGGCTCAGTCAGTCCAGTGTCCGATGTTTGATTTTGGTTAGCATGATCTCTTGGTTCATGAGTTTGAGCCCCACATTGGATTCTGTGTCTCCCTCTCTCTCTGCCCCTCCCCCACTCATGCCCTGTCTCTCAAAAATAAATAAACATTATTATTTTTTAAAGAAAAATAGTTTTTTTAATGTTTATTTATTTTTGAGAGAGAGAAAGAGCATGATCAGGGGTGGGGCAGAGAGAGGGAGACACAGAATCTGAAGCAGGATTCAGGCTCTGAGCTATCAGCACAGAACCTTATGTGGGGTTTGAACCCACAAACCATGAGATCATGACCTGAGCCAAAGTCTGACACTTAACCGACTGAGCCACCCAGCTGCCCCTAAAGAAAAAGAGCTTTAAGCAGGAGTATGATGTGAACATTTTTATGTAGTAAGAAGGCAACTTTTTTGTTTCTGTACTCGGTATGGACTAAAAGGGATACAGGGTGGGTGACTGTTGCATCATTTGACGGTAGGGGGCTACTGACTGACCTGGGCCAAGGTGGTGACCAGACAGGGGATTCAAGCTACAACTTGAGATGGAACTAAACAATGATCCAACTGACACAGCAAGTCAGAGAGTTAGACAATTCCTCTTTGCTGGAGCTCCAAGGACCCTGCACCCTAATGGGTGGTCACCATCATCTGAGAGTCAAACACTCAATGTCCTGGTGTTCATTATCTTCCCAAGCCCTCTGGTTTTACTTGTCCTTCAGCTTCAGGCCTGCATTCCACGGATATTCTGGGGTGTCCTGTTCCTGCTTGCATTCTGATATGGTGCCCACGGAAAGTAGCAGATCATTCCATCCGGGTCACGCATGAAGTTGGCAGATTTTCTACAGAACAGAAGGTGCACCTTTGCAAATCTATGCTTTTGTGCCTTCCAGAGTACCCAGAAGGCATACGGGAACATCAACAGTTCTAAAATATCTATGGTTTGGTATCTTCAAACCTCAAAGATTGTGTTTCGTATCTGACCTCCATAAATGCCTAAAAATGTTTAAGTCAAGATGATTTCAAAACTTCCCAAGATTTAGAGTTACCCCCAAGTCTGTGTCTCCATATGTGGCCTGAGAATCTTCTATAGAAATCTCCAAACTCCAGAGCTCCTAAATTTCTGTTGGTGAGCCCAGCAGCTTAGCACACTTCCCAGTGACTACTATTACTATATACAGTAATGTTTGAGAACCAAAGCCCCAGAAGCTTCAAATATCTTCTCTTAATAAAAACAACATGATGTGTTAATTAATGTAGAAAATTCTTAGGATTCAGAGACGAAAAGAAATGTTTCCCGGGACCTTCTTTCTTTGCTTGTTTTTATTGTTCCAAGAGCTATGTGCTCCTCACAGACTGGTATGTTATCTCTATTGTCTATATGAACAGGCCTGGATAGGTTTAAAAAATATCATCCCTCAAGGTCACGGAGCCAACAATGTTAGGGGGCAGGACTCAAACTCAGGGCTTGACTTCAAAGCATCTGTTCCTTCCTCCCCAGCCCTCTCCACCCTTGTGTCTTTAGAATGGTTTTCTCTTAAGCTAATCCAGAGCCCATGACTTCCTGGAAATTGATCACATTTGTTCATGTCTTCCAATGGTTCAAGGGATTATATGTCGCCCGTGCACATACTTCCTGCCCAATGGAGGCAAAGGGAAATTGAAAGAGTATGTAAAATGCACAGAGCTGCAAACTACCAGGTATCCCCAAGAACATACTGCAGTGCCCTCCAGCAAAACACACCCCGGGCTCAGTTTGTATTTTGTTTCTGAGGCCTGGAGTTATGAGACTCCCTTCCCTCTCACCACCAATTTCTCTAATGGTACCACTCCAGGAAGGAAGATACGGGAGGAACAGAGAGCAGGCCACAGGCTTCCCAGCCTCAGGAAGGCAGGCACCTCCTTGGCAGGAAGCAGCTGCCCACTCAGTGCTGGGGGGTGGGGGGGTGGGTAAGGAAAATCAGGGGCCATTCTGGCTCGGGTGTCTCGGACTGACAGACTAAGACGGACACCCCAGAGGACATGCATCTTTCCTCTCCCGGCCGCTGTGCTGACAGGTGATTTGGCAAAGTATTTCCACAGAAACAGCCTCAGTAGGAAACCATCAGGTGGATACTGAGAGCACTTTTACATATCTAAATGGAAAACCCTTGATGATAAATCAAAGGTTTTCACACAAGTTGTGAACCCCAGATGGAGCTCTTCTCCCCACCTCATACACACACTAGCGGTGGCCACAGCTGTGGCAAGGGAGGGGGTGGGAAACATGCCCTGGGAGTAACATTACTAGGCTTCCTACTATCTTGGATGGTTTCATTTGGGTTGAACTGGGGGGTCATTTCTTTCTTTTTATTTTATTTTATTTTATTTTATTTTATTTTATTTTCCTTTTTTTAAGACTTACTTATTTTTGAAAGAGACAGAGCGCAAGCAAGGGAGGGGCAGACGGAAAGGGAGACACAGAATCCGAAGCAGGCTCCAGGCTCTGAGCTGTCAGCACAGAGCCCAACGCAGGGCTCGAACCCACAAACCGTGAGATCGTGACCTGAGCTGAAGTCAGACGCTTAACCGACTGAGCCAACCAGGTGCCCTGATTTTTTAATTTTATTTTAAAGTTTGTTTATTTATTTAATTTCAGAGAGAAAAAGTGGGGAGAGGGACAGAGAGAGAGGGAGAGAGAATCCCAAGCAGGCTTCACACTGTCAGCACAGAGCCCGACATAAGGCTCCATCTCATGAACCTTGGGACCATGACCTGAGCTGAAATCAAGAGTTGAATGCTTCACCAACTGAGCCACCCAGGCGCCCTGGGGGTCATTTCTGATAGCACCTTTGGTAAGGAGTTCACAGATGCAGTCAGAATAAAGAAAAAGCAGATAAAACTCAGTGGTATCTATGTAGCAAATCCTAAGGTAGGTTGCTTTCAGTCAGTCATTTACAGTTTATAACTCCAAGATAGGTGCTATTGTTATCACCATTTTATAGAGGACAAAACTGAGGCTCAGAGGAGTCAGACAACATGTGCAAGGTAACACAGTAAGAAAGCAGGACAGTTATTACTCAAATCCAGGAGGGTCTGACTCCCAAACCTTAATTCTTAAGTAATGTACTTTACTTCCCTTAATTCTTAAGTAATGTACTTTACTTCCTCACTTAGCTATCAACTCAGAGAAGTAATCATTTATGACAGTTAGTAGAAGAATGTAATCACTGGAGAGATTGTATTGTTACTACATCTTTCAAAAAGCTTACCCTTATTCTTGCCGATAAGGAAAATAGCTATCCCGGTTTCCTGCTCAAGTTGGTCAAATGCAAGTCAATGTGAAACAATGGTTTGAGGTCCATGTACTTACCCTCATAGCACAGGCCCACTGACCCATGGGATTTGCTACATGAGAAGCAAAATATAAAACTGAATATAAAACTCATGAGGGTGAGGATCTTTGTTTTATTCACCGAAGTACCCTAAACACCTAGAACAGTGTTTGCTATATAGCTGACAATAAATAGATGTGAAGTGAATGGATGGCCTTATTTAAAACAAAAAAAAAAAAATTTAATGTTTATTTATTTTTGAGAGAGAGAGAAAGAGACAGCACATGAGCAGGGGAGGGCAGAGAGAGAAGGAGACACAGAATCCGAAGCAGGCTCCAGGCTCTGAGCTGTCTGCACAGAGCCTGACATGGGGCTCGAATTCACGAGCTGTGACATCGTAACCAGAGCCGAAGTCAGATGCTTAACTGACTGAGCCACCCAGGCCTTATTTTAGAATAGTCAGTGGTATAACCTTCCTCAAAATCACAGTAGGGGACCTGGAAGCCTGGGCTACTGGCCATGTTTATACATTAATATGTTCACTAGCCTCCAAGATGGCCCCCAAGAATACCTACCCCTGGGGTTCATATCTTCGTGTACTCCCCTCCCATACCGCATCAGGATTGGCCTGTGTGGCCAACAGAGTATAGGAGAAGCAAAGGTTTGTCATTTCTGAGACTGGGCTGTGAAAGACTGTGGCTTCTGTATCCCTGGATCCCTGTCTCATGGAGGAATCCATCAGCTGTGACTTGAGAATATACAGGCAGCCCAAGGACAGTCCAAGGTGGCAAGGAACTTAAGGCCTCTGGCTAGTAGCTAACAAGAAACTAGTGTCACCAACACCCACGTGAGTGAACCTGGAAGCAGAAGTTGCACCCCCAGTCAAGTCTTGGAGTGACTGCAGCCCTAACCAATGATTTGACTACAGTCTCACGAGAGACCCTGAGCTAGCCTTTCTGAATTCCTGACCCTCAAAAGCCGCGTGAGATAATAAATGTTGACTGTTTCCAGTGCTGAGTTTTGGGGTAATTTGTTATGCATCAGCAGAGAATACAATTAACTAATCTTGCCATCTTATTAACATGGCAACTGGCATCTAACTTTTGAACAAAAACCACAGTAAAATGTTTTACAGGAAATTCTAAGAGCTCAAGTCTGCAAATCCTTTTCCCTCCTGAACGTTCTGAAAACATAAATATGTGTTCTTCTATGGCCTCTTTTCTTCTTTGCTATGCTCATGGAACAGTTATGCACATATGTAGCTATAGGAGGGCACAAATGCAGCATTATAGTTGTGTTTATTCTGAAAAAGGTCCAGGATAGGGAGAAGTATCCACCTCCCCTGAGGGAGGTAGAAATATTCTTATAAATTTTTAGGAAAAATCTCCCTGCTGACATTCAATTAATTTTTATTCTATGTTAATTTTTTTTTAGGAACTTTCATTCAATACTGGAGGAAATGTAACCCATAAAATAAAACAGTTAGATATTTTTCAGATTGAATAACCACCAGAAAGTCAATGAGCATATAAGAACTCATTCATAGAAGGCTAGCCCTGAGAGAGAATCAATTGAGATTTTCATGATTTCAACAAAGTGCCTAGAATGGTACCTCACTTGAAAAGTTGTGCAAGGAACGTTCATTAGTAAGAATCAGGAGTTCATCCTACAGAAGCTCCGGGGAGCTTTCCAGGATGGCCCAGGGAGATAAGAGGCGTGCAAACTAGGCAAGATGATTCTTACAGCAGGACGCTTTTCCACCAAATGGGTGTTGTAAGTTAGGATATATCTATGGAATACCTGTAGCTCAACAAGGGGGAGATGGAATCAAATGGATTTAATTCCTTGTTACCCTGATTGGCAAATGTCACCTGTCAATAGATGCCTCACCGCACAACTAACAATGAGGTACAAGGGTCTGATGACATACCCAGAGGCTGAGAGAAGGGAGTCATTATGAAAGGTACTACTTAGAGTATCACCACAGCCCCAAAGCAGTTCTGTTCAGCTGACCGAATGGTACAACTTCTAGAATCTTAAATCATAAGAGGAAGATGTCAAAGTTCAACCCCTCCTTTTGAGCATTTAAATTCTTGAAACTCCTGCTTTATGGCTTTCCGTCACCACCTCCTCAAAAGATTAATATGCATTTTGTTACACTTGCCTGAATTCCTTGCAGAGATAAAAAGAAATAGACATGTTTGCAACAACCTCACCTTCACCAAATTTCTGAATATCTCTACCTATTTGCAAGCTGAAGAGAGTTTGGAATATTACTGATGTTCTCCTAATGGAACTAGTAAGGTCTCCAGAATTTAGAGTGTCTGGGAAATGTGTCTATAGAACACTTTGATTCTAAATATAGATGACTTTAAGGGCATAAACAATTTTCTCAGCATACTGGACTGCTTTTCTTTGAGCTGCTCTGCTGGTCAGTCATGTAAATATGGGTAGCAGCCATCATCCCCCTCCATGCGTGTTTGATGGGCATCTGTCAAAGTAAAAGGACCGAGTGGTGCCACTTCTTCTTTCCCTCAAATTACCAGTATGACTGGACCATCAAATTAAGTAACTAAATGCCAAATTTTCTTTTTTTAGATCATGCATAGTTTTGAGTTAGATGAGTGGAAAAATAGTCCTGAAGTCTGAGCTTTTTTTTTTTTTTTTTAAATAACAACTTTTCAACAGTTAAACTGCTTTTGGTAAACATGAGTAAAGAAAGTGAGCTCCAGTCACAGCACATGTTTACAACTAAGTTAAAGGCTCTTAAAAATAGGGTGTTTGATGGTCCACTGCCAAAATATGAACTCTAGCAGCCTGGAGTGCACAGCTAATAATAAAGAGTCAGTGTTCTTATGAAAATCCCTGAGACGAGGCTCCAATTCAGCTTTATCCTTCTCACCGAGAGGTTCCCCACAATGACATGGAGACATAAATTTGGAGTTAGAGGTCAAGGTGGGAGGGGAAGAGGCCCCAAAATGGTGGGAGGTCACTGAAAAACAAAGTGAAAAAATTGCTGGACTGGGCTCCAAAGAAAAGTGCAGAACAGAACACAAAGAGGTCAGCTGCTACTTGAGGGCTACTGGCCTTGGAGAAAAGAGGAAGATACTTACATTGATAACAAAACAGGTAACAAAAGTCCGAGGTAAAGGAAATACATTAGGCATGTGAAGAAAGCTACGTGTGCTTTCTGTTCAGACTCCTGAAACTAGAATGAATGGATACAGGAAGAAAGGAAATACTGGGGAAATACTGGTTACTCTGTGTGAAGAATTACACTAGCCCTAGATTTGGTGGATTCTTCTTCCCGCCACCACAAGCCTCACCCTAAGGTTCTTTGGCCCTTGAATCCTTGGAGAACCTGACAAACTCCACATTGAAATTTGTCCACATTGAAAATGCACATATGCTGTCAAAGAAAATTTTGCATTCAATTCAGAGAGTTCACGTACTCAAGATGCCCTATCACTTACCTTCTAGGGTAAAAGGAAGCTATTGTTAAGGAAGTGTTTCCCAAGAGAGCACAGAACTTGTCTTCTTCACTACTTCATTCCTGGTCCCTAAAGTGGGGCTTGGACATCATACCTCAGTATGCATTTGCTAATTATTATTTTTTTTTTTTTTTCAAAGGCAGCTATAGCAGAATTTGGTTCCCAAAAGAAAGCTCTGGTGATCTCAAGCTTGGGGCATCATTTTCCCATTTCTATACTGTGTCTCTCTGTTTCTACCAAAAATGGGCTCCTTCAGAACACTGAGCATGAATAATTGTATCTTCAGAATTTCCACATAAGAGGAGCTTAGGTTGCAAGTCAGGAAGGAAATGAAGCTGAGTTTGCACGGCACTGTATAAAATACTGAAAAAAAAATTCGGTCACCTTCTTTGAGCTCTCAGAGACAACAAAGGTTAGAATGTCTTTAAGGAACTTACATGTCTTCAAGGCACTTACAACTTAAAGTTACAACTTATTTAACCTATTTAAGCCTAACTTTATAAAGTGGCGTAATCAGATCTTGATGCATTCCTCCATGGAAAGAGTTAACATTTCAGCAGGAATCTACATTCAAGATCTCCCACATTTGAATTCCTGATCCTGAAGAATCCATTCCAGGGACTTGTCGGCCATGTTGCCTTCTCTCTGCCCACAGCAGGTATCAATAATGAACCACCATGGCCCTCTTCCTACCAAGCTTGGATATCACCTTAGGATCCTCACAGCCCTCTAGATGACTACTACCAACCTACCCCGGAATGCAAGTCAAAACCTATTTATCACTCATAGACTCTACATGTTCCAGTATGTTTCACCTCTTGAAAAAATGGGAGGCTGGAAACTGTGTCAGGAGTAATCTGTGGCCCCTAGACCTTCATTGTGAATTTCATCTGCACCTTGGACAATGAGTTAGCTCTAATCATTATTGACTTCAAAATGTCTTGTTGCACTTGGCTTCCAAACTCAGGCCTGGGTCATGTGTGAGCTGGAGTCTGATATTACCTGTGTAATGACCTTCTCCTACGTGCAGTAGAAAACCATGACTAACACATGGGCAGTGGCATCATCCTGCTCTGTTCAAATCCTGATTCCACCACTCATGGCTGAGTGACCTAGGCAGGTTCCTTCCTCATCTGTCAAATGGAAATAAGATTGTACCTACTTCATCATGTGATTGTGAGGACACATGAGTTAATATTCTAGAAACACTTAGAAGAGTGCCTGACATATTAAACACTTGATGAATGTGATTTTTATAATTCTTTTTTTAAAATGTTTATTTATGTTTGAGAGGGAAGGAGGGGCAGAGAGAGGGTGAGAGAGAATCCCAAGTAGGGGATTCTGACAGTGCAGAGCCCAAGGCGGGGCTTGAACTCACACACCACGAGATCACAACCTGAGTGTAAACTAAGAGTTGGACACTTAACTGATTGAGCCACCCAGATGACCCAATGAATGTGATTAAAAAAAAAAAAAAAAAAAGGCTGAACCAGAAGGATATCTTTAAGATCAGTATTCCACATCTGGTGTATGGTACATTTAGTCACAGAAATGTAAAGGATTGGGGTCCTTTAAAAATTCATGCTCACCACAGTTCAATTTCAACAAACATTTACAAAACGCTTACATACTAGACACCTGGCATTATTGTAGGCCCTAGAAATACAAAGATAAATAGGGTACATCTCCACTTTGAAGCAAAATCCCATCAATTACGAACTCGGGCATTTTCTCCAGGTAATGAGAGAACAACCATCAGCATGAAAAACAGATTCAACTTGGATAGGAAAAATTACTTTTCAGCAAAGAGCTGCAAGTCTCTCCCTTAAGTTCCATCTAAGATACTCATTCCAAAATAAGCAACAGCATGGAGAAAAACTTAGACCAATCTCGGTCACAGAGACAAATCTGCTTCTTTGATTCAAGATCAAGTTTCTATTCATAACAACCTTGTAGCCCTCTCTTCCCAGACCTATGAGTTGGCTCACTAGATCCACAAGAAATATGGGTGGGAAAGTGTGGGCTTTCATAAATTAAAAAAATGTTCTCACCTTGCCTTGTATTCTTACAAACTAATAAATTTTTAAAAAGAAACAAATAAAAAACAAGACTCCCTTTTTTCAGCCTCCCTTATTCTAGATTTGATGTGCCCTGGGTGTCTGACATCCTCATTCCATTCATGATTGCCATTCTTTCTAGAAGAGTCATTGCTTCAAATTATGTGTGGGTATGCTTCTGGGAGTGCAAGCCATTCAATGTCCTCATCTTAGATGCAAGTTGAGTGATGTATTTGGGGCTCAGCTACTCAAGTGTGGCTGCTGTGCGCCCTACACAGACAGACCCCGGTGTCAGGAGGGTAAATCAGTGCTCACTAGTGGAGTTGGTGTAGGCCAGTTTGAGTCCCTCATCACTCTCTAAAATGGGTGTAATAATACCCCAGAGAACAAACTCAGATAATATGTGAGTATGAACTTTGTAAACTGCAAATCTATTATTCAAAAGTTAAGATATTATTAGCATTTCTTGACTTCTCCCAAGTCTGTTTCCCATATACAAAAATTTTTAAAAAGCTACACTTGTCTTATTTATAGCATAGGGTTTCTGTGAGGGCAATATATGGGTTGTGTATATGTAAGATGATACTATTGTGATGATTGCAAATGCCAGTTTCTGCCTTGGCCTGCCTCCCGAGAACCTACCATGCCTCTAACTCCTTTTAGTCCTGACGCTAATTTCCTGACAATTTGTTTTCTATTGTCAAGGAGGGACAATATTCTCTTCCTCAAAAGGTGCCTGTCAGTAGTTTCTCTTTAATTCTCAAACCTCAATGACTTCTAACACAATGATGACAATAGCTCCAAGGCACAGAAGATGCTGATATGACCACCTTCCTCCCTAGGAGAATTTGCACAGACTGGCCAAAGCAGCACACTGCCTGGACAGGTCCAGCCCACTGTGCAGGCAGCTGTCCAGGCCCTGACAAAGGAGCCCATCTCCTATTCTGATGGTAGCTGCTTGTTTACAGTTAATCGCTCTCTACTTCCTGAAGTGTTTCCCAGATTTGCTTCTTTTTAATTAATCCAAATCAATCTCCAACCAGCCACTTCAAGGAACAAAGAGCTGTGCACATATCCCTAGTTAACTTTATCTCATTCCTTTGTTTGTTGACACTGTCCTCCCCTACCTCCCCATTAAAATGTAAACTCCATCAAATAAGAACTGTGTTTCTCCTGTGTGGCACTAGGGACTAACACAGGACCCAGCATATGGTAGCTATGGTGGTCACTCAATGTATGTAACTTCTAGTCCATCATCATTTTCCTTATACCAATGTTTCCTACTGATGAGAGGCTGGGCTTTCAAATTCCAATCTGGGAAAAATCATAAATAATCATCAAGGTCTTGTATCTTTCAAACGATTGTAGCACTGAACCATGTTTTTAATCACATTAAAGCATATCTATACCTATATCTACAAATATGCCTTAATAGATAGATAGATAGATAGATAGATAGATAGATAGATAGAGTGATTAAAACCTTGGAGTTTTATCAAACAGTTTAATCAAACAGGAGGTGGAGACTTTGGAGGCCAACCACATGTTCTTCCCTCTCCTTTCATACTTCCATTCCTAAAAGACTCATAAGACATCTCTAGTTTAAAAGCCATTGATCTGGTCATTCATTCAACAAATATTTACTGGGGATCCAAAATGTTCCACGAACTGCTAGGGGCTAGGACACATGTAGTGAACAAGACTGACAAGCTTCCTGGTCTCACGGAGTTTACATCCCAGCAGGGAAAGAGAGGAAATGCACCAATAAACAAGGAATCAACATAAACTCAGACAATGATAGAAGTTATAAAGACAACAGCACTTCTGTAGTGGGATAAAGTGATAGGGGAAGAGGAGAAAGAGAGATCAATCATGTGTGTACATGAGTTAGGCTAGCCAGGGAGGTCTTTCCAAGGAGGTGACATTTGAGCCGAATCCCGTATGACAAGAATAATCCAGCCAAGCGAAGTGCTGAGGAATCCAACCCTTTGGGGTTGCAGATGGAGAAACGAAAAAGCAAAGGAGGAGTGACTGGCCACAAGGTCATTCTGTTAGTTAGCGGTAAAACTTGGACCAGAATGGAGGTGCCTTGTCACTCCACACTTACCACTGTGATACAAAGCTCTCTTTCCTAGTTTCTGAAATTTGGTATACTCTTGTCTTCTGGAGCAATTTCCTTTAAAACTTATCTTCTTTCCCATACTCTTTAATGTATTTCTTTATTCCATTTCCTCTGAAGTCACCCACATAACTGATTTAGGTCTGTATATACTAAAAATAACCATAGTAAAAAGCATGTGGGGAGGTGTGTGTGCTTGTGCATGCACACACGTGTGTGTGATGCGGATTTGGGGCATTTGTTAAGCAAAAGACTCAATCTATTGGAAAAGAAAGTCAACTTGACTTCCCTTATCTTAGTATTTTTTAAAAGAAAAGCAATGTTGTATGGCATAATACCAAGACATTTTCATCTAAAAATTAAAAAAAAAAAATCTTAGAAGAAAAGTTAAGGAGTTTAGAAGTTAGTAGAAAAAAGTCACCATCTCTAAGTAATCTAACAATGAAACTGAGTGTGTCTACCTTGGAAACAAAATACAAGGACAACCACAACCAAATGACCCTTTGGCTTCCTGCTAGTTACATCTTGTGTTGTGAAAGAAAATGCACTGGCCTGGCTTGGAGCCCAAGATGGGATCCATAGACCCCAAAGATTCAGGGAATCATAAAGATGCAATTTGGAGATTTGTGCTCTAACTAAATCAAGAGGGAGGGAGGGAGGGAATGGTGCTATCAGAGAAATCCTCCAGATTAATATTTGGTTGGGTACATTTTCCTTTGTTGACTTGTTTGGAGCAGATACTGTGCATTTCCTTTTTTTCCCCAGTCCCATTAAATCCCTAAACAGATCTGAGTTTTAAGGGCTTAGGGCTGCCCTTGGGAAATAGGTGATTACACTCTCTGCTTAGGGTTTTAGTGATAAGAAGAAAAAAAAAAGAGGCAGTGGATTGAATTCCCCTCCCCCAGACCAGTTTCTCAGTGACTCTCTTTTGTAGTTCCTCTTTAAAGCAGAAACATATTTTTAAAGTGAAGTGGTAACACATATAAAATCCCATCCATTAATCTGCACTTTGCAACTGTGTGTATGTGAGAGAGAGACAGACAAGACTAGTCAGTTCCTAAGCAAGGAAGGCTGTAAAGAATATTTTCCTTTTCATTTCTCATTTTATATTTCTTGAATTATTTCACAGGGGTACTCATTTGGGAATCTTCTTTACCCACAGAAATGTTCCAAGTGTAGCTGGGATAATCTGGGGAGGAACAAAAAAACAAAACAAAACAGTACTTCCTCTGAAAATAAAGGTAATGAATCAGACGCTAGGCCCACAACCGTGTTTTTCATACTGGAACCCTAAACCCCAACAAATAAGGTCAGAAATGGAGTGATTTGTCCATCACTCCCAGGAAGAACATTAAGCAATTAACAGGGCTATGCGCTCGCCCTTCATCACAGCTGGACCTTGTTCCCAACATTACTTCAGACTCTCCTCACTAGTATTTCCCTTAAAACAACAACACATTCCCACCCTTGTCGCCTCTCCTCCTTTCAGTTCTTCTTAACAGATACGTTTAAGGAGAGATAGAGCTGTGAAAAACAAAAGTGAAATATCAGGGAACTTATTCAAAGTGTATGCACCCAAAAGGGGCCTGGAAGGTGATCCAAGCCACTCACCAAATGCCCTTTATTGTTTTTCCAAGAAGGAAAGTTAAGTGCTGGGGAGGTAAAACGACTGGACTAAGGTGCCCTACCAGCTAAGATCAGTGGGAACACTAGGACCTTCGACATCCAATTCCTAGGCCAGTCCTTTCTTACTAGAGCACTGATAAAGTATAGCAAGTATGATATAGTGTCACTATATCACTTCCTCTTTGTTTATTCACTTATTGTAAAGGGTAAGATGGAAAAAAAAATGAGGGACTTAGAATAATTTGCTACAAAAAGAAAGTGAGCTCAGAAACACTGCTCTTCAAGACTGAATATGCTCACTTTCCCCCTATACACTGTTGAAGCTAGCAAAGTCTTCTGTGACCTAGAAGATCGAATGCAATTACATTGCCCATCTAGATTTGCTATGCTGTTTGACTCTCCCAAGGGCAGCACAGCAGTACAAGGGGAGTGACATCTTTATGAGGTTAACCCTTTTCTATTTTAAGGGTGGACTACCGAAGGCAGATGTGTTCCCTGGGGCGGAACAAGAATGCTGGAAATTTGGTAGTTAGGAGGAATGACAGCACCAGGCCATCATCCGGGAGGGAAAAAATAAATTGCTGTTCAGAGGAACAGGGGGCTGGGGGAGCCTCTGAGAATGCTGATGCACATGAGGTGACAGTGAGGTGACAGAGGCGGGGGCTCAAATTAGAGCACACTGCGAAGGGACAAAAAGGAAGCTGGGAAAACAATGTTTGTGAAGCTCCACATGCTAGGCGCTCTCATGTATTATCTCACTTAATCCTCTCGACCCCTGAGATCGTTTGTATTATCATAGAAAAGCAGGAAGTGAGTCTCAAAGATGTGGAGTAACCAGTCCTGGGGTAGCACATCTAAAGAGGCGGAACCCTTGCCCCTGCTAGGGTTTTCCAGCTGGCATTCAGTTAACCTGTGCTAAGTTACAAACCACCCCAAAACCTTCTGGTTGAAAGCAACGATGTGACATTTCCCGTGATTCTCTAGGCTGGCGGGGTGGCTTCTCTGCTGATTTCACCTGGGCTCACTCACTTGTAAGACTGCACGGAGGACTGGCTGCCACGAGGTGGCCTCCCTCTCATGTTGGCAGTTGGTGCTGGCCAGTGGCCGGTGGCCAAAGGGTCCCTTGCTCGTCTGCATGTGGACAGTCATCCTCCCACTGGCTCACCAGCTCTTTTATATGGTGGCCTCAGGGTTCCCCAAAGCTTCTCTTTTATCTTAATTATTATTTATTTGTTTGCTTCTTTGTTCAAAGTTTATTTACTTGAGAGAGACAGAGACAGTGAGAGTGGGAGAAGGGCAGAGAGAGAGGGAGAGAGAGAGAATTCCAGGAAGGCTCCACACCACCAGCACAGAGCCTAACATTCTACTCAAACTCACGAAATCGTGAGATCACGACCTGAGCCGAAACTGAGAATCAGACGCTTAACCGACTGAGCCACCGAAGCTTATTTTTTATAACCACTTTACTGAGGTACGATTGACACAGAAAAAGCAGTACATATTTAACATATGCAACACTGGACATTTGGGGATAGGTGCATACCTGTGAAAGTATCGCCACCGTTAAGGCCATAAACCTATCACTTCCCAAAGTTTTCTCCTGCCCTCTTTATTATTCTTACTATTATTTGTGGTAAAAACACTGTAAGACTTATCCTCTTAACACATTTTAAGTCCAGGAAGGGCTTTACGAGGAGCACAATGTTAGTTCTGTCAAATACTATCGCTTAAAACAAGTCACAAGGCCATTCGTGATTCAAGGGGGGAAACAGCATCTACTTTTGGATGGGAGGAGTGGTAAAGTCACACTACAATGGGGGCCTGTGGGATGGAATCATTACGATCATTTAAAAGACCATCTACTAGCTCTAAATTCCATGCTCCTTCTACTACCAAAATGTTAACAAAAATTCCTAAACTGCCCCTGTTGTTTTTTATGGATTTATAAAAAGTCCTTAATAAAAGGACAACTTTCAATAATCTGGAATAGAAAACTTGGGTTCTAGTCCTGCCTCTACTACTCTTTCAGATGGGCTATAATTGTTTCATCTGTGAGTAGAGGGTTTTGTCTGTTTTTTAAGGGCTTATGCTGCTCTATGAATTGATAGACTAGTGTCCTATTTTCAGATCAATATGAACTAGCCCTCCTGGGAGTTGGGCAGGATGGAGATGAGACACAGCCAGAAATGAGATGGCTTCTATTTGACATACTCCCTTTCATTGTTGTGGGTGCGGAATTTGCGAGGCAGTGAGCACAGAAAAATTATGCCTGGCTAAAATCTTCCATGATCTGGGTGCCATTCTGGCCATTTCCACTGATGATATGCTAAGTCAGCGTGGGTACCTCCGCATTACACCAAGGATGAGAGTACAAGTCCTTGTTCTGAGGGCTTCTAGACCTTGTTAGCCACGACAACTCCCGTGCAACACACACTCGTAGCAGCTAAGCAGACAGTGGAGGTGAAAAGGCTCATGAGCTGGTCTCTTCCTGAGCGAAGTGCTTAGCTGGGAGCTCTCTCAGAAAGATATTGTTGCCTGATCTCTGGAAGATCAAGTTCCCAAGGAGAAAACTAATGTTTAATTTAGCACAAAGACAGCTCAGAATCTCTCTCTGGGGGCCTGAGCCTGCAAACAGATCCACATGCAAAGAATCTAAGTGAGAAAAGGAAGCTCTCTTTGGTGCGGTGGCTACAGGACCTGGGTGCAAACTTCACTGAACCATTGCCTCTGCCTGTTGTCTCCGTCAGGAGGACCGCTGCTCCTTCCTGTTTACTCTTCTGTTTGTACTTTGTACTTTTTCAACACCTCTGTGAAACAACCAAATGGGATAATACCACCAGCACATACTTTTTGCTGTCTGAAATTACATGGTGCAGTGTGGCAATCAAATGAGCAAGCCTTAGCTGGTTCAGCAAGTATCGGTCCACTTAGGTGAACAACAGCAACAAAAACCTTAGTTTCTCAGCTGCTTAGCCAGGGAATGCTTTTATTTTTACATAATTTAGACTCTAGAGACCTCCAGAAATGAGCAGGGTACATTCATTTCGGTAAGGCAATCATCATTCCGAAGACACAGTGCAGGTACATACCGTATTCAATTAAGCCACTTCTCTGCACTTCGGTTACCATGGCTCTAAGAGATTATACCGTGTGTCCAAAAGACTCCTGGCAAGTTATTAGAAGTGGTAGCAAACTTTTGCCTGAAGCAAATTTTCTGAAAAGGAAAAAAAAAAAAACAAAAACCCAAAACAAACAAAACCAAACCCAGGCACGTAATTAACTTTCCACTCACATCCATCAGAACCACCTGAAGAGAACTTTGTGGAACACTGAGGAAATTTGAGGTGTCAGGCCTCACGCGGGTGACAGATATCAGTGTTGCTGGGAAAGGTCCACAGATAAAATTCGGCCACATTTCTGACAGAAGAGAATTTTTAAAACGACAATGTTAATGATTCTCTATCAACATACAGACCTGCCACGACAGCTCAGTTAGCAAGAATGCTGTGAAAACAGTATAAAACAAAACAAACCTGGCATGAGTTTGACACTACATTTCCTAAGCATATTATGCTTCAAGAGGACAAGGGGGATTAAGTTTAAACGATGGGGAATAAACACACTACCAAAAAAATTTTTTGGACTACATTCTTTGCTCTGAGTTAGAACCAATAAATCCACTCGTGTGCAAACATCATCCACCCAAGATGATTCCTATTCTTATTCCGTCACTTCCTCAGAGAAACGTCATGCTTTGGATTAAGAATTATCCTCTCCAGAGCTTGCTTTGAAGCCTCGGCAACATTGTCCTCCTGTTTCTTATGGAATCAACCTTCAAGGGGTACTGAGCAAAGAAGAGATTCTCAGCTCAGGATCATATCGTGGTGTGAAATTTTGCACACCCTCCAGGTCAGGGCTGGGGAGAGGGCAAACCCTGCCGCCGCCGTTCATCTGCAGTGGCACTGAGTTCACGGATTCCTTAGCGACTTGAGCCAGGGATCTGGCTTTCAAAAGCAGAATTTTAAATCTCCACAGCAGGGAGCCTCTAACTCTTTGTGACTCTGTGACCAGATTCACTTAAGAATTATTCATCAGTCTGAATTAATAATTCAATTAAGTTGGTAAATTTGGACTCCTCAGTTCTAACAATTCCAAACTCTCAATGGACGGTTTAAATTTCTCATCTACCCACAGAGCCTATGTGCCACATTTGTGAGGCAACTGAATGGAGACCCAGCCTCTGTTCCAGAAGAAGTCACATAAACACTCTGGTCAAGTTCTAGATCAGAGGTCCTCAAATCCCAGGAATGGAAGAGATATTAATTGATCCTATTCTCAAGAAGAACACTATTAAACCCATGCTAGGGAAATGTAAATCTATCCCAGATGACATCTCCATATTAAACTATTTAGGGAAACTGGATGATATGGCATCCATCACTAACCATTTTAATTACTATTAAAGAGACAAGTCATGGCCTCCCACAAAACATCTCTGACACATTCTGATGATGGACTCCTGAGCTGGAAAAAACCACGAATCTGACTCAGGTATGTCCCTTTTCACATTAATAACGACAGCTAAATTTTACTGAGACTCTACCAAGGTGCTAGGCAATTACCTCATTTAATCAACAACCCGAAGTCGATCTAATACTATCATTCCATTTTACAGCTGAGGAAACTGAGGCGGGAGAGTTTAACGGAATCAAGAAGACATAGCTATCAAGTGCTGGAGTTGTGATGTGAAACTACGTAGTCTCACCCCTGATCCCAGGCTCTTAACGGCAAAAATGCCGCCTTGCCTCCTTAAGCCAAGTTTCACACCTCTATTTCCAACCCTATCCCCACCCCTTTCAGCTGTAAATACTAAGAGGGCAAAGGCTATATCAAATTGCTCATCATGGATACATGAACTTTCATGCCACAGAATTACTGCAAAACCAGTCTTTGTTGAATTAAGAGATAATTCCTTCAAACTTTATATAGCTCCCATGTCCACAATCTTGATATAAAATTTCAGGACCTTTGCTAAAATCATTAAGACTCATGGAGAGCACAGTACATGTAAATGTTGGTATTTGCCCATTTTCACAGCCATTCCTTCAGCTAAGGTAGGGCCCAACTCTCTGGCCTTTTTCAAGACTTGTGGAGAACATGTGATCATCTCTGTTCATCCCCTCCATAAGGAAATGGAACAGCTTTGATTCTTTCACATCTGCCCCTCAGATAAGCATAGGGAAGGGTCAAAGCTGGCAGCCACAGAGAGAGAGCCCATTTGCCATGGTCAGCATCCTGACATCATGCCTTCAGTCAAGGAGGGAAGAAAGTGTTTGGCTTTTCTCCTCTGCCATCTAGTCCATCAGGTGCCTTCCCTGTGCCATGTGCACATGGACCAAATAGGGGAAACTGAGCCTTAGGGCAAGGTAAAGATACAGAACACATCTGCATTAAAAAGCAAGCAAGCAGGAGGGTAAGTAAATCTCAAAGGCTATCTGGAGTCACAGCTTCTCATAAGTTTCTGCTCATCATCATTTCTTTTTTTTTTTTTTTTAATGAAAAGACCTTTTCCAAATTCATAAACAAGCAAACTCATTTGCTGGGAAGATAAGTTTACACATCAAGAGAAGACACTTTTACCCACAGGGCGGTTCTTACTGGCACTGGAAGGCCTAGGGAGCCTGGGAGGAGAGACGTCTGTAGTTGGTTATGCCTCTTGTAGCTTCTCTTCTGTGTCTAGCTAGTGCGCTTTTAAAACCATCTCCTTTCAATGCCAAAGGCCATGTCATGCTGTATATAACTCACTGGGAATAAGAGAAGTGTGTAAATAGCAAGGCATTAAGCAGCTCAAGGGACTTGAAGATAGGTAATACAGAACACTTAGGCAATGTGCTATGAGAAGAGGCTGCTGGAGGGGAAATGTAATACTTGTCTTCAAGTGTATGAAGGATTATTATTGCTTCAGAGATGCTGACTCCTCTGAGCCCTCCTTGCTCTACCATTTTCCAGGGCTACTGATTTACTCTTTCCAGAGCTTCAGACCCTCCAGGAAATGGATCAGCCCCACCTGCCCTCCCCCGCCACCCCACTACTCACACCCGACCATGTCAGTCAGGCTCTGCTCTGTCCCACACCTCACGTTCACACTCATCATCACTTAGCTACCCCATTCCATGTTTCCGCACTCTCCCCCCCCCCCCCGCCCCTCCCCAAGCCCCAGGCCCTGCTGGTGACCCACACAAAGCTCCCCCTGGCCTGGGGCTGAATCTCTCTCCCACCAACCATTAACAGTACTCTCGTTTTGAGCACCTACTGTGTGTCAGGCCCGGTGTTGACCACTCTGCTAAAGAACACAAGGCTTGTTATCCAGATGATGCTACCAATGCCCAAAAAGAGTAACATTATTTCCCCAAGCTCATAAAGCCAGCAGGTGTGAAATGGGATCTGAACACAGGAGGAAATGGAAAATCTATGCACCAAATTCTTCCTTTTCCTGTTTTTCTAAGCCTCAGTTTCCTTATTTGTGAAGTGGGGCCAATGTTGCTTGCTCACTGGGTATTTTTTATTTTTTTATTTTGAAGGCGTTACATAAAATATAAAATAAACGTGCCTGGTACATTCTAGGGACTCAATAAATATTTATTCCTCTTTTCTTCTGATTTTCTACACCAGTTTTGGTCCATTCTACCTAGCTGGTGCTTTTACTTGTTACTTTATTGACGTGGTCTTCATTTGCCCACTAGACTGGTGAGCGAGCAGGGGTCTATGTCTTTAGCTGCATTTCTGTCTATTCTCCCACGGAGCCTGTGAGGGTGTGAGGGAAATTAGCATGAAAATGCAGAAGAAAGAATTTGGAATTGTTTTCACTAAACACGATCCAGCCTATGAACATCTATGAGGGACAGATTAAAGAACAAGGAAGTCGTGGAATCCATTCAAAATGGCTTAGTTGCATGCGTGGCAGCACTGAGGATCGTTTAAAATTTCCGTCCAGGCTTTTTGAGATTAAATACTAAAAACAAACACACAACAACAACAATTAAAATCAAGAACAGCTAATCACGGCCACTCTTTTAGTCGTACTTAATTATCGTGTCTTGGAATATCGGAAAACCCATGTTTGTACTCACAAAAGGTTTACAGGCAGAGGGGAGCCACACAGTATTAAACTGTAAGGTGCAGAACTTGAAGGTTTAGAAAACACCACCTAACAAAGAACACACATGCCTTCTGGAAACAAACACTGACCCAAACAAGCGAGGCATCGTAGTTGACATAATAACAGCCCTTGCTGTCAAAGCAAGCTTTCTGTCCATTTTTGATAAAGGATTGCACCAACTTCTCTCTCCACTTGAACTCGTTTGCTTTGTGAGATCTGATAATTATATTTACTTGAAAGAAGTAGTAGAAAGGTCCTGGATAGATAAGAACTCTCCCTTTATTACTTTGTTCTGGAAAACAGAACAAAAATAGAGTCAGTTCTTCAGGAAATGATGGCTGCATATATAAATAATGTACACACTCCTATCACTGTGCTGGGGAGGTTATTTATCATGGAGACAGCTACAGACACCCAGATCTGGCCAATGAACTGTTCCTGTTCTCAATCCCCCACTTACAGCTCTCAGATTGTGAATTGTCAATTAGAAACTTGAGTATCATCAGTTAAAAATAACCAGGGAACTCTGGCAATGATTTAACCTGTTTGACTTTCTTAAGCTAACAATTAACATTTTAGACTATTGTTGACAAAATATTTAACTTTCCCATGCCATTTGTGCAAACGACTTTTCTAATGCTCCTTAGATGCTCTGGTGGGCACACCTTTTCAAAGCTGCTCTGGTCCATGCAGGGGCCTGTAAAGGACATGCACCCAAAGACCCTAATCACTTTCACAACAATGCACATTTTAACTGGGATTTCCCGGGGACCTTCAGGAGCACTTAAATACACTGATAACTCAGTTTTATCTTGGCAGCACTAAATTTGAAATACCAATCCCTCTATTTACAATAAAAGCTATTTCACCATTTAAAACAGACAACTGAAAGCTTAAGTATACTTTTAATCCCTGGAAAAACTGGTATTATGATTCGTTGCTTAGTGGTTTATTATTAGTAATACTAGTAATAACGCCTTACATTTCCACAGTGCTTTATTTTTTCTTTCCAAAGCCTATTCAGAAACACACACTCATCTGGTTCTCTCAACAAGCTAGGACAGCAATATTGTTCTTTCTGTTTTACAGATGACTGCTAACTAACTTGTCCTAGGTCACCCAGCTGGTTGGTGATCAAGCAGGCACAGAACCGAGGATGCAGACTCCTTGTCTGATCTGCTTTCTTTCCTCTACACTACATTAGAGAAAAGATAATCTCTAAAGCCAAAGATGACTTGGAACCACTTATCTATCCATCCTAGCAACACAGTCTATGCAACAGAAAAAAGAGCCTGTCTCAGGCAAAAGGGAAAGATTAATAATGAACCGCAGAAGCTCTAAACCTTACTGTTCCATGGACCAACAATTATTCAGTTTCACAGTTCATTCAAAGATTCAAACATACTTCACCAGAAAATGATTTAGTGCCTGCAGCCTGCTCCAAGTGGTTAGAAATGCAGATCTGCTCAAAGCCCTATAATCCAGGCCCTCCAAAAGGCCCTGTTCCTGCAGTCTCTGCAGCAATGGGGCTTCCCCTGAACTTGTACTTGTGCTAAATGAAGACATTGGCTGAGTACGGGCTGCAGAATTAGGCTCTCGATGTGGATAGAATTAGAACCGGCTTGGAGGTTAGTCTTGCATTGTTCTTGAAACTCAAGCTCTTGAGAAAACTCAGACATTATATATTTCTCGCAGTATAACAACCTTCCAGTCAACGCTACCCCATGGACCACAAGTCCTCCTTTTACCCACTCAGATATAACTGACTACAGTCAAGCAGCCATGCAGCATACAGAGATTTCAGCTGAGGACGCAGTGCACGTGTGGTTTCAGATGATCAATATTCTCTCTCTTCCTCCAAAGGACCTTTATGGCCACTTATGACATACAAATGAACTATGAAAGTGATACATCCAGCACACCCAGACAGAAATAAGTCCGGTTACGGCCACAGCAATAAAATTAAGAAAGAATCCTAACACTCATTCTGTGCAAAATTTCCCTTAAATTAAGTGTTTCTGAAAATAAGAGGAGCCCGCGTGAAGTGGGACCTGTAGATGAATCACTCCCAAATAACCAGGCCTCCCTTCTAAACACAATGTTATCAGGTTAGTACACAACTTGCATCACCATCTCGGAGCACCATGCTGAGTAACAAAACTCCAAATTTAGAAGCTAAAGTGGAGAAGGGAATTTCCAATAACCAAATGGGGGGGTGGGGGTGGTGGATCAACCTTGGCTATGCCACCCATTTTCAGTGAAAAAGCAACTGTTAGAAATAAACTGGTCTTTTTATTCCTAACTCATGTGGCACCCTTGCATCATCACCGTGCCCGGAGGGGGGCCTCCTCTAAGGCCATGTTTTAGGACATGGCTGGTGGTTAGGAGGCAGAAATCAGCCTCTCTCTTAGAACAGGAGTGGTACAACAGCCACCTTTGGCTTCTGCAGCGGTAAACCTCCAGTCGGGAAAGGCAGGACACCGTTCCCCTCACCACCCCGCCAGCATGGATATTGCTATGGTGAGGTCGCAATAACCACTGAACTTGGTTTCACTTCACATCCCAAAGTGCGTCCCCAACCCCCCCACAAAAAGGCAGCAAAAATCAAAAGAACATGGCCAGAAGCAGACACGCCACCTTCCTTGCAGAGGCTGGGATGTGAGCGCCACATCCAGTCTTGGCATCCAGGACAGAGATGGGTCTTCCCCACTGAAAAAGGCTGGGCGCCTCATTCCCTGTATCATCCCCAGAAACACTTACCAGGAGACTGTGAAGCACACAAAGCGGTATTATTGGGAGACTTGCAGACAGATTATAAATTTACTGGGGACAATCGAGGCATTTAGATACTTTTGGCTGCAGATGCCAGTGACACACACATACATACAAACCTCATTCTTCTCTCCATTCGAGTGATTCTCCCCCACCCCCACCCCCATTCACCTCAGCATGTCTCTTTCACAAAACAAACTCCCACTGCTCTCCTAGGGAATGCCAGGGAGAGCTGGGCATTGAACAGGTGGTAGGGAAAAGGAATCAGGCCTTAAAGCTCTAATACAACCCCACGGGTTAAGCAAATTCAAGGATGAAATGGCTCACACTGGGCAGGGTAAGTATTAGCAGTTCCTGCTTGTCTGGAATTGGTGCCGAGAAGCGGCAGTTCAAGGCATCCCAAGCAAACGTGTGTGTGTGTGTGTGTGTGTGTGTGTGTGTGTGTGGTGGGGGGAAGACCACTATCCTAGCTCCCAGAATTTCTGGAAACTTCATCACCACAGACTCAGGCCAGGGATAAAGGAGAGCCACGATGAAGCATCCTAGAGGCCTGGCTGGAGGACGTCCTGTCTCTCAAGCTTCTTTCTCAGTTCCTCTGGAAAAGGAGTTCAACGCGGTGGCCTCTCCTTTGGGCTTTCTGAGTACTTTTAGGCTTGCATGGCCATTTCCTGTTGCTGACTTTCATCAGGGCTGGCCTGGGCAAACCGGAGCTGCGCTGGGAGCGGACACTGAACTTCAAGGGCCCCACAGACCTCAGAAATGGAGGAAGCCTGCAGGGCTGCAGGGCAGGGCAGGGCTCCACCTTCTACCCAGAGGCCACTGGCCCAGCAGCTACAGGGGAAGCCGGCACACGGCAGGCAGTCACCTGACCAGGACGGGCACCAAGGGCCAATGATTCAAGGGATACTCCCACTGGGATGGGGTGTGTCTGTGCCTCTGAGGAAAAACTTCCAGCCAGAAACTTAATCAGAACTTTCAGGTTTGAGGTGCTGTCACCAGGAGCAGCTGAAGACAAGGTACTTCCTGGGATGACAGCATGTAAATAGCCCCTTCGGGCTGCCCCCTTTAATGAATGCTGCCAGCTGGCACTACCTGATCGGAGTGTGGCTGCGGGCAGTGGGGAGTCTGTAGGAAATCAGGGAAGAAGCCTCACTAGTCTTCGGGATGTTTCCCCCAAGTTTGACTTTTGACTGAGGGGACACTTCACGCAACCTCTCTGTGTTGGACTAGATCGCCACTCATGTTCTCTTAACCCAAGAAGGGGCCACTTCAAAGAGGGAAGGGGAAATCGGAAAAGAAGGAAAAAGCTTTGATGAACATCAGGCTGAAGAATGGCCTGTTGGGCCTAATCAGAGCTGGCTGGCCAAGCAGGAGGGTCTGTGAGACGGGGCCTTCCTCAGTGGCCCACTCAGGTCTTGCCAGCGTTGGAGCCACCTCTGGACTCCAGAGAGCCTGTGGGAAACCCAGGATTTTAACCGCTTTAGAAATACCCTGCAAGTGCAGGAAGACCCATGAATGAGCGCCAGCAGAACTTGATGCGTAAGACTACGAACTGCATACCCAAAGGCCTTGGAGGCAGTCAGGTAACGCCTTGGCCCTTTTCACTGCCGTCCACTCCACAGCAGGCCAAGGCGCGCTCTACCCTCACAACAGGCCACCGCACCACAGCCAGAATCACGAGAAAACCAGTTGCCTTACCGCAATGAGGGCTGAGTTCCTCTGGTCCCCAGGGGCTGGAGCCTGTGACTGCTGCTCCCCGTCGATCCCACCACCGCCACCATTATTGCTACTGTTGAGCAGGTGCTGCTGGTGGTGATGGTGATAGTCTGGTGGGGGCGGTGGGGCCGCTGTCGCCGCCGCTTGAGAGGCTGTAGGAGGGGCAGCAGGGGGCGGTGGAGGGGCCGCCGTGGTGGCAGCCGTGGCAGTGGCCTTGGCATGTTTGCCAGCCTTCCTTGCCCCCTGGCCATGCTGTACCAGGCTCAGGAGCTGCAAGGTGCTCTCTCTTTCCCGGTCTGAGCTCTCAGCCCTACCACGTTCATAGCGTCCTTCACAGCTCAGGTGGTGCTGGCGGCAGACGGCGATCCGAGCCCGGAGGCGCTCCACGATAGCACTGTGCACTCTCGGGGTGACTGAGCCCCCTCCAAGGAGCCCCGCCCCAGGGGCCCCCCCTAGCCCTCCTGTGGGGGCCTGTGGGGGCGCTGTGTCCCCCATGTTACTGGACACAATGCTGCCTCTGGGATGGTGAGGTGGAAGGAGGCTAGTGCTGGCTACTGCAGGCAAATCTGTTTTTGACAATGTGAGCTCAGTGTTCAGGGCCACATGAATAGAGGTCTTCAGAGGTTGGGGGGGGGAGCAGTGGAGGTGTGGGGGAGGGGAGTTAGTAAAAAGAGGGTGAGGAGACAGAATAGAAACCAATCGCAGAGGCTTAGCTGGAAACAAACCCTTATCAACTTACTCTAATTGCACTTGACAGCTCTTGAGAAGTTGGACCGAGTTGGTGGGGGGGTTCCCCCCCACCACCACGCTGACAAGAGCCACTAGGCACTTTGTAAACACACAATCTGGGGGTTAGAGCAAGAATTCAGGGATTGTCAAGCCAGAGACAGAGACAGACAGCAAAGGGAATTGAGAGAGGTATTAATAGAGAGCTGGACTCCCCCTCACCTAGTTGTTTCACAAAAATTTTTATGGGGATGTTTCTGCAGAGAAACACATCTCTACCACGTCTATGTAACCTGCAGCCTTTACTTTTCCTCGGGTTGGAAAAAAAGTGCTGTTTCAGAAAATTTTCGAAGTCAATGTACAGAATGTACACAAAATCAAGACAGACTGTCTTTTGGCTTTTAATTTTTCCTCCCTTTCCCTTTGCTCCGGTGTTTTCTCCTCTTTGGGGTACTGTAGGATGTTGTCTTCTCCCCAAAGAGGGAGATCGCTTTTCAATTGTTAACAATGTCAGTAGTTGGACTTTTGGACCATGCTTTTTTCTTCGGCTAATCCAATCACCGGTAAAATCCTCATTCCCTCTAAGGTTTCCTAGCCTTAAATGAAAGCAGTCTGAAGTCGCTAGCCACTGAGAGAGATCCTTCAACACATTTTTTTCTTTCCCGCTTACGCTTCCTCACCCCCGGCTCTATTCTAACACAGTATCAAGAGAGACAAACTCTTCCGAGAGTAATTTACAAACGATGGTCAAACTTACAAACTTCCAGCAAATTGCACCGAGTCATGTCCAGCCACTTTTCTGTCCACTTTTGTACATTCCATCCCCGGCCAGTGGATCTGAGGGTCTGGACTCGCAATAAGCAATGTGGTTCTATCTCTTGTATTGCTCCGCTTTATAGATGGAAAAAAAAAAAAAAAAAAAAGTAGCTTGTATTTTCCTTTCTCTTTCCCGTCTGTTGTTAGCCGCTTTGCTGACACTGGCTCCACTGCCCGGAGTCACGGCGATACACAGGCTTTCATTGTGCTCCGATAGGAGAGGGAGAGAAAGAGAGAGAGTGAGACAGAGAGGGAGAAAGAGAGAGCCAGCAAGCTGCAGATGGGGGCGGGGGGGAGGGGGCGGGCGGGAGAGCTGATCCGCGGCTCCCTGGTGGAAGGCTGGTGCCACTGCACGAGTGAGTAATTGCAGCCAGGCACCGGGGAAAGGGGAACGCAGAGGGCCTCCCAGTGGCTGAAGAGGTAAATCCCAAAGCCCGCGCGTCTCGGTAGGGCTCACTTAGCTCAGCCTGACTTGGCTAAGTGGGGAAGGCTGGGGAAATTCCCCAACCTCCACACAACTACTTCACCAGCTCTAAATGTTTAAGAAATTCCCGGCCAGGGAATGTATTTTCCCTTTCAGACCTACATTACGCCCCCCTGAGGATATCGTTTTCATTTTTCAATATGTTGTAAATGACACCACTGAGCACCCTAGTGAGAGCTGGGTGAGTACCGAGGAAATGTTCATTAGTATAATAAGGAAGACATGTGAGTGTGTGCGGGTTGGGAGAGGGAGGAGGGAGGGGTGCAGAGGAAATCACACCGCTAGCTCCACAGGGGCAGGCGCGTGTTTGTCTACCTACCTGCCTGTTTTGTGTGTCTCTGGGTAAGTCAACCTGGGTGATTATAAGTAAACCAGTAGGGAGAAATAAAATATTTTAGGATGATGAAATCACCAATACCAGTTCTAGGGGGAAAAAAATAATAAAAGGTTTTCTTTGAAAATACAAGGTGACCTCTGACAACTGCAAGACCTGAGATCTCCATGGCTGTCTGGTTTACATATACAAAGAGGAAAATCAATATGCAGCAGTGGAGTTTCAAGAAGTTTAGTAACATGAACCAAATACATCTCTTACACAGACTGTTGTCCCCTCGTCTCCGTGTGATCCTGCCTTTAAGTTCTCAAAAGTGTATATTGGATTCTGCTTGTCATTATCAGCTATGGAGAATAAATTCAAGTGAGCACAATATTGGGCTACTCAGGACCATAAACATGCTGTGTGTCCTAACTTGGAAGTCGTTCGAATTTGAGGTCTCGAGCAATGGGACTTCATTAATCTAAACCAACTCTCACATCTCAGGAACACGGTCCAGCTCCAAACTGAGCTATGGATAGAAATGAATAGGTAACATCAATGCAATCATTTTTAAGAATGGATTATTTACAGTTTAGTTCCCAACAGGCTGGCCTACTTTAGTCCATTTTATTTTCACAAATTCTGGAATGTTTGTTGGAACTGGGGACAAGTATACTCTGATGGAATATAACTTTTTTTTTTTTCTTTTCATTGGAATATACTTCTATCTGTCCCTTCTAAGGCTAGGTTCCTCATTACTTGTGAAGAGATAGGCAGAGATATACTTTTGTTAGGAGTGCAAATTTGATGGAGCACTCTCTCATGAGGTGTCATTAAAAATCGAAGGAGTTTTGATCGTTTTATATTTGATTTCTAAAAAGCCGTATTCATTAGACATTATCTTCTATTGCTATGGGTACTTTCTTTCAGCAATGATACTTGATAAAAGAGAAAATGTAATATTTAAATTTAAAATTTACGGTTCACTTGACAGTCATGCAGTAGCGTTGATTTTCATTAGTAAGTAACACAGAGTCCTTAGTCAAATCTGCTCTTCCTTACTGATATAAACTTTGATTTCCATGCTGGACAGGGACAGAAATTAAAAACTTGCCAAGCAAGAATTTAATAGATTTTCATACTGTATTCAGTGGTGTAAGTCACTTTTTTTGGAGTGTCTTTTGTATACATTTGTCCTTCACAGCCATTTAATTTCAAGCTGAAATCATTATCATGCACATCCTCATTTCCATTCACATCAGTCACTGTTTATTTACAATCACTGTCTCAGGCACAGCACTTCACACAGATCTCCCTTAATCCAGAAACAAACTTGGAAGGTAAGTATTATTAACCTCGTGTATAAATGAGGAAACTGAGGATCACAGAAATCAAACTACTCGTTCCAGTTCATGTGATTTAGAGGTCACAGCGCAGGACTCTAGCTCAAGGCTGATTTCAAACCTATGCCTTTTTAACCACTGGGCTTTGTGCCTCAAAGTAGCAGGCTGCAGTCACACTCTACTCACCTTGCTAGAGTCCAAGCCAGTCCTATAATCCTTTCGAGAAGCGAGGATTGAATACAACTATTCATCTCAGTACAAGAGCAGACAAGTGAGAAAACACGGTCAACTACATCAAACTGCCAATAAAGTATTTATTTTTCCCTGTTTATGGTACTGTTCTCTCTTAAAACCCTAACGCTTCTGTGTAGCAAATATGAATTCTTTCAAGTATTACTTTCCTTTCGTCTCAAGTGTTACTTTCCTTTTCTTGTCCGTTTCTGTCTTCCTCATCATCTCAACTAACCATGTCTGCCTAACACTAAAGCACCTAACACTACAGTAATAAATGCCCAGATCTAAAAATTTCACAGACATGTGGGATTTTAAGTGTATAAACTATTTTTTAGTGTTATGTCAAATCGATGATATAGATGGTTATGAGATGATACCATAGTTATGTCCTAACACCTGTAAAGGTTATTTCAGTTTTTTCAACATTTTCAGCATTTTCTTATGGACTACTTGCTTTTGGCTCCCGAATCCATGCTCGCTCTCATTTCCTAACAGCCTGTCCCTCTGCCATTCTTTTAGTGTTACCATAGACCTAAGAGCTTCTTGTATTCTTCAGACACCCACTGAAGAAGCTTGCTCATTTGCAGTAGCCTCAGACATTAGCAAAGCTACTTCTTACATTTCCTGATCGACAGTCACAATGCTGTTCCAACAGGGAAAACTCTTCCCGCCAACAAGATGCCTTGCCTAGGAACGGGGTCAGCTGCCCTCTTGAGTCCCTCTAATCAGTGATGCCTTAATTTTTACAAGTTAAACAATGGTACTTAAAATGATACATAAATTAATTTTTAAAACTCTACCGGTGGAAGGAACGCTCCCTCTTCAGCGGTCTCAAACTTGTCTGTAGTGTCACATATGAGAAGTGATGCTTCCGGGGTCATTAGAGACACTTCACAGAGAATTCTCTCATTTTCCTTGGCCTTCCTTTTTACCAGTCATTCACGATCCTTCCAACTTGACTATTACTTTTCCTCCAATTCTGTCTTGCTTCTTTCTGGGCACTGTCACTGCATCTTCAACTTTCAACTGTGGCCTCATTTTAGTTAAGGATTATTTCCGTATGCCAGAGAAGTGAGAATTGAGATATGTGACTGAAATATCTATTTCACCCTTTTCAAAAAGGTGTGCACTCCTCACATGAAACATCAGCATTAGTATTCTCAGCACTGTGTGAGCTTTTTCTATTAGTTTTGCTTACAATAACAATAGGGATACTTTCAGAGAATTCACTGCAGAAAATATTAAGTAATCTCTCTGTGTAAGGACTTAATACGATGTAGTTTTTTTAGCGTATGCACATACCCTGAACTCCATGCATGAGCCACATAGTAAATGAAGCCAGGTTTAGTCAATACTTGAGGAGGTCAGAAACAAGTATCTAAAATTCCACATTAATATAGATCCTACTGTGACACTACTTTTAAGAATTAAAGATACAGAATAGACAGGGTCCGTTTGATCACTATGAAACCATTTTACTTTATTATATTATGAGAAAATGTAAATGTGCAAAGCAATGCAGATGCCAAAATATGCTTTTAAACTATTTTTGGCTGAATTTGTCTCTCTGAGATCTTCAGATCCTAACATAAATACATATATGGGAAAAGTTATGGATAAAAACAAATAAAATACATCTTAATCATTAGCATGTAGACAAAATTGAATAAAAAATATAAAGAACATTATGAAGCATGAAAAAACACACCATGAAATTATTCCTGAATGTGAGGGTTGAAAGACTCTGGTGGCCTGAGATCTATTTCCAAAGGAGACTTTAGAAAAGGAGAAAAGCGTTCCTTTACTTGGAATGGGTAAACTATAGTCTGCTTCTGAGGTGAGGGGATTGAACTGAATGAAACGCTGGGTTTCTTCCATGGCCCTCTGGTGTAGATGATAGTGAACAATATATCAGTGCAGATCATTTAATACTGGAAAGGATAATCAACAGATCTGGGCAGGGATTCAATAATAAATACACGTAAGTGTTGATCTAAATTCATTTTTAAAATACAGTATTTGTCTACTAAGGTGACAGAACATGAACAGCTCATTCACTTGATGATCATCTGTTATAAAGGCATTGTTTTGTAACTTTAAAATACACTTACTTAAAAATTATTAGGCTTATGTTTTCTATGTACAGCAGATAAAACTTTTATTCGACTGTGAGTGCCATTTCATGGAAATTAAGATGAACATATGTTTTAAACAAGATATTTGCCATGAAAATACACATAAAATTTATAAAAAATGTCACATGATACAGAGAAATAAGACTCATGATCTTCACATTTACAGGAATTTATAAAATCTTCTCTGAAGGAAATGTGTTACAATTCAGTCAAACTTCTCATCTTGAAAGTAATCCGCCAAATTTAGATATTCTTGAAGTTGACCATATTTCTGTGTATACAATAAAAAAGCTAGTTATTTTACTCAAAGCAAAGAAGATAAGGTAGGCCTTTTCAATCTACAGAGACAAACAGGAACATGTTCATTTCATGATAATCATGAGCAAAAATCTCATTATAAACAGGGACACAATTGCAAATAAGCATTTCTAACTCATAAAGGAGCGGAAAGAGATCAAACTGAACATTATTACTGATCTCATAATGTTCTTATAAAATATAATTTTTCTATGATCATATTTATAGAAGTATAACAACTTCAATAACTTACTCAACAAAAATTGTTTGAACACATAACATATATTGAATACTTTCTCATGACTGTCTAGGTACAAAAATAATCTCTTTCCCTGATCCTAAACAGACCAGAGTTCACTGGGAGTACACCAATACTACGTGTACAATACAACACCAGTACATGGCACTGGTGCCATGACAAAGTATATAGACACTGTTAGGAAGGTTCAGAAGAGTAGCCATGGTTAGTTGAAGTGATCGGGAAAGAGAATCACTTGAGCTGTCCTGGGAAAAAGGATTCGATAGGCAAAGATTTGCTGGGGAGAGTTTTCTGTAGCAGACAACAGTCCATGCAACAGTGAGAAGACAAGATTTTATGGAATTTAACTATAATTTGAGGTTTTGTAGGGGAACAGAAAGAGAAGACTGAACCAAAGAGTTTGTGGTCAGAGAATAAAATGTATGAAATGCTAGCTGAAGGAGTTTAGCAATAATGTGACAGGCAATGTGACCCTGCTAAAGGTTATACGGTAGGAGATTGACCTGATCTGACGTGTGTTTTAAGAAAAATGGTAAAACAGCCATTCTAGAATAGTATAGCAATTAGTTACTAGTGTCTTGTAATAAGTTAGGTAATGAGGTCCCAAATTCCAGTGATAGCAATGAAGATGAAGAGCTAAGACCCAGGGTGGGGCAAGATAAGAGAGGGCTCAGGATGATTTAGAAATCTCACAATCGATAGCGTTCAAAATACTGACTTCAACTGAGGAGAATTAACTGACCTAATGGTTTCTTATGAACTCTGGTTCCATTCCCAATGAAGAGAGAGAGGATCCCGATGACCTGACTTTTGTGGTGGTAGGAAACTATGGAAAGATAAAGAAGAAGTGTGTTTTCCTTCTAGAAAGGGCTAGGAAACCTTTTCCCCCTCAAGACCTCTGACTGGATCACCTTCTCTGGAAAGAATGAAGAAAAGAACGGGGTGGGGGGGTGGGGAGGTTGGAAATAACCTTTGGACTACTTAGGGATTCTCTTGACCTAGTATTCAGGTAGGTTCTATTAGATAGGAGTAAAGTATTCTAGAATTAGAAACCTGTACATTAAAAGTTTGATTGTTTTTATGCTTTTTATATTATCTTCATATATTTTTTCTCTTATTAAATTTCTTTTGGAAAATTGCAATCCCAGCCATACTGCATGAAGGAGGGAAAACTTCTTGCTTTTATTACTAATAATAGTTGACATTAATTGATCACTTACTAATTGTTAGGTCCAATACTAAACGCTTAAAATGTGTTGATCTTTTAATATCCATGATCAAAACTCTATCTTTGTTGTTTTAATTCCTATTTTAGTGAAGAGGCAACTTAGAGAAATAAAGTAACTTGCCTCCAAATTCTACTGCTGGAAAATATTTAAATCCATGATTTTAATCATTATATGAGACTTAAAGGTTGGGGGGGGGGTGCGGCTTTAGTTAGAAAAAAGAAAGCCTTCCTATGGAAAAGTGAAATTCAGAGAGAAGACAGTATTGCCTGGCCGTTCTCTCCACCTAAAGATTCTGGTTCCACCATTCTTTTTTACTAAAAATTTGGAGAGTTTGGATCTTATTATATTAACCCCTTTGAGGTGCCAGATTGACCTACTGATTAAAACATGTGAACTGTGGGAATGGAGTGTGAGAAAGAGGTCAGAACACAAAAGGAGGAGGTTGGGATCCTCTGGTCAGAAACACCAGTTAGACATGAAGAAAGGAATAGGTTTGCCAAGTCAGAGCACTTACAGGGGCCGAGAATGGAACGTGGAACAACACGTACTTTTTCTTTTTTTAAAGGTTTATTTATTTGTGAGAGAGAGAGAGAGTGTGTGAGCGGGGGACTGATGGGCAGAGAGGAGGGGAACAGAGGATCCAAAGCTGGCTCCATGCTGACAGCAGTGAGCCCCATGCAGGGCTTGAACTAACAGACTACCACCGTGAGATCATGACCTGAGTCAAGTTTGGATGCTCAACTGACTGAGCCACCCAGGTGCCCTGCAACAAGTACCTTTAAATAGTGGCCCTCAATCTTTAATTTGCTTAAGAATCACCTAACTTGTTAAATACTGGGTGTTTAACACCCTCAAGGAGTCTCATTCAGTAGTTCTGCAGGGAGGCCAGGAACTACACATTTTCTACAAACTTCTAGGTGATTCTGACATAGGTAGTTAGGGCCTTGATTTGAGAAACACCAGTTTAAGGAGAGAAAGAAAAAGAACAGGAAACAAGTTTAAAAGGGGGGAAAGAGAAGAGACCACATAAGAAGAGTTTCAGGAAGGGGTGAGATATCAAATCGTTATTTAAAATTCTTTGTTATGTAACAATCTTTATGTAATAGATTTAAACTTTTCATACCACAAAACTGAGACTTGATAGTATTATTGAAATACATTCTCCCCTTTCCTGATGTTCCTGTTTTCACCACCCTATCCCAACAACCCTATCTTCAACTTCTCTGGAAACCCCATCATCACGTGCACTTTCTTCTTAATGAGAAACATTTGTTAGAATTTTGCCAGTGGCATATGACAGTATGTCCTTCAAGTGTAATTTAGAATCAGACAATTACTTTTATTATATTTATTATATGTTTTGGTTTTATTATAATTTTCTTATCATGCATCTTTTTCTTTTTTTTTCCTTTTTTTTAAGTAATCTTCACACTCAGTGCAGAGCCTGATGTGGGGCTTGAACTCAAAACCATGAGATCAAGACCTGAGCCTTAAGATCCAGAGTCAGATGCTTAACTGACTGAGCCATCCAGGCGCTCCCCATTCATTATTTTCTTCACACTCAGGTTCCTCCTACCCTTTAATGTCATCCTAGATTAAAAACAGGCCATCTTAGTTCAACTGGTAGGAGGAGGAACAAGAAGTCAGTCTAGTTGGCAGGTCTTTGGGAAGAAATGCAGAAATATCCTGAGGTGGAGGAGGAAGGGGCAGATAAGGAAAAAGCAAGGTGTGCAATGTGAGCTGGGAGGAAAGACAAGACCAAATCGTTTGTGTGAGGTAAAAGAAGGGGTTGACATAATCAGTGGTAGGTAAGAGCAAAAAGAGCCACAGATCTGGCCGTTCAAGTGGCGCTGAGCCCTGGCACTGGAAAGGGTGCGGGTGGCTGGGGCCATTGGAGCGCAGCCAAAGAGAAAGGCGTGTGTCATGAGCAATGCAGTGCGGCCACGCGGGACACGCGCGCTCCCAGGGGTAGGTGGGGTGGTGCTGAGAAACGTCAGAGTGCTTGAGGAGCTCTGAAAGGTAATCCCAGCACAAAATGCTGCGTATGGGTTTATATCGGCTCTAAACTGTAGTTTCTAGGAAATCTTTTGAGAAAACGTGTGGACAAATATTTTTAAAGGAGGAGGGATCTCAGAAGGAAAATGAAGCTCTGTGGTATTTTATGTGAAAAACAAAACGTGCATGTTGTCCTAAACATGCATGATCTTGAAATACCTGAAATGCCCAATGCTAAGTGTTTTTCTTTAAGCATAAGAGGACACTTGGGTTTTCTCTTCCCAAGAATATTTTTTTCTTATTCCAGGTCCCTTCTGTTAGAAACCTTGTTAAGCTTTCTCTAAGGTACATGATCTGGAAATGCTTTTGGTTTATTCTCTGCAAGAAATTTAATGTTCTTCCCCACATATACTATTATTATATATAATATATATAATACATGCATAGTGATTTTTCTACACCTGGCACACAATTCTTTAAAAAATGTGGTGTCCCAAAAGGTTTTTCAACTCCATGAGAGCGTTGGCAACACTTAAATGCACCAGTGAAAGCACGTAAGAATTTCAGGTCATCATGGAAAATGAAGATGGGACTTACTGGCTAAGTGGTGGCTTCTCCCTAAGGCAAACTGAAAAGCACAGAGGAGGACAGGGAGGAAAGCACTGGGAGAGAAGCTGAAGCAAAGTAAAAGATAAAAAGCTGAGGAGAGTAAAATGAGAGAAAAGACTACAGAAGGGTCAAGATGTGGGGGGCAGGCAGAGAGATCCACTGGGTGGTGTGGCTGTGATGGGAAGATAATCCTCAGAAGGGAAACCAGTCTTGATGTCACTCTCCAGACTGGGACACCTCTGCAGAATATGACGTGTCCTAACAAGTTCCTGTTTGTTGTTCTCTTTTTCTTTCCCTTTGCTCATAAGTTTATTCACTAAGCTCTCTTCTTTTTTTATTTTCCTCTTTTACAAATTCCCCTATGATATAAATAACCCAGGCAACAGATCTCAAGTCAGGCTTTTTTTTTTTTTTTTTTTTTTTTTTTTTTTTAAGATTAAATATACTGTTGATCTGAGTTGCCTGAAAATCTGCTATATGTTTTCTTTTATACGTTCACGTAACTACAGTTGTTTTAGAAGACTGCAATCATAATAGCATTCTTTCCAAGTACCATAAACAATTCTAAAAGCTCTGTGAGCAGACCAGAGCTTCTGAGCTGCCAGCAGATCTTCAGGAATCCAGTGCACTCTTCAAAACCCCCACTTTATCCCTGATATCAAACTTAGTGATCAGCAGGATTTGGGGGAATCAAAATCAGTGCCGTGGCCTGAAACCTCTGCATTCCCCTTGATCTTCAGTTACAGTGCTCACTGCTCAGCCCATGTCCTCAAGAAGAGGATGTGGGTGGTATTAGAACTGGCAGCCGAGATCCTTTCCTCAGATTGGCACCAGGTGTTTCTTCACTCTCGGGTCACAAGAACTGTTCTAAAGAATAGGAAGCAGACAAGCAGAGGTGAGTCCTACACTTCGTCAAAGAAAATACAGGGACTTAATATATATGTAAGGGATACCATATATATAAAAGTGAAAGGACAGAGGTCCTTCATTACAGGACAGTATTATCGCTGATTTCAATTTATCTGATGCGCTGAAGGAATGCTTAGATCATCAGGGCACCTGTTCAGGGTTGGACAATGATAAGCATGAAAGGAATGGGTGGAAGAAGAGAAAATACAAAGACGGGGGGAAAGGAGAGATTCTCTTTTAAGTTTCACTGTCTTCTAATCATTTGCATCATTTTGCTGATCATAATTAGGCTCCAGAATCTATGAATGCAATGATTCTTCTATATTCACCTTACCTCCTTAATCCAGCCACTTTCTTTTGACTGATTGAAAATTCTTTCCACTGTTTCTTTAACCTGTTCATCCTCAACTTCTTCTGTCTTTGCAATGGAGCAGCATTCCTGGTACAGCTTGAACTTAAAATGTTTCAGTTTGTGATAAATTCTGGTACGATCAGCACAAATTCTGCCAACAGTAAACACCTAAATCAAGGAATAAACATTATTACCTGACATATGAAGTCAGACATATAGTAATGATTACACAGCCTTTCTAGTTTTGAGATTTTTCTTTAACAGCAAAATTTAATAAATGCATTATTAATTTTCAAAATGTTTGTACAATGATTCACTCACCTTCTCTTATACAACTTAGTTAAGAAAAACTGAACATCTGCTATGTTTCTTCAAGTATTGGGCTAAGCACCGGACATGCATTTGATTACAAAACAACGTGTCAAATGCTGTGCAAGAGATGCTACCGAGGTACAAAGGAGGGACAATTAACCCAATCCAGAGAGGAGAGGGGTCCTCGAGTAGGTGATGCTTGAACTAAGTCTTTAAAAACCAGAGCTAGACAAGTTTGAGGAGAAAAATGGCTTGTTAAGGCAGAAGAACAGGCACACCCCAAGCAAGAAAATAGACCCCACGGACACAGTTACTGAATTAGAAATACCTGGATTAGACTAACGTTCTAGCTTAAAAGCAACATGCAAAACTGAAACAAACTCTCAAACCAATTGGAGGTTTTTCACTAAATAATTTGCTCCGAAGCATTTTGTAAAGTAAAAACTTTGTGTTTAGTCCTATTTCGTTCCTTAATTAGTGGCTCTGATGTGATTGTAACACATTAATGTTTTACTGTTAGCAAAATATAAGAATTTTAACTTCTATGTGTATATGGACTTCCAGGATTCTGTGATTAAGAATACTCTTCTTGTGAATCAACCAACCAGAGCATTTCCCGTTCAGAACGTTTGGAATATGTACCGTTATACACACTGAAAACTAAAATAGGAAAACTACAAAATAACATTATAACTAAAAACATTATTACATGATCAATCTCATTCTCATGAAGCAACCAGAGGACAGAGACGAATTCCCTGTTAAGTTATGTCTTTGTCTCTGTGCCTAAATTCACTAATGGGTTGTGTTTTCATGAGTTTAGTACAAGTGGCATAGTTACAATATTGATCTATGTAACTTGTATTCCATCTAACAAAGAATTATAGTGTTTTCCTGAAGCCACCCTGCAAGGGATCATACAGGTGATTAGTTAAATAAATAACCTGAGTATATTGGCAAAAAATAGTAATAAAATAAAGAATAGTTTGTTAAAACTGAACAAAAGTTAAATATGATCAGCAACGGGTTTGATGCACATCTTGTGAAAATGGTATTTGGGACATCTTACAGTCTTCCTTAAAATCCTCAAAAATTCAAGAAAACCATGTTAAGATTTCTGTTCAAGTTCCTTGAAAACCTTTCTGTTTTTTGGATTAGAAATAATCACAAGGGCACCTGGGTGGCTCAGGCAGTTAAGCATCTGACTCTTGATTCCAGTTCATCATGATCTCACGGTTTGTGAGTTTGAGCCCCGTGCTGGTGGCACGGAGCCTGCTTGGGATCCTCTCTCTCCCCTCTCTCTTTCTGCCTCTCCACTGCTCATGGTCTTCCTCTCGCTCTCAAAATAAATAAGTAACTTAAAAAAAAATAAACAATCACATATGGTTTGTTCATTGCTTGCCTACTCTCAGTAACCTTCTCATCTCAACATTATCATCAAATGAGTCATATCGACTATCACAATTCCCTGGCCAATATGTCCTTTTATACTTTGAGTAAAAAAGATACCACAATAGTTTCAGTGGCCACTACAGGTGCCCTATGTCTCTCCATTTCTGTTATCAAAGTAGATTATGTGGGTGAAGTCTCCTATGGCCATTCTGGATAAAATACAGTAGAAAAATAGTATAATTTTTAAAAAACTTTCCACCATACTGTATTTTATATTTCCACAAAACTGAGGAATTTATCTGCATAAAAATTTTAAGTTAGGGCAAGAGGGAAGGAGGAGGTATTTAAACACCCTTATTTAAAAATCTTTTACCTGTATGAAACAAAAATATCCACTGAAAATATTTAACATTATAGTTTACTTCTTTCCATTTCAAATTCCTACCTTCTTGGCAGCTACTTACACTTACGTAGATCAATAAACCCAAAATTACCTTTAGAATATTCTCACACTATGTGATCATAAAATGTGATCACATTTTCTGTGGAAGAGCCTAAACCATTGTTAGTAGGAGTTCACAGGAAAGAGTAAATGTATGTAATAGCTGTAAGAATGCAAGTAGACCTCTCCCTTCGCCCCACCTGTTTTTAGTGTATTGTCACAGCCTATTATACCTTATGAATTTCTGTGTACACTGTACACAGTTTACACTGTTGGATTCCATTTATATAAAGTACTAAGATAAAACTCTGCTGTAAGAACAGTGACCTTAAATGTTGAGAAACATATTTAGAGATTACTTTTAACTATCTAATTGCATTTCTGGATATTAAGGACACTATTCTAACAAGATAGACAATACTAAAAAAAATGGCCAGAGATAGAGAAATAAGTTCTGTGATGATTGTTCTCAACGAAGACAAGCAAAATGACATGTAAATGGTTACTAATCCACTGTTCAGGGTTAGTTAGCATGGTTCTATAAACTGATGTATCTGAAAATAACTGATTCACCTCAGTTATCAATGTGAATTAAGGGATCCTATGTATCCAAAGATACAATTTGAAACAGAGCAAAAACCTGTCACCAAATTTTCCTAAAACAGCAGATGGTGAATTGTAAGGCAGTAGAAAGAATCTGATTTGTAATTTATTAGATACAGCATGTAGAAGTGTAAACACACTGGTTAACAAACTAAGGCAAGGATACAATAAAACATGCATTATGCACATTTGTAATATCCAGCTAATTATAGGGAGCTTTTTGAGGTATTTCTCTCGGCCCTCCTTAATATACAGAGGAGCCAGGTCCTTATGGAAGTGAAAGTATGAAGAAGAAAGAAAAAAGATCCTCAAGAAAAGAGGAAGAACGGGAAGAAGTTTCTCTTTTGTTTCTAGGTCTCTAGAAACAATTAGTGCAATAGACTGAGCCAAAGGATTCTATTTCCTTTTGGTCCGTTTTTTTCATGGACATGTTACACACTGACACTTATTTCAAAATTCCTGCCTCTCCCTTTGGATCTTGAGTGTCTTTAGGAGTCTGGACAGATTCTGGGCAAACTCAAATGAATTCAAGATTACAGTCGGTCCTCCCAACTGCCTCTCAGATTTCGCCCTTTTTCTTCACGTGATTTCCTTTTCATCTATATCCCCAGACTTCACCACAATTTGGTGGGCCAAGGCCTTTTGTCTCAGTACCCTATCCAAGACTACTGTAACTAAAATTACTCTTTCCCACCGATTCCACTTTCCATCAAAGCATCCTGTCTTTCAAAGAAGCTAATCTTAGGTAAGTAAGGAGAAAAATTTTATTATTAAACATACTCATTAAATGCATCCTTCATTATTGGCACCTTAAAAGAGGACCTTAGTTAACCCCAAGCAGTCTCAATTTTATATAACTATGGGCAAAAACACAACATGGAGAATTGGTTTTCAAAATAATTTAAGGGTGGGTCTGGGGATGGCATAGTCTCTTTAATGCCTTAGATGAAAAACAAGTTTATTATTTTCTTCCTTCCTATCCCTTTCCTTTCCCTTTCCTTTCCATATACATGCATTGCTGCTGTAGTTCAGTAGAATATAAAATAGATTTTAATAGGTGCTTCTTCCATTTAAAGAAAAAAATTACTGAAAATTTTAGTATTAAAGAATTTTAATTATGGGGGTGTCTGAGTGGTTCGGTCGGTTAAGCGTCCAACTTTGGCTCAGGTCATGATCTCACGGTCTGTGAATTCAACCTGGAGCCTGCTTGGGATTCTGTGTCTCCCTTTCTCTCTGCCCCTCCCCCACTCGTGTTCTGTCTGTCTCTCTCTCTTTCTCAAAAATAAACATTAAACAAAGAATTTTAATTACATTATCTTAAATTACACAACAACTAGTTTAATGTTTGCATACAGCTAAACAGACAAGTGTATACATATTTTTACATAGCTTCAAGGACAGTAATGTACACTGCTCACTATTTCACTTTCACCTAGCACGATCTCACAACCTTCATAAATACTATTTTAGTGCTTGTATCATATTCTGTCACAAAATGGTATGATATACATAACTTATTAAATTACTACTCTAATATTTGATTTGAATTATATCCAAATTTGTTTTGTATTATAACTAATGCTTCAGTGAACTTCATGATTGTGTCCTCTGCTTTTATACTGGATGACTCTGCTTAGCATAAACATGTGGGCACTGAATATGTATAGTGTGATAACTCTGGCTATAGGTAGCTATCCAGTGTTCTAAAAAGATAGATCACATCCTTGCTCTTTGTAGGAATCTTATTGTCCATGAAACTGCCAGTTTCAATGCAACCATGACAGAACTGTATTTTATCATCTGATTTAAAAATACTTTGCTACTTTGAGAGCTATCACCTGGCATCTTAAGATAGGTTTTACTGTATGCCTTTAGACGGAGAATAATCATGTTCTAATTGTTAACTTTGATGTTTCTTCCATTGTGTGACTGGTGTATTAATTTTCTTTGTTTTTATTTTATGAGATCTCTCTTACTTTTTAGATATTTGAATAACTATTTTATACAGAATCTTTACTCTTTCACAGGAATATCAGAACTCCAGAAACGGTTTTCTAACTCCCTTTCCTTCCTAGAATTAGCTGTAGACAGGGAAGACAGTGAAAGTACAGCACTAGTTTTGATCTATACAACAGAACATGATCCTTAGAGTATCAAATCACTTTCATTAGGATTGTACATGTCTTACCTCATAAAAAGCCACAGATCAGTTTTTAAACAATGAGATTTGCATATTGACTGTGTTGAGAAAAGAAATGTTTTTATAGTAACCTGCCAAATGATACGTTAAAGACTAAATCTGAATTCATTATCCCCACACAAACTTTCTAAGTGATTCTTGCAACCTGGATTATTTAGAGGGATCTGCTCAATTATCGCCAATAGTACTGAGGAATAATACTACCTAATGTAGCAGAAGAATTTAGATTAACAGTATATTTCTATCATAATAACTGACTGGCAGTACTTAGAGGCAACTCTAAGGGCCCCCCAAGCACACACACCCTTCATAGATATACAGACTCACCAGAGGAAGCTCTCATCATTAATATTTTTGCATTTATAAACTTGTCATATAAGACATTTTTCACATTCAAAATTATACCTTCTTTCCTTATACTCTTTCCCTCTGTCCTAGTGCTTTCTCCATTTGTAAAAATAACAGGGTTATTTGTGTAAGCTTACGTATTGAAAATTTCTAAATACTGAAAACCAAAATGAGAGGGAAAAATACCTGTTTATCATGTGACATGAAATCGTCTGTTTCCATAGTCCTGGTGTTATACAACTTTCCTGATAAATGCACCGAGTATCTGCAGTGGCGATGCAATCCACAAGCCTGACAGCAACAATTTTCAGGATTCTTTAAATGGATACTTACGTTAGAATAATTTTCTACCCGCTCCTGAAAACAATGAAAAAATGTAATGAAGCTTTACAAGACTGGAAAAAACAACAAAATAAAACATCAAAAGAACCTAACCAAATTAAAACCAATATTAGGAATCACAGTAAGTGGTTAGGATGTAAGAGCAAAACATACTGATATTTCTTATTTTTATGCAGAATATGGGGTAGATATTTGACAAGATATTTTTAAATAAAAAAATAACTTATAATTTAGGCTATTAAATGAAAAGAAACCAGACTAGGAAAAAAAATTAGTTTCATATCCTCCCCATTTGTGCGTTACTATTAAGTAGTATTCTTCGCAGATACTAATTTACTTTTCTCCTCTCATCTCTAGTTAGGTATGAGGTATTATACTTAAAAATAGAAAAGACTGAGCAGCAAAAATTCAGGATACTACAATAAAAAGATGAATTCATTTAGGTTAGTTGAAAATTGAGAAAAACCAGATCACAGTCTCCATTGTGTAAATTATAGCATATTTCCCACAAAATATTCCAGAAATAATTTAATTTCTTCTTTTTTTAATGTTTATTTATTTTTGAGAGAGAGAGAGAGAGAGAGAGAGAGAGAGAGAGACAGACAGAGCATGAGCAGGGGAGGGGCAGAGTGTGAGGGAGACACAGAATCTGAAGCAGACTCCAGGCTCTGAGCTGTCAGCAGAAGAGTCCAACAAGGAGCTCGAACCCACGAACTGTGAGATCATGACCTGAGCTGAAGTCGGACGCTTAACCAACTGAGCCACCCAGGTACCCCCGGAAATAATTTAATCCTCCGAATGGCTACTTACTAAATAAAGTACTATGAAAATAAACAAGTTGGTCATAAAACTGCTAGGTGGCCAGTATTGATATAGACAGCCTAATAGCTGAATTAGCAATGAGTTAACAAACTGAAGAAATATTTGGCATTTGTAAACTTGTGGTTGCATATTTTTGCCCACACTCTATGCCTGTGCTAGATACTGCTGTTACAATTAGTAGTGTAGATTAGGTTTTACCATAATGTTTGAACTACATACAGTGAACGTATTAGCAGGGTTACTAACCTATATTCGTATTCTCTACCAGCTTGAGAGTAAATATCCAGTATAGTAATAGTTTCCTTTCTAACACTGTATGATTCACAACAACATTGCATTTTCTTTACTTTTAATGTTTCTCATATTTCATGGCCCTTTGTGTGACATGTGTCACTTACAGGCTGACATTCTGAGGGAATAGGTGGCTAACCACCTCCCCTTCTTGCTTCTCTGGTCCTTATGGAAGCACATTTGAGATGAAAGCTCCAGCAGCTTGGCTCTGTGAGTGACTACAATATGTAGGAACACTCCTGCTGGTTTACACGGGACATATAACTGAAAAATAAACTTTGCTGGGGTAAGCTAGTAAGATTTTCATTGCTGGTATGTCCCATTATTTATTTTTTGCAGCATAACTTAGCTAATTTTGACCAAGACCATACTGAATCATCTATGTCTCTACATTTTTAAGTTAATATTTTCTTACATCTTAGAGTTATTATTTCAACATTGGGTTATCCAAATTCAGCATAACATACCACAGTATAGTAAAGCATAATATAGCATAGTGGTATGGGCTTTCAAGTCAGAGAAATATTAGAAAGCTATGATTTCTAGGTTTGAACACTGGCCTGGCTAATAACTAGCTCTATAGCCTTGTGTTACTCAATTTTTCTGAGTCACGGTTTTCTCTTCTTTAAAATGGAGGAAATAATAGTGCCTTCCTCATGGGGTTGCTCTGAAGATCAAATAAGATACTTTACACTGCATGCAAATTACTTGGCCAAGTTAAATGATCAATAAATATATGCTATTTTTCTATTAAAGAAAACAGTATTTATACCATGTTCTAAGAACTACGCTATGTATTTTACCTTCCAAGTAAGTAAATATTCCTTTTACTTTTTAAAGTAGGTAAATGTTTTCTGTATCTGAGGAAAAGACTAGAGTTTAGAGAGATTAAAAACTCACCCAAAGTAAAAAATATATATATGGTGTCCCTAAACTCAGTCATTCTCCAAACTGAAGTCTTCTCTTTCTGTAATCCCATAACTGTCCCTTAATAAACCATCTGTGGCTAATTTATCAGGTAATTCAAGACTGAACAGGCCTTGGATGAAGTCAAATCTCCTGACATAAATGAGGTAGAGTAGCTAATGATTTAAGTTCTAAAAGGACTGTTAGGAACTTGGATCTCTGTCATCTTGCCATTTTCTTAATAATTGGAAGATAGAATGTTAGAAGTAGGGAGATTAAAAAAAAAACGTAAAAAATCATGTAAGAGAGCCTCTACTATTAGATATCATAAAATAGAAATCTATGGGATAACATGAAATGCAATAAATCTTATACATTAAAAGGATGCTCCCCCTAAATTGGTAGAATTACAAAATCTTAAAGTGGAGAAGGATTTCAAAGGCAACCCAGGCCATTGTTTCCCAAATTATGTTAAGGAAATCAATTCTTCTAGCAGGTGATAGAAGGAGGTGATAAAGGGTAGCTCATGAAAAGGAGCCTCATAGTAAAACACAAATTTGGAAAGTATTACATTCTACATCACCCTCTTGAAGATTTATAGTATAAATTTACACATTAATTCTCCTTGAAAAGTCCTCCAGTTAAGTTTAACTCTTTCTCTGAACAATGGAACTCTCTTTTCTGAAGAGAGAATTAACATCCTATGAGATAACCTCCTCATTTCAATAGATGGGCTAAGACCTGAGAAGTTCTAAAATTATTCATCATTTAGAACTACTTAATTACTGGATACATATAATAAGTGTTACAATAATTAAAACAATAGTAGCCTTTAGATGGGCTAAGACCTGAGATGTTCTAAAGTTATTCATCATTTAGAACTACTTAATTACTGGATACATACAATCAGTGTTACAATAATTAAAACAATAGTAGCTTTTAGAAGAGGTGATAAGCTGATTATTCAACAAAAAAAAAATGACAGTAATTTAGAAGATTATTCATTCTGACTGGATATTTAAATCCTGATAGGCCTCCCACTCCCATACCCCCAACCAGAGATTCAAAAACAAATAAAAAACTATATACCTTATATAGCTCTTTCCAACGACTTCTAGAAGCTAAACTCTCTAGACGAGGCTGAACAAAGCGGTTATCCAAATAATGAAGAGATGTCAACATATCTTGTGCATATGATTTTTGTCTGGTGCCATCTGTTCAGGGGAACAACAACAACAAAAAATAATCACTTAGCCCTTAGGAAATATCTATCATCTATCTATCTATCTATCTATCTATCTATCTATCTATCTATCTAATTTTTAAGCCCCCCCACACCAATGAATTATCCAGCTTCAACTACCAATAGTACCAAGGTCGAGAAATGTTATTAGGAAATATTTAAATAACTGAATACTTAAGGATTTCTTCCCACAGTTTTAGAAGGTATTTTAAATTTAAAAAAGATTAATGAAGAAAAAAACCACAATTCCATCAGAATGTTAGGGAAAGGAAAGAACCACAGAGGCCTTCTAATTATTCCTTAACTACATCAGACTTACTCTTTTTTTTATCTTAATCCCAGTAAAATTAACATACAATGTTTTATTAGTTTCAGATGTACATCATAGTGATTCAACAATGCCATACGTTACTCAGTGCTCACTATGATAAATGTACTCTTAATCCTCATTGCCTATTTTATCCATCCCCCACCCACCTCCGCTCTGATAACCACCAGTTTGTTCTCTATAGTTAAGAGAGTTTTTTGTTTGTCCCTTTTTTCTTTGTTCATTTGTTTTGTTTCTTAAATCCTACATATAAGTGAGAGCATATGGTCTTTGTCTTTCTCTAGCTGACTTATTTCACTTATCATTATACCCTCTAGATCCAACCATGTTGTTGCAAATGGCAAGATCTCATTCTTTTTTATGGCTATGTAATATTCCATTGGCTATATATATCACTTCTTTATCCATTCATCTATCACATCAAACTCACTTTACCTAAGGATCTTGGCACTGGGTGTTCTCTCAGCTAGATCTATGCATTATTTCCCCTTGACTTCATTCAGGTTTCTGCTTAAAAGTCACCTCTTGGGGTGCCTGGGTGGCTCAGTTGTTAAGCATCTGACTTCTGCTCAGGTCATGATCTCAATGGTTTGTGAGGTTGAGGAACACATCAGGTGAGCTTGAGCCCTGCTTTGAGTGAGCCCCATTTCTCTCTCTCTCCCCCCCACCCCCTGCCCAGTCTCTCTCTCTCCCTCTGCCCTTCCTGGGATTCTCTCTCTCTGCCCCTGGCTCACGTGCACCCTCTCTCTCTCTCAAAAAAAAAAAAAAAAAAGTCACCTATTGAGAGACCTTCTTCGACCAATCTAATAGATACTTTCCTTTCCTTTATCACTTGATCTCCTTAACTTACTTAATTTTTTCTCAAGAACTAATCACTAGTTGAAATTATGTTATATATTTGTTTACTCATTCATTGTCTGTCTGTCTTATTAGAGCAACATGAGGGCAGGAATCTTATATGTCATAGTCATTGCCATATCCCCAGCCCTCAAATAAATGCCTGCCCCTTAGGCACTCTATAAGTATTTGTTCAATAAACTGTGAATGAAATCTCACCTTGGCAATTAGGTAGATATTCAAAACAACATATTATAGTCTTTATTAACTGCCAGATTATGTGCTAGATGCAAGAGATAAGTGTATATCTAAGGCATGGTTCTTCTTGTACTCTTAGAAGGGAGAAAGGCAAAAATACATTTTCAATACAGAAAGTATACACACATCAGTACCACCAGGGTAGCACAAATGAGGGAGTGAAAATGATTTTACACTCACCTGGAAAATCTAGGGTGGAAAGGGATTATATTTTAAGAGAGAACAGTATGAGAAAAGGCACAAAGCATAAAACAGTATATAACTTCTGACGAAATTCAAGTTTAGAGAGGCTGAGACAACACATGGGTATTGAACTACTCTACTGTTTTGAGTCTATGCCTTATATCCTCACAGTCACTGTGAACTCTCTAAAGTCAGAGGAACATCACATATTTCTTTTCCACTTTCCACATATCACAAATAGACAGTAGCAAGTTTTTGAAGTGAATGGGCTTCTGGTGTAGTTAAGTTGATCCTAGGGAATAATTGGAGGGCCTTTAGAATAGGGTCTCTTGGTTTTGCTTAAATGTATATATATATATGTTATATTATATTATATTATATTATATTATATTATATTATATTAATTATATTGGTAGGGTTTTAGAAATTGGAAAAAGAAAAAAAGATACTAATTGTTCCACTCATATTAACTTACCATACAATGTTCCCAGAAAAGATTCATCTAAAGCATTGATCAGAAGAGCCTTCACAACTCTTTCAAAGTGAGTATAGTGGTCACTAAAAGAATCTGAAATTAATTTTGAATACATATTAGAACATAACAGATAAAACAATTCCCTGAATAAAATAGTTTCCTTTCTCTAAGAAATTAATACTATAAATAGGAGAAATCACTTAGTCATCCTAATTTTATAGCTGCCTCGGTGACTTTTCTAGTCACTGAGCAAACCTCCATTTTCCAGATTTACTGGCTTCTAATCCAAAATTTCAAGTTGTTATTTAAAATAATCTTCACTTTCCAAACTTATTAAGAGAAAACTGTTCAGAAAATATTAAGAGATATGTTGTGAAAAAAGCCCCAAATCATCCCCTGTGCACCTAAGTTTAATTATCAACTTAATAATTAGAGTGAGAGAGCAAAAGAGAAAACTTCTACAGGTAGATTGTTCAATATGTACCTGCAACTCCTGACTTTCCTTCTTTCTAAAACATGTTACATATGAAATTGTTCAGGAAATTATTACCCTAGCCAGAACTCCAATGGCTATAAAAACTCGATTTCCCTTTCTCTGTCCCAGATTTAGGATTTTCCACATCAATTTAGAAAAGTTCTCTCTTTTCTTTCTCCTACCAAATATATAAGCCTACCTTCCCACTAACCCAATGTGCTCCATGGAATCATCTATTGTGATGGGCCAGGCTACAAGAGAAGGTTCCTGTATTTCCCAATACTTTAGGGTCCAGGTTTACTATGGCTGTAGAAATATTCTCTATCAAAGATAACCCCTTCCATGACCCAAATGGTCATCACAGAACATTTGCCATGGGCACCTATAAAGAATATTAGGGTATTTTAGGAAAAGTGGAAGATGTCTGATTATAAACTTAAGCAAAATAAGACCTATATTAGCATTCATGACTGAATTTTGACGTGCTTTCTGTCGAAATGAAATGAAAATAAGATTTAACATGGAGAAACTTTTTAGCTTGTATTTTAGCTACTAAAATGGCTGTATAACCCTTTTTCTGGACTTCAGGAAAAATTTTTAGTATGCATTCTTTTTTAAAAAAACATGTTATGGGCATATGGGTGGCTCAGTCGGTCAAGCATCCGACTTTGGCTCAGGTCATGATCTCACGGTTCTTGAGTTTGAGCCCCTCACTGGGCTCTGTGCTGACAGCTCAGAGCCTGGAGCCTGCTTCAGATTCCTGTCTCCCTCTCCCTCTGCCCTTTCCCACTTGCGCTCTGTCTCTCTCTCTCAAAAATAAATAAACATTAAAAAATTTTTAAAAAGGAAAACATGTTATTATGATACTAAAGTGGTCAAAATAAAGCAGTGATAAAATTAAACAACTATAGCAGATAATTTACACAAGGGCATGTAGACTTTAGAAGGCCTATGATCAATTATAAATTACAAAAGAACTGATCACAACCATTTATGAATTTTTTAAAAAAATCAGAAGATAATTGGAAAATGAAATAATACTTTAATAGCATTCAATTTTGTCTAGACTTTCATCAAACTGTGGATATAATATAGTGTTGGTACATAATTTAATTTGTGTGTGTTAAAATGCATCTAAACTCTATCTAGTACTTCCCAAACTCTATTAAAGGAAAAATGTTCTAGGTATATTAACAGACATGTTGAGGAAAGAAACATCAAATTCATCCCCTGTGCTCCCAAGTTGAGCTATCAAATTGAAATAGAAATTTTTACCCCACTGAATTTATTAGTCTTCGAGTGTACTAATGCCTAACATTACTCACTTGCTGTAGAGTTTGGGAACTGCTGTTTTATTTTAAAGAACCTGATGGCATTTCTTCAGAATTGGGAGTAAAAAGAAAGGGCAGAGGATCAGAGTCATCTTGAGAGTTTTTGCCTCACCACAAAATCTGTGTTCTACCAATGGACATCAGTATCTCCTTGAAAAGAGTCAGGAAGGCCTCAATTTCCTTGTGTTTGAGTGAATGGATGGGTGGTGGAGGAATTATGCTCCTCGCATCTCAGATTGGAAAAAAAAAGATTTTATTGGGCAAATAAATGACAGGCACTGTTTTATGCACTTACATGCATTGCTTTACTTCTCAATACAAGTCTATGAGGTATTATCAATACCCTTGGCTTATTTTTAAAAGTTAAGGAAATAAATGCAAAGAGGATGAAAAATTTCCCTAAAATCACACAGCTAGTGAGGGTTGAAAGCAGCGCTGGAACCCAAGCAGTCTGACTCCAGATTTCACGCAACTATCCCCTAGGGAGATGTTCTGCGTGGTAGTCAGGTTTGATAATATTATTGTTCAGAACACGGAATTTTAGACTTGGATGGGAAATTGGAGGAAATAATTCAAATCTCTCATTTTAAAATTTTAAAAATGACACAATTATGAAATAATGTACCCAAGGTCACAAAACTAGATACAGGAAGAATCAGGATTAGAGTTCAGACCTCCTCCAGAGTTGGGTTTTTTTTTTGTTTTTTTTTTTTCAGTGCTTTAATCGCTATATTGGATGAGCTTCTGTGGAATATCCGAGGAATATCATTTAAAATTTTCTTCTATGACTATTAAAAAACTGCAAAAGGATACAGGAGAAAATCAACAGTATTTGTGTCTATGCATAACTTGATTTTTCCAAGGTAGTTTAATCTTGGGATAATTTCCTCATACTCAATCGTAAGATATGCTGCTCATTCTGTTGATTTTCCATGCATCTTTTATCATGTTTTAATTTCACATATATGCCAAGATTTTGTACCAGCACCGTGTACTTTTCTTAATGATCTGTCACTGCCATGCCAGTACTACACTGTTTTACTTACTGGAATTTTATGATAAATTTTTATATCTGGTGGGGGAAGTCCTTCTAATTTTGTTTGTTGTCTAATTTTATTTATTCCCATATATTTCCCCAAGTGAACTTCAGCACTGTTTTGCAAAGTTAAATCAAAAAGTTAATTTCCGAATAAATAATTTCTTCTTCTATTTATTGCTTTCCAGAAACATGGTGTGTCTCTCCTTTCATTCATGCTTCCTTTGCTATTTCAATGTAAGGTTTATACTTGTACCTATAAAGTCATGCTTTTCTTCCTAAGACTAGGCCTAGGAACTTTATTTTAATTGCTACTATAAATGGAATTGCCCCTTATTAGATCTTTTAAATAATTATTGACAGCATGTAAGAAAATACTGAATTTTACGTATTCATTGTGAATCTGGTCATCTTTCTGAGATCTTTTGCAAATTCCCAAAAGATTCTCTTAGATATTTGTGGAAAGTGAGCTTCCTCGCACATCAGAGAGCTGGATAGAGGGAGACACTGTTCGGGAATTCCTGGGCAGTAACTCTGCTTTCTCCCCCAACGCTGAGAAGGATGTGGTCTTGCTAGTGCTAAGTTTATTTCAAGAACCAAGTGAATGTTTATAAATACTCTCTTAGGTAGAAGCACAGAGATTGTTGGTGTACTTTCTTCTGAAATAGAAGTATAAGCCTACTGTAAGAAGGCAGAGGCAGAGCAAGAAATTGAGTTCTCTTTCTACCCTAACATGTCCCCCTCAATAGGCAAAAAAGAACACAAGAAAACTATGGAAATATATGCTGCATCTACTCCTGCTCTCAATGTATTCATATCCTTTCTCTTAACTTTTATATCCCTGGCTAAATAAGTCAGAAACTTACAGCTTGTATGCATGTATATATAAAATCACATTATGTTCAAGTAATGTCTTTTCCATTTCAAAAGTTATATTTCTTTTACTTTGTCTTATTACATTGTTCACAACATCTAGAACAAAGTAGGACATTTTTGTGTTGTTCTTTGACAGTATCTCTAGCGCTTCATTAAAAATATATATTCTCTTAATGTAAAATATTCTTTGTTTTGTTAAAGGACATATGCTCATATTACTATTTTTGAGACTTATTTTCTCGTTTTTAAACTACATATGGGCACTGAATTTCATGAGATGCGTTTTAGAATCTTTTAAAATTAAGCCATTATTTTTTCTCTTTTGACATATTAATGGAACCTGGAACCAATTAATATATTAAACCATTTTTATGGTCCTAAAGAGGATGGCTAGATAACTTTTCTTCATTATTGTAATCAGAAAAGTTGTTTCCCTCAAATGTCTATTTGCAAATCTATTTTATCAATTTATTAGGATGTGAGCCTCCTTAATTTGCATAAATGGGCATGTCCAGCAACTCAACTGTATTTTCTCCCATCACACCTTTCAGTTCACATTTCCATATGTCCTTCCATCCAAAAACATGCTATATCTCTTAGCACTTCAAATCTTTTACATATCCCACTAAAGCTATAGAATTTTCTTCCTTTAGGTTTCCATTTATTCTGCATTTCTGCCCCCGCCCCTTGAAATTTGTGAAATAGGATCATTTCTATTCCTTTATGTATTATCTTCTCCCTCAGAACTGTTTTCATTTTCTCTATTCCAAAAGAACTTCTTGGATTTAACCTATATATCATTGATGAGATTTTCTGTACTGTTAATTGTTTTTTACATCTTTCAATATAGATTTTACTTCTGACTTTATATTTTTAATTCTCTGGCAACTTATCTTAGCCTTATTTCATCTCAAATTGTTCTCTTTTTATGAGTTTCTATTTGTTTTTCACAGATTGCAAAGCAATGCTTGATACAATTTTCTTCTGAAACATTTTTCACAGACATTTTCTTCCTCCAAGTCTTTATAGGGCAACGTTGCTTTTCCCTTGTGCCACAATATGATTTCAATGGTACTTTTTACTTATTGTACAAAAGAAGGAAAGTTCTAGGATTTAATATTTAATGTAAATGCCTACAAGACTGTTCTCGGGCACACACTGCATTATGTTGATAGAATTATTCTCTTTAATAGCTACATGGAGACTAAGTTAATGTTCATTTCTAATCTAATTTCCAGTATTCTAGCAAGTATTTATCCAGCAAGACAGATGACTAGACTGAGATGTACTCTTCTGTCTATACTTTGTTTTCTGTCACTCTGAACATGTGATAGAACTGGAAAAATAATATAATCGTCAGTATCCACAAATCTGAAGATTATTCCTCTCTTTCTGTGGATAACATTCTTAGTGTGTGAACATTGTAGGTCTGGAATGCAATGGACCATTGCCTGTCAATCTCTCTACTTTTTGTAATATCTCTTCTGGGAGCTGCAGTCTCAAAATAAATTTAGAGAAATACAGGGATTTCTGAGAAGGAAAAAAAGACCATGATTGTCTTCAGTGGCTTCAACCATGTAGCAGGAAAGGGCACTATTTTCAGGTGCTACAGATGCATCTCTCAGAGCCAAATGGCACATGAGGAAGTGACAAAATGTCTTCCTCTAGATAGAACTGTTCTCTTCAAAAATGTACAATTGCATAGGTCACTGATTGTGATTCTCACCTGAGTACTGAATTTGGAATTAGAAAATGTTTCTCCCAAATAGTGATCGTATGTTGACTATGAGGAGTGGTCAGTGTTCTTATAGAGGTTGGGAGAAGAATTAATTTGGGAATACTAGCCTAATTACAGCCTGAGGCCATAGAGTAGTGTTGATCATTCATCATATAGGTTATTACCCTAATGAGAAAATATATTTTTAAAGTGTAAGAATCAACCTACAGCAACTCTAGAACATAATCCCTTGACAAATTGAAAACTGCCTGTTTAATTTTATTATATTCATAAATGGCATAAACATTGATAAGTATTAAAAACAAGTCATAATTTATCACTCTAAAGTATATGGGTTTTTTTTCTCTGATGTTTTAAGAAATTATATTTCTCAGTCTTGAAGTATAGACCCAGGAGCCTTCAGTCAATATATTTATCTTAATCATCCATCCATTGAATTAACAATAAGTTCCTACAATATAACATCAACTTTAAAGGGAATGAAAAATGCAAAGAGAAGTGAAGTGGATTAGCCATTGAGGTTATTTTTTTGGAGTGGGAATGCCTACTTGGGTCCCTTTATTTTTACTTTTTTTTTTTTTTTTAGCACAAAATTCACTCTTTTTGGTGTACAATTCTATGATGCATAAAGTTGCATAACCACAACAACCAAAATAAATAAACAAAAATTAAGTTCTACACCACCCCAAAACTCCATAATGTTACCAGTCAATAATTTAGTTTTATACATATTGATTGAGTTGGAGGTATCTGAAAGACACTGGTGAAAATGTTCAATAAGAAGATGAAAAATGTGCCTTAGGCTTTGGAGAAATCTGTGCTGGAAATAGAAGTTTAGGAATTTTTGCTGGTATACTAGGCAAAAGTTATGGGAGAGAGACTGCCTGAAACACAAGGGAATTTGAGGATGACCTTTAGAAACATCAATATTTACGTGGCAAGTGGAAAAAGAGGAAAGCGATATTATAAAGGGAAGACAAGACCACAGAGGCTAAAAAGAAAACTTTCTGAAAGGGAGGGTGGTCAATTGATGGTGGCAAAGCACATAACAATACCAAGTTAGCATAAGAACTGGAAAATATTTTGGCACCTAGGAAGTAATCACTAAATTTAATGAGAGCAATTTCACTGGATGGGGTGTAGAGTTAATGGGAAACTTGACAAAGGATAAAATTTAGAATAGTGGTTAATGAAACATACCAATTCAAGGGAGGAAAGGCATGAATATGGTTACAAGTTGAGAAAAGACAACTTGTAATGATAAAGCCAGAAGTTACCGTTAAGAACATACAAGATAAAATGTATTGTATAAAAAATAAGATTCATCTCTCTGAGTTGGAGATGCTTAGTAGTAAAAGCAAGCACAGAGCTCCTTGACATTTACCCAAGTGAGTTGGAAACTTACATTCATAGAAAAATCTGCACACGAATATTTATAGCAGCTTTATTCATAATTGCCAAAACTTGGAAGCAACCAACATGTCCTTCAGCAGGTGAATAGATAAACAAATTGTGGTACATCCATACAATGGAATATTATTCAGTGATAAAAAGAAATAATCTATCATGCCACATTAAGACATGGAGGAAACTTAAATGCATATTATTATGTGAATAAATTCAATCTGAAAAGGCTACATGCTGTGTATTCCAACAATAAAACATTCTAGCAAAGGCAAAACTATGGAAGCATTAAAAGGATCAGTGGTTGCCAGGGGTTCAGGGGAGGGTGGGAGAAATGAATAGGTAGGGCACAGGAGATTTTGAGGAGAGCGCAACTATTCTGTATGATATTGCAATAATGGATACCTGTTGCATCATTATATATTTGTCAAAACCCATGGAACGTACAACACAGTGAGCCCTGAGATAAACTATGAAGTACAGTTAATAATAGCGTATCAATATTAGCTCATCAATTTTACCACGTGTACCAAACTAATCCAAGATGTTAATTATAGGAAATCTGTGTGTGAGAGGGGTTAGATAGGAACTCTCTGTAGTTTCTACTCTTTAGTAAATCTAAAATTGTCCCTTAAAAAAACAAACACAGAGATGTAGGATAGAGAAGGATGTTAAAAACAGTTCCCCCATGCTGGATTTTGATTTTGATTAATTAGCAGGAGTAGGTATGAATGGGTATCACTGAGCAAATGTTCTATCACATTCTAGATATTATAATCCAGAATGATGGGGTATCTCCTAATTGAGTTTCCCTAAACTTTCAGTGTCCAAGTGGCAAGTGACCAAGTGACTATTGATGTAAGGAAAATAGTCATTGACTTTCAAAATATAGATGCCTATCACTGGCACCTCTATCACTGATAAATGTCTTGAAATTTTATTCATACCTCAATCTACTATTTTATTATAAATCATGAGATTGGTATTGAACCACATTACATGTAATTTTAGTAAATATGCCCATTTAAAAAAAATCAGAAAGAATGCACTCTTGAAGAAAAAAATAAAAATGTATTCACTCAACAGCCTGTTTCTACCAGAGTTGTAAAACACCTTAAAAACAACCTTCAAATTTATGCACAATTATAGGAATTAGAAAAATGCACATTTAAAGACACCCTGAATTGTCAGGATCCTATTATTTATGGTTTAATTAACTGTATGAAAAGAATCCTAATTTCCAATCTCTGATAAGTTTCACTGATAATTCAATAGGCCTGATAAAACCAATGGTTCTCAAAGTATGGTAGACACCTGGAAGTCCCCAAGTCCATTCAAGGAGATCTATGAGGTCAAAACAGTAACACTAAGATAAGCATGCTGTTTTTACCATGTTGACCTTTTCACTGATGTGTACAAAAGGAACTACGGGTAAAGCAGTTATGGCTCCCTAACATGAAGGATGGCAGTAGAAGCAAACCACAAATAACCACTGTAGGATTGATTCATTGCTATACACTCAGTAAGAAGCTACGTTTACTTAAGAATGTCCTTGATGAAGTAGTAAAAACTATGAATTTTATTAAGTCTCAAATATACATCTTTTGAGTATTCAATGGGATGAAATGGGAAGTAGGCATAGGGCACCTATGCTGCATACCACACAGCATATGATTGAAAAACTGAACTGGGAGCTGAGAAACCCTCATTTATCATGAAACACCATGTTTACTTGAGAAAGCAACTGACAGAGGTGCCTGGCTGGCTCAGTCAGTAGAGCATGCAATTCTTGATCTGAGGGTTGTGAGTTCAAGCCCCACGTTGCACCGAGAGTTTACATAAAAAAAAAAAAAAAAAAAAAAAAGAAGAAACAGAAAGAAAGGAACAAAGGAAGGAAGAAAAGAAGAAAATGAATGAACTGACAAACAATATTCAGGCAGTTGTTAAGTATTTTCTCAAAAATGAGCAAAGGAAATCTGTAATTTCAAGAACTAACAGTATTTACTACCAAAGGTTTAAGAAACAGATTTTTATAGAAGTTAGAACTTTAGAAAACTTGTATCTGCTATTACTGTGAACTTGACAGCTTCCCCATACCTAAAAAAAATTTCTGATGAGATTGGTGGTAATATTAACAAACGTGATTTCAAAAATATTGTATAATGAAATGTGTCAACATTTGGAAGATCTACGTAATGCAGTGAATCAGTATTTTCCAAATGACTAATGCATGATGTTACAAAATCACACATGGGTAAAAGATCCATTCAAACTGCAAGACAGACTAATGGACTGCAATGTAAGTGAGTACTAAAAGTTCATTTATATGGTTTCAGATTCCATATTGCAACTAACCTTTAAGAAACAATCACTCGTTTAATTGTGTAGTGACAAATAAGAATATCCACATTATTTTTAAAATACTTTTAAAATCTTTCTCCCTTTTCCAGCTACCTATCTGTGTGAAGCAAAACTGTTCTCATCTACTTCAATCAAAACATCAAAATGCACTGAATGCACAAGCAGGTATAGGAACCCAGCTGCCTTCTATTAAGCTAGATATTAAATACATTTATTAAAATGTAAAACAATGCCATTCTTATTTTTTTGAAAATAGTTATTTTTAATAAAAAGGTTATTTATGTTGGGGTGCCTGGGTGGCTCAGTTCATTAAGGGTCTGACTTCAGCTCATGTCATGTTCTTGTGTTCATGGGTTCAAGCCATGCATTGGGCTCTGTACTGACAGCTCAGAGCCTGGAGCCTGCTTCTGATTCTGTGTCTCCTTCCCTCTCTGCCCCTCCCTGCTTTCACTTTGTCTCTCTCTCTCAAAAATAAAATAAAATAAAATAAAATAAAATAAAATAAAATAAAATAAAATAAAATAAAATAAAATAACATGTTACTTATGTTAACATGTAACAAACTTATTGTTAAAGCCTATTAATTACTAAATATATTTTAAGTATCTCTTTTGTATTTCTACAATGGTAAATGTTGATAACTATAACCCACAGAAACAAAAGCTGTTCAGGATCCTCAATAAGTTTTAAGAGTGTATAGGGTTCCTGAAACTACTAGAATAAAATGGTATCAGAGTGACAAAGTTACCTAAAAATAAAACCATAGTTCCTAGTCAATGACTTAGAACATGATAGTAAGAGGCCAATTTGATACTTGATATAATACTACAATTAGAGCAAGTCATAAAACAATTTCTTGATATTTAACTTACAAAGAGAATTCTGTTTTACTAATTTCAGTTGTGATGTAGTCAATTTTTCTCCTCGCTGGCTTTTATTCTCTTCATCACCCTCCTCATCTTGAACTACAAAGTCATCAATAATATAATCATCTCCATCTTCATCATATTCATAATCATCTTCTTCCTCCTCCTCATCACTTTCATCACTGCTTGGGCAGGATTCCTTTTCAGAGTCCTAATTAAATTAGAACATACCTTTCAGTAAATTTGTACTTTTAAATTGTCAGTATGGATATAAAATTAAAAGATTAAATCTTAAACCAATGACCCATGGAAATTAATTTCATATTTTAAGGTTAAAAAAATCTTGTCATGTTAAATGTCGAACTTTCGAATTAGTAAGAAGGTAATATACCTCGGTAAATGATGTAAAATGTTTAAAATGGACATTAAGATTATAAGTAGAAGTTAAAAAGAGGAAAGACCATATTATACAGTCTTTCGATTTTAAAACAGAATGATGAACTGAGGCTCACGATAAAACAAATTATATTAGACACAACAGTGCAATCAAACATGTTCAAGGATACTTGATTAAAAAAAATAAATTCAAGAATTGAGAAATAGAACAGACTCAGTACTTTTTTTATAAAAATTAAATACTTTGAAAAAAAGATTTAAAAACAGTAACAAAACCAATAGAATATAACACACCTCAAAATCTCTACTACTATTGCGTCTCTGACGAGATCTTTGTTTTGAGAGTTCTTTGAGTTTCTGGAATTGTTCTCGCTTTCTTGCAGCTAAAGTTTTTTCGGGTGTTTTTGGCTCCATCTCTACTGAAGAACATTCATCTTCAACCACTCTACGTGGACGTTTAACACCTACTTTTCGAACTAGGATATCACTGCTGTCACTCTCATCACTGTCGTACATAACAGAGGAGATCCTTTTTCTCTTCCCTCGCTTGATGTGTTCTTCTTCTAAATCCTCCTCTATTATCTGTCCAGTGTGTTTGTTGAGATTGTCATCCTCTTGACTGGAATGCTTTTCATGATCTGGTGAGTCAGTACTTCTAGGTTTGTTTTTGTTATTTTCTTCTTCATATGTTGAACTGTTGCCAGTGTTCATGAGACGCTCACAGTTACTATTACCTTCACTTTCAACTTCAATTAATCTAAGTTTTCTTTCATTTTCGGGGCTTTTATTACTATCAAACCCCTTGTTACTATCAAGTTCTTCATCGCTGTCAAGCTCTTCATCACTGTCAAGGTCTTCATCACTATTAAGGTCTTCATCACTATCAAATAACTGTGAAATACTACTTCTTTTAGTCCGCCTCCAATCAACTCGAGATTTCTGCTCATGCTCTTGAGTTTTAGAATTTTTCCTTGTTTCGTGTCTTCTAACATGTACCATTTTCACTTAAGCTTCTACAAAATAAAGTTATTAGGAATATAATAATGATAACCAGATCACAACAATGAATGCATTTATGGTAAACTATATTTATTTGGTGTTATAAAATGGTTCACAACCGTATAAATCACATAAAATATCTGAGTGAAGATGGTAGAACAGTTATTCAACAAATAATTTATTGAACAGCTATGAAAAAACTGTAATGAACATCAATTGTGGATTATATCTTGCGTTGAAAGGGATGCACAGAAAAACCGTGGTCCTGTTCTCCAGAAGATTATCATCCATGGGTAGAACATACAAAGATATAATAAGAAAAATGCAAGGTATTCATTTGGTCCAAATGAAAGATAAAAATAACTGCAATAAAATTATAAAGATGCAGGAAGAACAGTATAGCAAATGCTTCACTGAAGATTTAATTGCACAGATATGATCTGATAGACTTCTGAAGGACTGGTTATATTTCCACAAAAAGAATGACAGAAAAAGGGATTTCAGGCAGGTAAAAATGGTAAGGTCAAAACTCTGGCACTGAGAGAGAACATGGTATGTTAAGTAAGTGCAACTGAAAGGGTGTGAAGAAAGGCTTTATGCTGGAAAAAAAGAGAGACAATTATAGAAAACAGGGTGGGGTTACCAGAGTCATTCATCCTTAGGCAAAGGATTCTAAACAGAAATGACATGAATTATAACATAAAGGATCAAAAATTTATAGGAAGAAAGTTATAAAGTACTAGCTGACAAAAGATAGCAGTGCACAACTAAGAGATCACCTATCTACGAAGACAGCAGCTTCTATATACGTTAGTAAAATGGCAATGGCTTTAAACCACTCAAAGTTAAAGACAGAATATAATCCAATAAAAAACATTAACAATCCAAAATTGGGTGAAAAAATAAAGTTTCATGGTGAAGCAGAGCATGATATTGGGAAGAAAATAAATACTGTAAGTTACTGATTCAGAAAAGGGTGAACCCCACTAAAATTGCCACAAGTATATAATAAAGGAACAATTAGAGATAAGTAATGTAACTAGAAAAACAGTTAACACATATGAACTTTTGTAGTTGCTAAGGAAAATAGACATATGATCACAATGTAATGAAACTGACCTCATAATACATGTATAAGAACTTCAGTACTCTATTGGAGTGCTATCTCCTTCAAAGAAATCACCTTATGTGGCTAATTATTCCAATATTTACACTACGGCATAAAATATTCTTGGAGATTTCTATAAAACTTAGTATCAGAAAATATATAAAAATATGAAAAGAACCACGCTCCATTTTTTATCCCAAAGAGTAGTTTAAATACCCATTTTGTTCATTTGTCTCAGTTATAAGGGACTATTAGCAGCTTCCAAAAATGAAATCCAACTTCAAAACTTGAACATTAATTACCATTACAGATATATTTTTTAAATATGCTGTAACTTTGAAGGTAAATCCAAAAACAGAATGCCAAAATATTTTGAGCAACGGCAGTATCACTGAATCAAGTTTATACCTTTCCAAGATGATTCCTTTTTTGGACAGGCAGGGGCATAAGTGGAAGAAATACCACTCATTTGACTGTACAAATGGTTATGTTTAAAGGCAACGTGACAGTTTCTAAAATGGTCATATCTCATATAAAATCAGCATAGTGGTTTCTAAGATCATACAGCAGAAATTTATAGTGTAGGCTGAAATGTGACTTTTTAAAATATTTACTTATTTTTGAGAGAGACAGAGACAGAATGCGAGTGGGTTAGGGGCAGAGAGAGAGGAAGACACAGAATCCGAAGCAGGCTCCAGGCTCCGAGATGTCAGCACAGAGCCCAACGCGGGGCTTGAACTCAGGGGCTGTGAGATCATGACCTGAGCCGAAGTTGGATGCTCAACCGACTGAGCCACCCAGGCGCCCCTGAAATGTGATCTTATGACAGTAACCACTACAAGATAGATTGAGCATTGTAACAGCAATCTAACAAATTTTAGTCAACACACAAAATATTCTCTTAGTTGAAATTACACTTGGATTGCAAATTACAGAAGGCTTATATTAAAAATCAGCCAAGATGAGAATTGTGTGTAGTCAAAATTATCTTAAAAATCTCTATATTCCTCTTGAAACTATATATCATACTGCTTCACAGCAGGTCCATCCAGTTTCTTCTCCTGGTTATAAACAGATTACTATTACTGGTGTTTTGTGTGTGTGTGTGTGTGTGTTTAAGCACCAAACTGGGCAGCTTATATTGTGAAGCCATATGGTGCAAATAAGTTTTTTTTTTTTAAGCACATAGAGCTAAATTTGCATACACCATGCATGTGCATTACACTGTAATGTCTTTCTAATAAATCTGAACTGGGAGAAAGAATGAGAAAACATTTATGAAAACAAATGACAAATATGGCTTCAATAGATACACTAAAGCAACTGTGAACAGTAGGAACATTAAATGAAAGATGATTTTATTAATATGCAAAAGCAGTTTCATGTACATTAGATGGTTATCTCACAAAACTATACCATGTCAAAAGACATTTATCATATCAATAGGTGGCTTCTACAACAGCAGTAGAAATGATTAACAATGTGACACTGTAAAAGTATCTGACTGCATATGGTTAAGCTATTAAAAACTCTTATATGTATAGTAATTTTTCAGCGCATTTTCATGTTTTTAAATCCTGACAATGATCCTAGAAGGAAGATATTATCTACATTCAGTTATAAATATCAAAGCCAAATACGCAGAGTTCAAATGACTTACCGAAGATCATACAGCTTGTTAGTGACAGAGCAGGGATTAGAAACCAGTTCTCCTGATTTCCTGTCCAGTGCTACACAATGACTGCTGCCAATATTACATTTGTACAAGGTGGTAAAAACCATGCCTTTAAAAAGTCATTATTTTATCTCTCATTCATGCTAAATTTTAGTTTCATAGAGTTTACAAACGTGCTTTTTAAAAAAACTATTTTTTTAAACAGTTTTTTTTAAATAGTAACAATTTTAGTGCACATGAGTTAGGCCAGTAACTTCTGGAAATTGTCCATCCAATAGGCAAGAAAAGAATGTGTAAAAGAAATGAAAATTTGTGACTTCCCTCTACCATCTTATTGATGACACTGATCACAAAAGTTAAGGATTCCCCATTGAGTCCAAAAGTAAAAATTTCAAAAAGTCAGTTTCTAAGGAGAAAAAAAAATTATTTTGGAAAACTGCAGTATTGAATATTTGAAGAAACAAATTTTATTTAAATAAATCAAGTCTCATGTGGCCAACTGCCAAACTTCCAGGGTCTCTCCTCATATTTCAAAATTGCTGTCACTGAAAAAGAGGATAATTTAAACATGCTTGACCTCTCTTTTAAAATTATGAATACTTTTACAATGTTAGCTGGGGAGGGAAGAATGATGACAGAGGGAAAGGGTGAATGAACTGAACCTGAGGAGAGAAATGAGAAGGTGAAGCTAGATTGATGAAAATGACATCTCTTGGGTCATCAGAATTCACTCAAAAAAAAAAAAAAAAAAAAGAATCCATGCAATGGATGTAATTTCTTTTTGTATGCTGAGTATACACTCAATTTCTTGAAATGAGAATTTAATCAAGCTTCTTTAATAATACCTTACCTTTAGGCAAAGAGAAAAACAAAGAAACTCCAAACAGAAAGCATTAAATAAATGAAGAAGATCAATACGATCACATCTTTGTGCTTCTGTGTGAATATCACACAAAAGGCATATACAAAACCAAAAAAAAAAAAAAAAGCATATACATAGCTTATGCAGTCTGCCAAAGAATACAGATTAAAGGTAAAAATCCATATTGTTGTCTCTCACACAGTCATTCTACAACTCAAAGGTACTTGATGATGCTACTTGAATTTCTCATCAAAGGAAATATCGTGTAGCCTAGGCTTTGAGGTTAATTTATCCTGAAGAAAAGATTCATTCTAGGAATCACTTGCCCTGTCAGGTGACAGTTTACATTTTTAAGGTTTGAAGAGCAATGGAACCCCATGCATTACTTGAAATTTCACCAGAAGGGATGCATTCCTATTTGTAAAACAACACCCCTCTCTGACATTTCCTTTTATATGATAGTTTGGAGAGAAAACCTTAAGAGGCCAAAGAAATGGTTATTGAATGCCAGCACAGGCTCGGAGCTTGGCGCTACTAGAAGAAATCAACACGGCCTCTGCTTCCACGGGGCTCACAACCTGATGAAATTACTGGGAACACCAGTATAAGCCGGCATAATACATGACTTAAGGGCTACAGTGTTATAATTCTGATTACGTTCTTTTCACATTGCTGTGGATACATTTATCACAGTTCTTCCACTGGTAGAAAACAGGGCAGCACAACATGACAGAAATAAGAAATGGAAAGATAACAGTGAGAGAAAGATAATTCCCCCCTTTAGAATCACGAGCCAATGCTCCACAATTTCGCAGAGTGAATCCTGCCAGTTTCGCATCCGGGACCACTACAGTATTCATTAAAATCTTTAACACTGAAGGTGGGTGGTTCTCTAACTCCAGCAGGGATGGGTGGCAGAGGAAGGATCCTCTCTGCAGTTTACACCAGAGTCATTTTCCGGATTACAAACCTGGCTCTTTGACGGGACGCAGGTAGCCAGCGCAGCACGCCCACCAGTCCGCTACTCTGCCTCAGGCAGAGGGGCACCGTAGCTGGGAAACCGGACCCTTAGACCGAGCTTCACGATGACGTGCGCGGGACGACACAAACCCCCAGGCCCCAGGGGAGCTCCGCAACCCAACAAGGGTCTGGAAAGGCCAGAAACCCGCGAAACCACCACTCCAGCTCCCCACTACCAGTCCCGCCCACTTCCCCACCGCGGAAGAAACAAACACCGGGCCCGCTGCAGCTCAGCCCAGGGGGGCAGCGAGTGCAGAAAGACGCAGAAGGGGCTAGTCCTACCCACCCGGACAGCGCCCGCGGGAATTTTTTTCCCCCGCCTGCCGGGAGGCGCGGCTTCCCGGGCTCAGTTAATAAGCCATTAGCAGCCTGAGCGAGAGCGAGTCCCCGCCCCGAGCTGGCCCTGCACCGCCCCCGCGCCCTCACCTTTCAAAGCTCCTCCGCCTCTGCCTCCGCCTTTGCCTCCGCCCCAGGTACCCTCTCCAGACTAGCCACGCTCCTCCTCCTTCCGGGGACCAGGGGAAGTCCCGCCTCTGGGAGGAGCAGGGGGCGGAGCCGGCGGCGGGAGGGGGCATCTTCCGGGAGCGCGGGCTGGGGGAGGAGCGGTCGCCGCGCGTTAGTCAGGGATCGGTGCGGGTCCTGGTTCCAATTGAGGTGGGGAGAGGGGCCCGGCGGGCTGTGAGGGGCCGGGAGGACTGTCCAAGCTAAGCCCAGCGCGGGGAAGTGTGGCTTGCGGTGGAAGGGGTTGGCTGCTGGGGAAGCAATCAAACGTAGCCGTTCCCTTGGGGAAAGGGGCTAGTCCCCGACTCCGTGGCTCTTCCGCTCTCTGCTGTAACTTTGGGGTGTGGCAGGGGCTAGTGACGGACGTGTTTACCCTGGATCAGGGCTTGAAGGAGGTTTGTGGTCACGATGGAGTTATAGTCTTTATCGCGGCCACTGGGGGAATAAAACAAATGTTTGTAATCCGGATTATCCGCGGTGACTTGGGGCCTCCTCTACTGCCCATCTAAGTTAAAGGCCTGTTCCCTCAAACTTCCTTCCCTCTCACCTTCCTCTGCCGTCTCATTGCCGGCCAAGCCCGTCCAGGGACGGGGTCAGGGTCACCAGGTTCCTGGTAAGGTTGAAAGACTGAGGCTGTAAGGCTGCTAAAGTGGGTCTGTGTGAAAGAAGGAAGGATTTTGTAGATTGTTTCAGTGTGAGTGTGGGTCAAGGGCCTGAGTCCCACAGCCTCAGCATGTCTGGGAAACGGAAGCGGGTGGTGTTAACTATTAAAGATAAGCTTGATATAATAAAAAAACTTGAAGACGGAGGTTCTTCCAAACAACTGGCAGTGATTTATGGGATTGGTGAGACAACAGTTCGGGATATAAGAAAAAATAAGGAAAAGATTATAACTTATGCAAGCAGTTCTGATTCCACAAGTCTTCTTGCCAAGAGGAAATCTATGAAGCCATCTATGTATGAGGAACTGGATAGAGCAATGCTAGAATGGTTCAACCAGCAAAGAGCAAAAGGGAATCCCATATCTGGACCAATTTGTGCAAAAAGGGCAGAGTTCTTTTTTTATGCTTTGGGCATGGATGGTGATTTTAACCCCTCTGCTGGTTGGTTAACTCGTTTTAAGCAGCGGCACAGCATTAGAGAGATTAACATTAGAAATGAAAGATTAAATGGAGATGAGACTGCTGTGGAAGATTTTTGTAACAACTTCCGAGACTTTATTGAACGAGAGAACTTACAGCCTGAACAAATCTACAATGCTGATGAAACTGGACTCTTTTGGAAATGCCTACCTTCCAGGACTTCTGTGATCAAAGGTAAATGCACTGTCTCAGGGCACAAGTCAATTGAAGAAAGAGTCACTATCATGTGTTGTGCCAATGCAACAGGTTTACATAAACTGAAACTTTGTGTTGTGGGGAAAGCAAAGAAACCTCGCTCTTTCAAGTCAACTGACACCTCAAACCTGCCAGTCTCTTATTTCAGCCAAAAAGGTGCATGGATGGATCTTTCCATTTTCCGACAGTGGTTTGATAAGATCTTTGTGCCACAAGTTCGAGAGTACTTAAGATCTAAAGGCCTACAGGAAAAGGCTGTGCTCTTGTTGGATAATTCACCAACACATCCAAATGAAAACGTCCTAAGGTCAGACGATGGCCAAATATTTGCTAAGTATTTACCACCTAATGTGGCTTCCTTGATCCAGCCCTCAGATCAGGGAGTCATAGCGACAATGAAGAGAAATTATCGTGCAGGTCTTCTTCAGAACAACTTGGAAGAAGGTAATGACCTGAAATCATTCTGGAAGAAGCTAACTCTGCTAGATGCACTTTATGAAATAGCAATGGCATGGAATTTAGTAAAGCCAGTTACCATTAGCAGAGCATGGAAGAAGATTCTTCCTACCATAGAGGAGAAAGAAGGCTTGGACTTTGATGAAGAAGATGTTTCTGTGGCTACTGTGGCCACCATTTTACAACATACCAAAGGATTGGAAAATGTGACTACTGAGAACATTGAAAAATGGCTTGAAGTGGACAGTACTGAACCAGGCTATGAAGTGTTAACTGACAGCGAAATCATCAGAAGAGCACAAGGCCAGACAGATGAATCTAGTGAAAATGAGGAGGAGGAAATAGAACTGATTCCAGAGAAGCATATTAATCATGCAGCTGCTCTCCAATGGACTGAAAACTTATTGGATTATCTAGAACAGCAAGGTGATATGATTCTGCCCGATAAACTGGTGATACGTAAACTTCGAGCCACCATCAGAAATAAACAGAAGATGACAAATTCAAGTCAATAATGGCATTTCATTGTTACCATTGTTTTGGTAATTGTGTTTGTAACTCAGTCTCTGCAGTATGGCTTACTTTTCTTTGTGTTCTCAATTCTCAGACACAGTCCTATGAAATAGAGATACAAAAATGTATCTGAAGTGGCTCGAGGAGTATGTGTTTTGCATCCTGTGTCTCTTCCCTTATTTGTACAGATAACTGGAAGCTGATTCTGTATAGATACAAATTACCTATACACATGTAGACCTGCAATTATCCCTTCTATTACAGTGGCATTTCCTAAAACTTCTAACAAAAATTATAGACAACAGATTGAGCACTTTCCTGAAATCTATAGTTCGGTTTATGAGGGCTGCCACAGTAATCTTACTTTGTGCTGACAACTTAAATGGTTATGTTTTGTGTATCTGTATACACTGACAGAATGAGAAATACCTATATTTTAGATTTCGGGGTGATCTGTAATAATTTAAAGTGAAGTCCAATATGAGGAAACTGATCTATGAATTATAAAAATAACTTAGACATCATACTTTTATTCTCTTGCGTTTGTTTAGGTAGCAAGAGGGGGAGAGTTTTCTCGAATGAAGTAAATATATAGGAATTGATTACTAAATTAGAAAACTACTTGAAAGTTGATATATAAAAGAGATATTCTGATCTATTTGTAGAAAACTGTGAATTAAAAATTTGGGGAACTTTAGGTTATTTATGAAAAGGGAATAAATAGGCTTGTTTTAATTGGGTCTTATGAATTGGGTAATTATTTATTCATGTAATTATAGTACAGATTTTGTAATGTTACATGTGATGGTATGAACTCCCACCTATGTGGGGGAGAATCTTGGGAATTTATGTTTTTTTTTACTGTGTACTAGGAAATGTCTGTAGTTTTAAAAAGTTTATCATGCCTTTCCTTTTTATTTGATATGAAAAGAAAAAGAAATGAAAGAATAAATTTTGTTATTATTTTTAACAAGCCATAGGTTGAGACCTGTTTTATGAAGAAAGCAGAAATAATAATGGAAAGGAATTTTAAGGAATTTTAAGGAATTTCATGACTTACTCTTTTGACAGTTGTAAAAAGGTATTTATTCCAGAATCCATTAGCAAAATTAAGTCAGAATTTTGCTAAATTTGCTTAGTAAATTTTATGTTTATTCAACACACTGAAAAGACTTTACACGTATGAATATTGGTTTATTTGTAATTTAAAAGCAACGTGAGTCACCATATTATTTCATGCTTTGGCCCTTAAAAAATAAAATGTCCTCTCTCAGTCATTTTTTTAAAGGTTTAACTTTTTTATTAAAATATTTTGCATTTTATAGTGCCTTTCTTAGAATTCTAAGACTTCAAAGAGATTTAGCTTTCCCTAATTTCTGTTATCTTCATGATATATGTCCAGATTTTTAAAAAAAGACTTCTGTGATTAGAACTGTTTAAAAATTATTGCATGAATTGCCTCAGGGCACAGAGGAAAAAAAGCATCAGAAGTTAACATACATCTTGAATTAGATAATTATACATTCTGCTATAAATTAAATTGTATATAAAATAATTTTTCATTTTTCTAACATGAAAATATGTATAAAAGCTTCTTGGAATTTCTGTCTGGGTTTGTTCAATTTTTAAAATTAATCTTGTCAGTGAAATTCAGCTGTATCATTGCCACCTAGTGGTAAAATGAACATTACTGTTAAGCTGTGTGGTTTTAAATTTTAATATCTAGTAAAAGGTTCACTGTTTTGTGGCCTTGAGTGTGAATCTTGTGACTCTTTCTCTAGCCTGTGAGAGACTGCTATTGTTTTTTAGATTTATACCTATTGCTCTTTTCCAAAAGCTGGCAACATGGGTAGGCTACAGTTTGTTTTAGACCCTTTTATCCTTAAACATAAGTATAAAATCTGCCCATTACTGAATATCATGTTATGTTCTAAACAATGTACTTGTATAATCCTCAAATTATGGTGGAAATACTGTTGCTCAGCTCATACTCTTAATTGCTGAAAATCACTTGGCTACAGGTAAGAATTTAAACCCAGGTATTTGATGACAAAGCCTCCACTTGTACTGTCCAACCTAGGCTAACCTCTTAACCTTTCCAGTCTTCAAATTTTATTTCTTGCCACCAACCTCCCTCCAGACCTGTAACGGATGTCTGAATTTACTTCTCTATTTTCCAGTGCACTTGTGGCAGCAACTGACCTTTCCTTTACTCTTTCATGAGGTTAGTCTTCCTTTTTCACTACTCTGTAGCTTTATTTCTGTTTATCTCCAACCTAATAGCGTTTGAACTTGGATCATCTGTCTTTTGATTTCGGGTTAGCCATGCTCACTAAGGAGTCTTTCTCACATAAACAATTTAAAATCCACCATTGGGAAAATAAACAGCTCTTGCAAACATTTCTCTTTAGTTCATGAGACAATCTCAAAGAAATTTGAGGTGTGGGCACAGTATTATACCAACAGAAATCTTACTAGACCAGAGATACTGGAAACTGCTACTATCAAAACCACATGAGTATGTATGCACTCAGAGCCATACAGATCAAAGGGGGAGACATGAGATGATATGGGGAAAGAAGGAAGGATAGGTTGAAATACAAGAGGAGTTGGTTAGAGAAGGAAAAAAAGGAAATGTGGGCTAAAGTGAGGTGTATTTTGTAATGATGTGCATTGCAGCATCATAGTCCCAGGCTTAGTAGTGTGTGCAGCTCATTCATAGATGGTCCCTGAAATCTCTGCTTTTCTTTCTTTATAGAATGTTAAAAAGTCAGTGCCAAGTTAAATGCATGTGATCAGTAGTTGGGAATGGTTAGTGGATGATGACAGAAGCTATTTGGGTACTTCCTGTATGTGCTCCAAAGTCATCAATACTTAGTTCCCAATTCCTCTTCCCTTAATGTACTGTGTGTTTAGCTTTCTCGTTCTCCACTAAGAAATTAGCCACAGACTTAGTTTTCTTACTGGTCTGGCCAGGTTTTCCCCTTGATGAGTCTTGATACAACAACAGTTCTCAGAAAACCAACCTGTACATTAAAGTGTTTCTTTAAACCCGTACTCCTAGTAGCCAAGAATTCTGTGGGAGTAGCTTTACCTGTAGGTATTGATAAAGTAAATTAGGAACTTGCTTTTTATGAGAGATTTAGACTTTTGGTGGGTGGTTGGTGAGTGAAGTAGAATTCTTTGCCAGGTTTAAATTTAGTGAATCAAAAATTGGTAGAGTCTTAGTATATGCGTAAGACTACTGGGGGTGGTGGGTCTAGGAAAATATAAGAGGATGAATGGTTCTTGTCCTTAAAGATCTTGAAATTAATGTGGGAAAATGGTATTTGAGAAACAAAACAATACAAACCTATCTGTTTCAATTGTAATCTCATATAAAACAGCCAACATGATGTGATAGGGACTGTGTAAGGAGACCATCATGAATTATTTTACTTACTCATTTCTTCACTGACTTGTTTTTTGGTATACCCTCTACATTTTAAGCTTTTCTTTGTTCTTGTTTTTTTACTGATTCTGAGTGACTTTATCCATTTCCTTTTCCTGCATGCTTATGACCCCAAATCTACCTCCAGTCACTGTTTTCAGAAGTCCAGATTTGTATCTTCAGTTGAGAAGCAGGATTTAAGTTTGGAAGGGAAATTAAAATTGTTGCTTTGCTTCCCCACTGTAGTAAACTCTTAGCATTCTAAGGTCAGAGCTATCTAGGTGGGCTAAGGAGCTGAAATAATTTTTTAATCGAATGCTAAACAAAGCTCATCTTCCTTGGTCTGAAATAGCAAAATAGGTCACTATTTTCTTATCTCTGTCCTCTTAGTTAGCCTTTCCTGATATACACACATGCCTTTGTCTCTGACCATTTGGTCCCACAGGCAGCCGTAGTAGTTTCTGTTTCTGGTATCCTGGTTGCTAGTCAAGTATCAAAATTAGTTTATCATGTTCCAACCCCTCACCTCCTTAAAAGGCCATCATTTGTACTCTTTACACCAACTTTATTCCTTAGAAATGTAGTCTGTCTTCCCCATTTTAGGCAGCTGGCAACTTCACACAGTAACTAGTCTCATGCAATTAGAAGTTGGGTGTGAAAGAATGCCCAAGGGTGAGCAGTCACGGGGGACACCTAATGCGAACACTTGTATCTGTAAGGCCTTAGAGTCCATGAGACTTGTAGTATATTGTGAAATGGTTTTTGTGATTTGTGTCTGTTAATACTATAAGATCAAGGATCAATGCTTTGCAGAGTAGTAGACATTCAGCAAACGTGTACTCAGCAAACCCTAAATGTATACTTTCTGTGCATAAGACGTGTCCTAGGCAATGTATGGGATACATGGATAAGACTATCCACTTCAAGAGATTTACAATAGAGAGAAAGATGCAGAAAAAGGAGTGAATTAAGTGTTACAATGCTGATGGAATGCAAAGGCAGGACTCATCAATTCTGATGTGACATAAAGAAGCACAATCTGATAGGAGGAGTCGTAACAATTAAGTTGGTCTTGAAAAATAACTGAAATTTGCATTTCCCTTTTGTCTTCAGCCTGTGCCAAATGTGCTCCGGCCACATCATCCCCACTTGAGAACACTGCTATAGAGCTACAAGATTATAGTTATTTGGTCTGCTGTCCAAATTATTGAAGGTAATATTTACAGAATATTTTTTACCACTATTCTAAATTACCCGGCCTCTGGTGGTTATTTTTCTGATGTCTGCTTCCTGATCACAAATGTAATGCCACATACTTGAGATTTTTATCACAGCAGCACCCCACTTCAAGGTACCCATTCCTCTATTGATCAGGGTAACTCTAGCTGATGAAACAAACCTCAGAATTTTAGAGACTTATAATAAATCTTTTTCAGCAGTTTTATGATGATAAAGGACTTGGTTGGAGTATAACTTTAAATAGTGATTCACAGATTTAGGCTCCTTCCATCTTGTGATTTTGCATTTGCTAGACTCTTGCAATCTCCTGAATCTAGTCAACAGATGGGAAAAGAGAGAACAAAGAATATACACTGCTTCTTAGAAACTTCTTTCTCAAAAGTGAAATACATTATTTCAGTTCACATTCTAATGATGAGAATTAATCACCCGGTCCTACCTTGGTATAGGCAATGCTGGAGAATGACTCTCTAGCTAGGCAGCTGCTTCCTAGAGACCACCTTGTACTATGGAAGGGGAAAGCACACATTTAGTGAATAGCCCTTTCTTAAACAAAAAACAAGCAATTCTTATAGAATCATGTAAGGAAGTTTTTTTGGTTTTTTTTTTTTTTTTTAATTAAAAAAAAAAAATTTTTTTTTTAACGTTTATTTATTTGTGAGACAGAGAGAGACACAGCATGAACGGGGGAGGGGTAGAGAGAGAGGGAGACACAGAGTCGGAAGCAAGCTCCAGGCTCTGAGCCATCAGCCCAGAGCCCGACGCGGGGTCGAACTCGCGGACCGCGAGATCATGACCCGAGCTGAAGTCGGACGCTTAACCGACCGAGCCACCCAGGCGCCCCAGGGTGTTTTAAAAAGAATATCAGGGGCGCCTGGGTGGCGCAGTCGGTTAAGCGTCCGACTTCAGCCAGGTCACGATCTCGCGGTCCGTGAGTTCGAGCCCCGCGTCAGGCTCTGGGCTGATGGCTCCGAGCCTGGAGCCTGTTTCCGATTCTGTGTCTCCCTCTCTCTCTGCCCCTCCCCCGTTCATGCTCTGTCTCTCTCTGTCCAAAAATAAATAAAAAACGTTGAAAAAAAAAATTTAAAAAAAAAAATAAAAAGAATATCAGTGTATGAGTCCAACTCCAAGAGGATCTGATTTAGTTCATCTAGGGTGGCTATAGTGTTTGTTTTGTTAGTTTTAAAGTTTCCACATATCTCTCAATATGCAGCTAAGGTTGAGAACCATAAGACTAGGAATTTGCAAGGTGCAGAGAAGATGTGGAGACAAGAGAATAACAGGTTCCTCTGATTGACTATGAGGTCAAAATTATATATCAAGACAAAGTGATGAGGAAGCTACATAAATAAGCAAATGAGCATGTATATGCACCTGTATGTCTTTGTAGGGGTTAACTATGATATCAGAGGAGAAAATATGGAACTTGGAAGCAGAAGACCAGTATTTAAGTCCCAGATTTATCATTTTTCAGTTCTAGAATTTCTAGTTGCTTGTTTTTCATAAGTACATATTCTTTCATATAGACAATAATCTGTTATTTAAGTGTATTAATTTTACTTATTTGAAAATTACAGTTTGAATTCTCTACAGTCTCTGACCCTTCCCTAACCTTTACTGAGTTTGTAGTCTTTCATGGAGTTGGTACTATTCCAACACTTGGACATTGTTAATTGTGCATTCCTTATGCAGCTGAGATTGCCTGAAACACTATGGTCTCTGCTTATATAGCATATATTATGGGAAGTACAGAAACATATGTTAAAGTTTGGTTGGAGCCACTGATAGAATATGCAATGGACATTATAACCTGTCAGATGGAGAACTTGGGAGCTTGTTTTCTTTGGACTTCTCTTCCCAGCTTTCACCATTTCACTATATGGAACACAGTTTTCTCCTGCATAATTTATGGTCCTCCAAAAGTTTACCTTCTTATTTTTAGGATGGCTATACTTTATTCTTTTAATTTTTTATGTATCTTTTTCTATAATGTATGTGATTGATATAAGAATAAAGCAGGTTCGCCGGGACGGCTCAGTCAGTTAAGCATCTGACTTCGGCTCACATCATGATCTTATAGTTCATGGGTTCGAGCCCCACATCAGGCTCTGCTGACAGCTCAGAGCCTGGACTCTGCTTCAGATTCTGTGTCTCCCTCTCTCTCTGGCCCTCCTCTGTTTGCACTCTGTCTCTCAAAAATTAATAAATGTTAAAAAAAATTATAAAAAAAAAAAGATAAGAATAAAGCACCCAATATCTCCATTTATCCTGATATCAGAAGTCCTGGCAGCGTGATCTTGGGTGAGTCTCTAAGTCTCTCTGAGTCTCATTAACTCTAAAATGGGGATAATAATTCAGACTGTTAGGAAGAATAAATAAAATAATGAAGAATATTTTGTGAATGAATGCTAGTTTTTATATTATTAATAGGAAGGATTAAAGGACCAGAGGCATCATAGATGATAAGAGTGAGAGAGTAAGTTAATTGAAACAGTAGGAGTTTGTGGTTGAAGGGAAGGATAATAAAGATCAAGATTTGCAACTTTAGGTATTCACAATGTGTTGAGGCAATGTATACAAATGGGCTCTGGCATTCCTTTTTCATTGCTCTCTGCTTCCTCTTATTACTATATGATGTGGGGACTAACCCTTTTACTCACATTCTAAATCAGAAGACACTTTTTTCCCCCCACATTACAGTTGACCCTTGAACAATGGGTTTGAAGTATTTGGGTCCACTTATATGAGAATTTTTTACAGTACTGTAAATGTATTTTATCTTTTAATTTTCTTTTCTCTGTCTTAATTTATTGTAAGAATACACTGTATAATACATATAATATACAAAATATATGTTCATCAACTGTTTATTGGTAAAGGCTATTAGTAGTTAAGTTTGGGGGAAGTCAAAAGTTATATGTAGATTTTTGACTGTGTGGGGCGTCAGTGCCCCCAAACCTTGCATTTTTCAAGGATCAATTGTATAATTATGAAATATTTGTAGATTCTTACTTTAAGGACAAATCCTGAAGGAGAGAAGGACATTTCAATTAAGTCCTAAAGGTAGTGAAGCAATAAAAAGATCAATTGTGGTTGAAAAGCCCTTTCATGGGGCGCCTGGGTGGTTCAGTCGGTTAAGCGGCCAACTTCAGCTCAGGTCATGATCTCGCGGTCCATGAGTTCGAGCCCCGCGTCGGGCTCTGTGCTGACAGCTCGGAGCCTGGAGCCTGTTTCAAATTCTGTGTCTCCCTCTCTCTGACCCTCCCCCGTTCATGCTCTGTCTCTCTCTGTCTCAAAAATAAATAAACGTTAAAAAAAGAAAAGAAAAGAAAAGCCCTTTCAGGTATACACACTAAGATTTAATGGAAAAGTTAATAAAGTTTCAAGGAACGGATAAAAAATCTGAAAAGGAGGAAGGGGATATTGAATAGATTAGTGACAAGCATTTGGATAATCTTTTGTCTCTTTCTGAATGAAGGAAATGAAAAATAATAAAACAGGAGTAATAACAATGATGGCAGATTCGTTTTGAAAACTTATTTAACAAATATGATCACACTGGGATGATTTTAAGTTGAGAGAAGTTTATGGTTTCAGTTTACTACTGAAAAGAAAGCAGTGGGAGTCTGCCTTTTCACTAAAGCATTTTCACAAAAGATAATAGAAATGATTGGTATTTGATGCCATTCTGGAATTAAAAGAATAAATAGCATTAAGCAGTCAAGTAGCTCTTCCATTCTCCCTTTTTATACATGTCTAAGACCCTGTGTGGATTTGTCTAGTATTATAAATTGACACAAGTAACAGGGATTTGTCTAGCATTAGAAATTGACACAAGTAATGGAATTGTCAGTACATATGTGAGGGGGAACAAGTGCCCAAATTTCATTCTTTTATTTAATAGGGCTTTTCTTGCATAAGACATGTAAAGAAAAGTCTTTGTTGCAGAGATGTATGAGGGCTCCATGGGAACTGAAAACAAGGCTGCATTTGATCATATAGTTAAACACCACTATTATTTCCTATTTTGATTTAAGTAGGACTAGCTTTTCTTTCTTTCTTTCTTTCTTTCTTTCTTTCTTTCTTTCTTTCTTTCTTTCTTTCTTTCTTTTTCTGTGTATTAAAGATGTTTTAACAAATGAAATAAAATTGAATGCCATGTGGAAAAATCAGTTATCCAGGAAATAATTTTTAAGCTGTATTTGTGCCCTCATTAGCAGAATTTTCTGTTATCTAATCTTAATAGGAAAAATTATGTTTCATATATTAAACAATCAGATGTCTCTTAAACATTTGCCCCCTTTTAACTCGAGGTCTTTGTTAGTTCCTTTAATGTAACTGTGACATCTTATCTTTTATTATTTGTTCACTTATTCATTCACCTCAAATATTTATCTACCTATGAATATTTACCTAGTTCATAACCAAAATTTTAAATAATTATCTCCTAATTTCTTCTTGATTTGTGTAATTATGAACTTGAAATTAAATCCTTATATATTTTGTATGTTAGAAAAATGACTAATATTAGGTGGTTATACTACTTCATTGATCAATGAGGTGATGAAGAGAGATACTCAGAAAGATTGATGATTTTAAAAAAAACCTTTTTTTAATTTTATTGATTTTTTTTTTTTTGAGAGAGAGAGAGAGAGAGAGAGACCAAGCACATGAGTGGAGGAGGGGCAGAGAGAGCAGGAGAGAGAGAATCCCAAGCAGGCTCCATGCTGTCAGCACAGAGTCTGATGTGGGGCTCAAACTCACAAACTGTGAGATCATGATGTGAGACGAAGTCAAGAGCTGGAGGCTTAGCTGACTGAGCCACCCAGGCGCCCCAGGTTGATGATTTTTGATGAGTTTTAGCATTCAAATTGGTTTTAAAACCAGAATTATTTTGAGATTGTCATTTTGAAATGCATATAACACATAACATTTATTCATTGATTTATATAAGTGATAACAAATATTCTTGTTCACAGACAGTTAAGATATTTATTTACAATACCCATTTTATATTACCTAGAGATGATTTGATGGTTTTAAAATGGAAAAAAATTCAAATACAAATAAAAGTAGAAAGTTGAAGAAAAATGTTCAATAATGATTAGACTCTATAAGTATTAAAATATCTACTATAGGAGTTTAATTTTAACTGAGTTTTCATAAAAGCTCTCCCAACATAATGGATATTTTCTTGAATTGCAAAGATGCCTGGTCTTTAATACTTTTTTTGTTTTACTTTTATAGTCATGATAGATGCATTAACAGCTATATATGCTATAGCTTGACAGAGTTGCCTTCTAACCAAGCTATTGTCATCATTCTTGGTTAACTAGCTTGAATATATGAATTTACCCCAATTAGGATATAATTAGGCTAATCCTGATTTGGGTTGACAAAGAGCCTTGCAGGTATTCTAAAGACAAAATTAATTTTCAAGTGTTCAATATATTTCTTATTAGTTCATAACAGTATAAAAAGTTACATAGCATTTTTAAAAAGCATAATACACAAAAGCTTCAAAATAAAAGTAGATGTTCATGACATTTATTTTCTGTTTACCAGATTAGGACACCTTTTCCTAATCTTTAGCATTTAATAACATTTAAAAAAATATACTAAAGGAAAAAAAAATCCAAGCATGAATGACTGTGATAAATTCTATCATCTAATGAAATAAAGTTTATTAAAGATGACTGATGGTGTCCTTTTTCCAAATCTGCTCAACACAAAATGTGTAGGATGGACAAGAATGTGGTTTGTGGGAGCCAATGTAGAAAATGCTTGAATGGTTAAAAATCAACCAGTAATTAACGAAGTGTACATTAACAGTATAATACTTAGTGAATATTTACAGGAGACTTACATATGCCTGACACTGCTCTAAATACTTGGAACTTAGCAAGAGACAGCTATATATTGTTCTTAGCTCATGGTAACATACAACCAAATTATTTTATTTCCCTATGGACCAGCTAACAACAGGGAGTGAGTTTGTGGCTCAATAAAAGGCTTAAATTGGTGCTAGAGTTGTCTCCAGATATAAAGAACTTCCTCTGGAACTAGTAGAGCTAATTAGACTGCCCTTCACTAAACTGTTAGAAGAGGGTCAGTCACTGCACTGGTTGTTGGATGAGATGCCCTTTTCAACTCCAACGCTCCATGATTCTTTTACACTGAAGAGTTGTAGGGAGAGTACTGATCAAATTCCAAACAGGAATAAAAATACTTTCAGAAGCTTTCATTTATGCATTCAGTGAATATTTACTCAGTGCTAACTATATATCAGACACTGTTTTAACGCTTGGGGATCTAGCTTTTACAATAGGTATGGTGGGTTTTGGAATGTAAATCTTCCCTTTGATTTCTGTGGTTTCAAAGAACCACATTTTGCCATCAAAATATGCCTAATTATAGAATCTAAAAAAAAAAAAAAAGAAATCCAGAAAGAATTAGACAACAAACATAATGAGACAGATAATATGACTCTTTCAATAACCTTTTTTGTTTAAATTGAATTTCATAAGGACTTGTTGTTTCTGGCACTTAGGACAAGATTGACCTTTTCCTCCCATCGATTTATAATTACTAACTGCCTAGTAGTGCACTACTAGGTATTTATCCAAAGGATATGAAAATGCTGATTTGAAGGGGAACATGCACCCGAATATTTATAGCAATATTGACAATAGCCAAATTATGGAAAGAACCCCAATGTCCACCAATTGATGAATGGATAAAGAAGATGTATACACACACACACACACACACACACACACACACACACACAGGAATATTACTCAACAATCAAAAAGAATGAGCTCTTGACATTTACAGCAATGTAGACGGAACTAGAGTGTATTATATTAAGAGACAAATACATGATTTCACTCATGTGGGATTTAAGAAATACAACAGATGAACATAGGAGAAGGGAAGGCAAAATAAGAAAACAGAGATGGAGACAAACCATAAGAGAATTATAAATACAGAGAACAAGCTGAGGGTTGATGGAGGGAGGGTGAGCAGGGGGGATAGGCAAGATGGGTGTTGGGCATTGAGGAGGGCACTCTTTGGGATGAGCACTGGGTGTTATATGAGAGTAGTGAATCACTAGGTTTTACTCTTGAAACCAATATTACACTGTATATTAACTACTTGAATTTAAATAAAAATAAAATTACTATGCTACAATAATAATGGATATCATCCATTGAGCATTTACTATGTGCAAATCACCCTGCTAGATTTTTTCCATGTATGTAATTTATTCTTCACAGCAATATTGTGATATGATGCAGGTAGTATAAGTCATAGTAGTGTCTCTTTTACTGAAGAGGAAACGGGCATGGAGAGGCTTACTAACTTACCTAAGGTGAAGTGTCGTAGACTCTAAGTCTAAAGTTCTCTTGGCCAGCAAAAGAGTGGATGCTGGATTAAAGCAAGAGATGGCTAATGTCTGGGAAAAGACAAGAGCCTCAAATAAGGGTCCTTGCCCCATATTTATTCAGATCAGAAGGCTTACAAACGTGATGAGTGTGTACAAAGAGACAAACTAGGAACATTAACTTGGGATGTGAGGGAAAAGAGGGGGGTTTGAAAATACACAGTATTTGGGGTTTGGGTCAATATAGAACAAAATCCAGGAGCTGGGCAGATGGGTAGATGGTTGTTAACAGCAGACAGGAGGCTCCATGCCTGTTGATCTTTGCCAGCCTAGGGGATGAGACAGACAGGGGGAATAACCTCAGGGTTAACAAGGCACCTTTTCTTTTGTTAACCGTCTCCGCTCCGGGATGCTTTGCCTGCAGCGCAGGGGTCCATAGTCTAATTCACCAATTTACCTAACCTGGCCCTATCCTCCTGTAAAAAGCAACTTTTCTGCTATAGTACTAAATTGGGGGTGCTTTCACCCTGAACATCTAATCTTGTTTATTTCATATACGTATGTATTTGGCACCTTTGCACCATTTCTATTTCAGGACTTTGTCTCTCCCTCTCTAGTTTGGGGGCTCTGCACCCTCTCTCTAGTTTGGGTGCCTTTGCAACTCCTTATTCCTGGCGCCTTTGTGCCTCCCTATTCTCGGGGTGCCTTTGCATCCCCCTATTCTTGGAGTGCCAATCTGGTTTACCCAAACTGAGGTGTGAGCACTTTATGGCTTTGTATTTCTTTATGCCTTGTTAACCCATTGGTATAAGCCCAGGGGATTCCCAAGCTTATCCCCCACAGTGAAGCAGCTAGTAAGAGATGATACAAAAAAACTGTTAAAAAAAAAAAAAAGCTGTGTATTGTGCTTATTTTCTATTTGGTATTATTAACCACGTACTATGTAACCTTTCTAGATAAGAGAATCTGTATGCCTTGCACACTGGTTCTCATTTGTTATTCTGCAATTTTAATAAATGACAAAAAGAAGTAGATATAATAAGATAGAAGAAGTAAATGGTAGAAGTTCAGAAATGTTTCAACAACACTAGCCTGGCTATTCTTTCTGATTTTCCTTCATAGACTCCTCTTCCTATTGAAATTGGAGGTATTTCTTAGCATTCGGTGTAGCAGCTCTACGATGGTCTTCTCCCTTGCAACATAATCCCTGAGTGGCCTTGTTCCCGATATGGATTCTTTTCACTAGTCTAAAGTTTTTTTAAATCTCAAGTCTGCAAAGTTTCCAGTACAGCCACTTTCCTTTGTGCCATCCAAATCGGTCTAGGTATCCAACAATCTAAGTACATTTGGAGTTTGAATTGTATTTTAAACTTGTGAGCATTTTTATCTGTAAAATTAGTATTTACAACCAGAGATGACATTTAGCTAATTCTCTAATTTTAGTAAAATCTACATAATCTTTATATTTATTGGTTAGTTTGAGCTATCTCAGTGAGGTCATAATAAACTCATTATTAATAAGATAAAACTAACCCCCTATGTCAACATAGATTGCAATTTATGTGAATATGTTTTCTAACAAATATAGTTCCCTAAAACATAGTTTTAATCTCAAGTTTATAAACCAATATTTGGATTCACTTTTGAACAATTTCAATATTACAGAATTTTGTTTCCCATTTAATAAAACTTTTTTTTTTTTTTTTTGAGGGAGAGAGAGAGAGAGAGAGCATGAGCAGGGGAGGAGCAGAGAGAGAGAGACACACATACGGAATCTGAAGCAGGCTCCAGGCTCTGAGCTGTCCGCACAGAGCCTGACACGGGGCTCGAACTCAAGAACCATGAGATCATGACCTGAGATGAAGTCGAATGCTTAACTGACTGAGCCACCCAGGTGCCCCCTGGTTTGTTTTTTTTTTTTTTTTTTTTTTTTTTGCCATTTTTAAGAAACATCTAAATGAAAACCTCAAATTGTGATGGCACAAATAAGTATCAATTAGTATTTTATGACAACTCATGTAAACCTCTTTTATCTGATTAACAATATATAAAAATGGTTTGTTGTGAGACTTATATTCTTTATGATAATAGATTTCCATTTGAACTTCTAACTAAAATGCTAATATTCACAGCTTCTGACTCCCTTTAAAATTTTTAGTCAAGGTGCATCAAAGAATTTGTAGATGAGGCTTATGACTATCTTTTGCTCAATGGAGTCAAGCAGAGGAATAGCGAATATCACATTATTTATTGGCTGTAAATGAAAACTAGGAATCAATAGAAAGGATTAAATCATGAGTTGTTATACAACTCACATATGCATTCGTTCATTCATTCATTCATTCTGTTTTTTATTTGACAAACATTTAAAAAGTATATGCATAAGGCTAGTTGGGATAGAATATCTTACATAAGATACAGCCCTTGTCAAGGAATTTAGACTCATAAGTATGTCTTCAGTATGAAGATCATGTTCACTAGAGTTTTCCACATCAAACAATAGGACCTTGGACCCTATAGTTCATGAAAAGGTCTTGTTACAATCTGTTAAAACGTACTAAGTATATTAAATGATTAGACCACCTAGATGCATGCACGTTATGCAGAGTTTCCTTTGAAACTAACAGTGTTATAATAGCGCTCCAGTTAATTTCACACAACTACTCTGAATAGTCATTAAAAAGTATTAGAACTTGCCAGCCCTGCAGCAGTGGGTGACACCTCTCCAGTAATAGCTCACAGGGAGGAGGAACCATTGCTCTGGTGCTGTGGTCCCACTGCCCACTTGATGGCTGCAGACCACAGTGGCCCGGAGTGCTTCTACTGTCTGGGCAAGAGGCAGGGGATGTGGGTCCGAGCCCTTCCACGTGGGGAACTCTGTCCTCCCCTCCAGGCCTACGCCCACATGCTCACAGTCAAGGAATGCAGCAACCACTGCAAGTACTGCTTTGCCAGGAAAAAAGGATTGTTCAAATGTGGAAGATGCAAGCAGGCATTTTACTGCAACAGGGAGTGTCCGAAAGACACTGTTAGGAAGACGATTGGCTTATGCACAAGATGGAATGTTCTTGCATGGGTTGTTTTTCGGAGGGCGGGGGTTGGACTGGAATCCCTCAGAGATGGTAAGGTTAACTGCAAGGATTCCGGCCAAACAGAAGATCCACCCAGAAAAAACACCTTCAGAGAAATTGTTGGCTGTGAAGGAGTTTGAATCACATCTGGATAAATCAGACAATGAGTAGAAGGACTTAATTCAGGTAACATTGCTGCTCTTCGTCACTTTCCCTCCAAGCATCTCCAGTTCCCTGGCAGTGATAACTTGGTGGTACTCTTTGCACAGTTTCACTGTAATGGCTTTACAACTGAAGAGGCAGAGCTTTCTCATTTGGGATATTTCCCTGGGCAATATTTCCTGAGGTTGCACTGATGAATCATAGTTGTTGCCCCACTGTCATTGTGACCTACAAGGGGATCCTGGCAGAAGTAAGAGCTGTACAGGATATCAACCTGGGAGAGGAGGTTTGTATCAGCTATGTTGACCTCCTGTACCCGACAGAAGACAGGAATGACCGGTGAAGAGAGTCTTACTACTTTACCTGTCAGTGCCAGGAGTATACCACCAAAGACAAGGATAAGGCCAAATTGGAAATCCAGAAGCTCAGCCATTCCCCCAAAGGCAGAAATAATCTCTGACATGATCAGATATGCACGCAGTGTCCTGGAGGAGTTCTGGGGGGCCAAGCACTACAAACGCCCTCGCGAGCTGCTGAATATCTGTGAGCTCAGCCAGGAGAAGATGAGCTCCGTGTTTGAATGACAGCATTGTGTACATATGGCACATGATGTACCCAGCCATGGGTGTCTGCTTGTGTATGCAGGACTGGGAAGGAGCCCTGTGATATGGACAGGAAATCGTTAAACCCTCCAGCAAGCATTCTCCTCTGTATTCCATGGCTTCCATGTGGTTGAAGCTGGGAAGGCCATACAGGGGCCGGGAAACAAAGCTGCTGGAGAGAAAGCGGTGAAGAAGGCCATTGCAATAAGGGAAGAAGCTCTGGCAAAGATCATTTGTACATTAATGATATCAAACAAGAAGTTGAAACTATGCTGTTAGTTTTCATTTAATGCTAGTGCAGAAACCTTCAAGGATTTGAATATTTCAAATCATACACCTCATTCTCTCATTTCTGCAAAATCATTGGAACGAAAACACTTGCTCTTAAACCTTACTTGTGGCTTACCTGGAAGTTGGTCTTAATCTTTAATCTTAATACCAAAATAAATTCTGAATGTTTTTTGTCCCCTAAGAGGTATGGCATGGTTTCATGTATTATCATACACTTTGGACAGAGCAAGTTTAAAAAATGAGATTATTTTTTCCTTCATGCCTGAATGATGAAAGAGAATAGAAAAGATAATGGTAAAAAAAAATATCTAAAATGCAACATTGTTCCCTGGTTTTTTCAATTAATAGATCTTATTTTTAGAGCAGCTCGAGATTAATAGAAAAATTATGCAGAATGTACAGAGTTCTCACATACCATCTTTTCTTACCGTACCCTCCTTACAGTTTATCCAGTTATTAACCTCTTGCTTTAGTGTAGCACATTTGTTATCATCAAGGAACTGATAATGATGCATTATTATCAACTAAGGTCCACAGTTTATTAGGGTTCACTCCTTGTGGTGCACAGTTCTAAGTGTTTTCACAAATGGGTAACACCGTGTCTGCCCTTACAGTGTCGTACAGAATCCTTTCACTGCTGCCCAAATCTGGTGTTCCTTCTTTAATCACTCCCTCTTTTCCTTGCTCTCTCTGAATGCTTGGAGGTCACTGATCTTTTTACTCTCTATTGTTTAGCCTTTTCAGGAATGTTATATAGCTGGAATCATACACTGCAGCATTTACATACTGGCTTATTTCCTCAGCAATACGCGTTTAATGTTCCTGCATGTCTTTCCGTGGCTTGATAGCTCATTTCTTCTTATCACTGGGTAAAATTCCATTGTATGGATGTACCACAATTTCTACATTGCCCTATTAAAGGACATCTTGATTCCTTCCAATTTTTGGCAATTATGAATAAAGCTGCTATTAACATTTGTATGTAGGTTTTTGAGTGGACATAAAATTTTAACTCATTTAGGTAATTACCTTGGAGTACCACTGCTGAATCATATGGTAAGACTATGGTTAGCTAGCTTTGTAAAAAACTGTTAAACTGTTTTCCAAAGTGGTCGTACCATTTTGCATTCCATCAGCCATGAATGAGAGTTCCTGTTGCTCTACACTCTTAGTGTTTCGCATTTAGCCATTTTAATAGGTATTGCAGAGGTCTCATTTTTTAAATTTGCAATTCCCGAGTGATATTTGATGTTGTGCATCTTTTCATAAGCTTACTTGTCATCTATATATCTTATTTGGGAGATGTATGTTTAGATACTTTGCCTACTTTTTAATTGGTTGTTTTCTTATTGTTGGGTTTTAAGAGTTCTTGGTGTATTTTGTATACAATCCTTTTATCAGATTTGTGTTTTGTAAATATTTTCTGTGGCTTTTCATTTCTTAACTGTATTTTGCAGAGCAGATGCTTTTAATTTTAATGAAGTCTAAATTACCAATGCTTTCTTTCATGGATCATATTTTTGGAGTTGTGTCTAAAAAAAGTCTTCACCCTAAGTTTCCTACTATATTATTTTACAGAAGTTTTGTAATTTTGTATTTTACTATTAGGTCTATAAGAGATTTTGAGTTAATTTTTGTATAGGGTGTAAGACCCATGTCTAGATTTATTTATTTTTTGCATGTATATGTCCAGTAGATCCAGTGCAATTTATTGAAAAGAGTGTCCTGTGTATATTTTATTGTTTTTGTTCCTTTGTTTAAGATGAGCTGACTATATTTATGAGGTCTATTTCTGAGATCCCTATTTTATTTCATTAATCTATTTGTCTATTCTTTTACCAAGACCACACTATTTTGATAACTATAGCTTAATAGTAAGTCATGTGGTGTTAATTCTTTTATTGTTCTTCAACTTCAGAATTGTGCTGGCTATTCTGATTCTTTTGCCTCCCATTTAAACTGTAGAATCAGTTTGTCTATATCACAAAATAACTTGCTGGGATATTGATTGAGATTTCATTGAATCTATAGATCAAGTTGGGAAGAATTGATAACTTGATGATATTGAATCTTCCTACCCTTGAACCTTGAATATCTCTCCATTTATTTACACCTTTTTAAATTTTTGTCACCAGAGTCTTAGTTTTCCTCATGTAGATTTTAGGTTGATTCTAATGTAAATGGTGTTATGCCTCTAATTCCAAATTTTGGTTATTCATTTCTGGTACATAGGAAAGAAATTATATTAACCTTATCTTGCAACCTTCTATAATCATTTATTAGTCTTAGTTCCAATTTTTTTTGTTAATTCTTTCAGATCTTGTTCATAAGTAATCATGTCACTTGTGAACAAAGGCAGTTTTATTTCTTCTTATCCAAACTGTGTGCTTTGTTTCCTTTATGTTTTATTGTGTTAGCTGAGACCCCCAATATGATGTTGGAATGTTCCAACAGGAGTGGTGAGAAGGACGTAGTTACTTTTTAAAAAGAAAACATTTCATTATTTCATGAATGTGATGGCAGACGAGGCAATTTAGCATCAGATTAGATTAAAATATGAAATGTAATCAGGTAGAGAAGTCTCTTGTAGAAAAATTTTACAGAGAAAACCAATTTAAATATTCTTTGCAGACAGTAATTCCTGATTTATATAATGGATCAAAATGAGATTTTTTTTTCTGTTCTATTTAAGTCAGTGTCCATAAACCACATAAATCAATTGAATGGGGAAACCTCTCTTATTTCAACTACAAGGAAGGCCTCCAAAGGAATAAAAAAAAAAATCCATGAACACCCTTCCCCCCCCAACACACACACACGGGAACATATAAAACATGTAAAATGTTTTCCTACTTCCGAATTTAGTTTGATAGTAAAAAGTAATTAAAAAAAATCAAACATTTAGTGAATATTATGGAAAGAAATGGAGAAAGGAGAGCCAAACTAAAGGGAAAAGAAAAAAATACTTCTTGAGCCTAGTTACGGACTACCCAGATACCACGGCTGTATTAATATTTTTTTAATGAAAAAACAGAAGATATGAAGAAGTAGTAAAAACGACATATCAACCTGTTTACAAGATGAATGCAGACACACATTTATTTGGCACTGAGGTTGCAATCAGGTATTAGACACAATTTAATGGGAGAGACAATTACAGTGACATATCAAATCACAACAGGGGAGGCATACATACAGAGCAACAGAGGAACAAAGGGAAAAGATAATAGATATCTGGAAGATCACACACACACACACACACACACACACACACACAACATGAAGCTCCATATAAAAGACAAAAGCCTACAGCCAGCAGAAACACAGACATGATTCACACACCACTGTCCCATTTTAAGGTGGAAATCCTACTATAATTTTGTTACATAGGTGTTTTTGACTTTACACGATTCTTCCATTTGGAAGCATGGATGATCTTGCAATATAAATTTTTCACACACAAAAAAGCAGAAGTTAAGCCCTCTGGAGAAAGTTCAGTTTAAAAAAAAAAAAAAGACATTTTAAATGGAGTAACATCACCATCTTGTGGTGTTTCAGAATATTGACTCTGCTTTTTAACGACATTTTGAGTTTATGTAGTTCTACGTAAAATATAGCTAACTTGATTATTTGTGAAAATAATCTAGATTACATATGACATTACCAGACTCAGAACAAGAACAAAGAAGTGATCCATCTACATACATTTGTAATTAACTTTCCATGAATTTATTACCTACAGATTTCTTTTTTTGTATTACAGTTCCTCTGTTACTTTCTTGCACTCTACGAAGTAATAAAAAATGGGGACCTCTGCCCCCTGCCCAATGCTTATTTTGCTAAAATCCCTTCCCTCAGGGGACTGAGACCCTTTCGGTTATCTACAATGTGGAATAAAATCTCTAAAAATGCATGCTTAGGAATGTTAATATATACTCGGTTCTATATTTGATGTTTTTTGCTTCCTGGCTTGGTTCTTTAGCATATAAGGTTTCATTATTAGTCAATTTAGGATTTAGTAGCATTCCCTGAACTGGCTCTGATGTGCCCAAACTGTGTAACTAGAACATAAAAGTCAGGATTATGAGAGATAGCTCCCATTCGTCAGATGCTTACAGTCTTGCTGCGGATGTAGACATACACACAAGAACCACATGAACAAAACAAAACAAAACAACAAAACAAAAGAAAACAAAACAACAAAACAAGGTTACATAGAAGTTATCTTGAAATGCCATATCACGTTTTGCAGTTCTTTCCCTCCAGCTTTTGCCTCAGTCATTAAATTGATCTGATAAACTCCATTAGGGAAGGATTTACTAGGCCCTTACCATTTTCGTAATACTTGGTGCCATGAAAGATATAGTAGAAGGTGCAGGAAAAAAGATTCAAGGCACTTATAATCTAGTTGGGGTGACTAACAAAATGTCTTAGAGAATGTAAATGCTTGCAGCTATAACATAATACACGAAAGTTATGTATGGAAAAAATGGGAGTTTTGGGTTTTTTCAGGCTCCTCATTCATACTTTAAATATATTCTAAAATATAAACATAAAGGGTGACTGGGTGGCTCATTCAGTTAAGCCTCCAACTTCAGCTCAGGTCATGATCTCACCATTTGTGAGTTTGAGCCCCACGTTGGGCTCTGTGCTGACTACTCAGAGCCTGGAGCCTGCTTTGGATTCTGTGTCTCTCCCTCTCTCTCTCTGCCCCTCCACCACTCATGCTCTGTCTCTTTCTCTCAAAAATAAATAAACATTAAAAAAAATAATAAATAAAATATAAAGATAAGATCAAGAAAAGTCAGAAATGACTGAAGAAAAAAAAATCATAAAACCACTCCATTAACCCAAGTATTTAGTATTTTGGTGTACAAAAGTCTTTTTCCCCACTTCAGAATCCTTAAAAACTATTGTGTAGGAGAATCTGTAGCTGAAGAGCTTAAGATCATATGTTGAAATTAAGACAGGACAGTGAAGGTCTTTACTTTTTTTCTTTTCTTTTTTTTTTTTTTTAAAAATCGAATTAGAAAATACTTAGAAATGAATCTGACAAAAGGCTCACGTTTTTCTTGAAGAAAACTTCAAAATAAGCAGAGGAACATAAAAGACGCTTGCTTAAGCTCTTGATTAAGTTCTGGGGCGCAAAGTCATAATACTATAAAGCAGTAAATTCTCCTCAAATTAATCTATAAATAGAAGGCAATTGCCATTGAAATTCCAGCTTTCCAAAGTGGCTCTAAAGTTAACTTTAATAACTAAATATTAAATAAAAGTTAACATTTTTTTCTGAAAAAAAAAAAAGGAAGTGGGCAAAGCCACACTATACAATTAAAACTAAAATTGCCTGATGTTGGAAGAGGAAGATAAAGACAGATCAATGAGGCTAGAAAATCCAGAAACAGGTTAAGTTATGTAGTATAAGAATTCTGTAATATTCCAGATCAGTAAGGAAAGGAAAGAGTGAATTTGACATCCTTTTTGGTAACAATTGATCCAACATTAAAAAGTAATTCACATTCTTACTCTGTTCCAAGTACCATCCAATTTCTAGATGGATCAAAGTTTTAGCTATTAAAAATTGAAATAATAAAATTACTGAAAAAATAAATAATTATATAACCTTACAATGGTAGACTTTTCTAAATGTGACCTTAAAGATAGAAACCAGCAAGCAAAATTTGGTTGGTTTTATGAACTTAATATTAGTTGAATAAATAAATGTTAAAAAAATCTGTGAACTTTTTGGGAAGAGAAATGAACGGTGACAAATTACAACACATATAGGAGGCCAGCTTATTCTAATGTCTGTCATACAAGAGATCTTTTCTCTGCCCCAAAGAAGCAGGCCAGAAGCTACACATGGAGACACCCTGCAAAAGCCCCCCCATGAAATTGACAGAGGAAGCCTGAACTCAGATAGTTGCCTTATATAGAAATGACAGCTGCTGTCTAAAGTAGCCTTAAGGGAAGGACTGTTTGTTTGTTAATGTTGTAATTCCTTTTACTTATTCCTGTCTTCAGTAAAGTTAAGAGGCAGAACCTGGTTTCGGCTGTGATAAAGAGAATTAAGCAAAACCTTTATCCACGCTTATAAAATGAGAGGAGTAACCCCACTTGAACCTCTCCAGAAAAGCATATGAAATTGGTATGGGGCACCACAGTTTTCAAAGCAGCTCTGATGTACGGCCACACCGAGAACCACAGCGTTAGAGGCTGGTGTGAGAGGGGTGGTGGCAGCGGGTCTGAGGTGATTCCACAGGCACCTAATTGTTGGCAGCACAGCCAGCTGTGTGCAGGGGTCCTTGGCTAGGAGGATAACCACAGTCCAGACTCGAGAAGGAGCATGAGCCAGACGCTGACAAGAGAGTGGAAATGGTATGCTTCCTGGAGGGTACTCCTAGGAGGGGACCTGTGACCTTGCCTTTATGATCATGGTCTTTCAGGTTACATAACAATTCTTGTGAAGAACTGTCTACAGAGAGACGTATCTAAGCTCTGGGAGTCTGAAGTCACATGATATCAGAACGATGCATTGACTACAGCTGATAGCGATTAAAGCTACTGCCCTATTTGTGATGTATGCATGAGTTAGAAAGATAGGAAAATCTGAGAACCTTTCCAGATAAAAGGATAGTAAAGAGATATAACAATGAAACATTGTATGAGATAATGGAGTGGAAACCAAGTTACCATAAAGGCTACCATTGAGACAATTGATGAAATTTGAATATGGAAGGTGGAGTCCATAATAGTGTTGTATTAATGTTAAATGTCTTGATTTTGATAATTGCCATCCAGTTCTGGAAGAGAATGGCCTTACTTTTAGGACAGAAACATGCAAGGATTCAGAAGTAAAGATGCATAATGTCTCCAACCTACACTCAAGTGGTTTTAAGTAAAAGGCACATATAAAATATATATACAGAGGAAAAAAAAACACATGGGGCAAAATGTGGCAATTGACGAATTTGGATAATTGGTATACAGGAATTCGTTTTCCTATTCTTTTAACTTTTCTGTAAGTTTGAAATTATGTTTTAAAAGTTATCAAAGCAAAAAATAAATAAATAAAAAGTTGCCAAAGAAAAACTCAACATGAAAATAGTCCCAAAGAAGAGAATACAAAGAGTTTGATACAGGAGAAAGTTGGTAGGGCTGGAATGTGTTGAAGGATTGTAGGACAGCAAACAATGGGGAAGAGAGGAGGGAATAGAAGTAGGGGTCAAATTGTGCAGTTTTCACAGGCCCTGGTAAGGAGTTTGGATTTAATTCTAATAGCAAGTCACTATAAATTTCTGAGCAGGGCAGTTACTTCCAGGGAATGATTCTGCTTGGAGCTGCTTAGGCTGCATGTCGGCCTCTGGATAACTCAGTCATGGTGTCTACAGAAAGGAGGAAAGGAATAGCTAGGCCTCTTGAACCTCTTGGCAGGAGGAGAAGGATGGAGGTAAAACACCCCACAGGGAGCCTATGGGACAGCCAGAACAATAATGGCCATTGCCCAGACCTTGTCATGCCTTGACTGCCCAGCATACCACAGAGCGTGACACCCCCTTGCCAGCCTTCCTTTCACTCTTCCAGTTCTAGAAACGTTCCAGTCACATTACAAGTGATCCCACACCCAACACCAGGAGCAAAAGCAAAAGCCCACACTTAAATGCTCTCTAAAGGGAGACAACGTCTCTAGTTTCCCTATTCTGTTCCATGTCCAGCATCTTTGGGTGATATTTATTTCTCCAAGTCAGGTTTGAACATGGCTCTTCTTGACCCTGCAATTGAAAGCTAAATGACAAATTACATATTGGAAGGGAAGTGGAAAGTTGTTCAGAAACTTGCATACAGGGGCTCCTCCTCCCCCAGCAGGAATGGCTGTGCCTGAACCCATAGTCACAGGGACCCTCTTCCAGCAGCAGCAGCAGCCCGCTGCTCACCAGTGATCTGGTGATGGTCACTGGCATTGTCAGACAACCTTCAGTTGTGTTGGCATTTATAGTCAACCTGTTTCATGCTCAAATCCTTTCTATTTATACTCCCTCTCCAAAACTTATTATTGTGATTGCCTTTTAAGACTGTAGAGAGTCAGGATCCCTCCCTGGGGGACAGGGACCTGCGGTGTGTCCGGCAGTATATGGAGCTGATTTCTTTCCTTTTTTCAAACAAATATTTATTTACTTTTGAGAGAGAGAGAGAGAGAGAGAGAGAGAGAGAGAGAGAGAGAGAGAGAGTGTGCGAGCACGGGAGGGGCAGAGAGAGGATCCCAAGCAGGCTCCCAGCTGTCAGCGCAGAGTCCCACGTGGGGCTTGAACTCTTGAACTCACAAACTGTGAGATCATGACTGAAAGAGCGGACCTAGACCGTCCGACTCCATTTTGTTCTGTGTCCTCCATCTTGAGTGACTATGTCCCCGACATGGCCCCCTTTCCGGGAAAACCGCAGAAAGAAATTCCCGCTCAAACCTCAGACCAGGCCTCCTCCCCTTGAGTAACTTCCTGCTTACCCGTTCAAACTTCCTGTTCAAACCATGCCCGGCAACCTGCGCAAGGGGACTCTGACCCTTCCCCAGCCAATCGACTAAGGCCACGACCATCACCTCCCAACTGCCCCTAGATCCCTATAAAACCTTTGTGCTTTTGAGACATGCCCTCTCTCTCCGGTGTCTTACCACTGCGTCAGTGCAGGTAGGGGATTGAGCTCAAGCTAGCTCGAATAAAGGCTCTTTGCTTTTGCATCGGACTCGGCTCACTGGTGGTCTTTGGGGATCAGGAATTCTGGGCATAACAATGACCTGAACCAAAATCAAGAATTCGACCTGTAATTGGCTGAGCCATCCAGCTGCCCCTGTGGAGCTGATTTCTGCAGACCTCTCTTTGTGATGACCAGAGAATGCAGACTGTATGGCTTTTAGTTCTAATCTCTGATTTGTATGTTTTCCCAGTAAATCTAGTTCTTTAAATCTTTACACGTGACACTGGAATTTGTCCTTATTCAACTTTAACTACAATAAAAAAAATTCCTTCGTGTTTTAGAACTGAAGTTGGAATGAAGTTGCGTTTTGGTGAGAGGCACTACATCTGGTGGATAGGTATATAAGGATTCCCCTGCTTTGTTAGTGGGCCGATTTCTTCCATGGACAGACTGATTTCTTTTCAGGTTCTGACTGCCAGGACTATCTCCCTGGTCTGTCGGCATCCCTGGCAGCTCCTGAGAGTGGCACAGATGAGAGCATTCCTCTTTTGGAGGTATAAAGACCTCTGTATGTTTTGTTGCCCAGCATAGGGTCCCCTTCTTGTAACTGGACCAAAGTGAGTTCACTCCTTGATGAGTCAGAAACTTCACCAGGATGAGCTGTCGCACTGAGAAAACTTTTATTTGAAGCAAATAAATTGATCGTGGAGAATTGCTTCCAAAGCTGTGACTCCGGAGAGAGGGTGAATGGCTTCCTTTTGTTTAGGTTTAGGAAGAATATTTAGATGGAGAAGCCTTGTCACCCTATGTAGAGGCGGGCATAACGTCACACATGCACCTTAAGGAAGCATGCTGTGCACACATTGTATGTTATATAAATGAGGCTGAGGCTCCTCCTTGGGTGGAGATTTCAGTTTTATATTGAGGTAAGGAGATTGTGGGTCATTGTGGACATCACTCCATGGTCCATCTGTGCAGGTGTGAGTCAGGTTTAGCTCAAAGGGTCTGTAAGACAAAGCTAGTGGCTATAAGCAGGTGGGCATTAAAGGCCAGGTCTTGGGATCTAGCTGGTGACATTCGGATCACAGAACCTGAGATCTCAAGGAAGCAAATCCCAGGGAGATATATTTGGGTATAATTGCACATCTTAGTCTTTCTTCCAGCTGTAGAGATGGGCACATGATGCTAAAAACCAGGGCTGTCAGACTCCTCAGAACTCCTCTCAAGAGGTTTTAGGGAAGATCTTCTTACACAGCTGGAGCTGTTAGGCTAGTAGGTTATGAGGTTTGGGGTGCTTGGGGACCTCCATGCCTGGCGCATGGGAAAAGTCTGAGGGACAGTATTTGTGCACTTCATCTAGCTGTGCCTCAAGCCAGTATTACCTGAGTGACCTAAATAAATAAAAATCTTTTATTGCTTAAGCAATATTCTATTCTTTGCAGGCAAGAATCCTGCCTAATTACACCAGGGCATCACTGCTTTAGCCAAACACTTTGTTGGCAAGTTTAGAGGCGACTGGGACTTGCTTTAGAAGTCAAATAATCACAGGACCTTCTTGGCTGGGTTTGGATTTTTCCTGGCAGTTAAAGTCCTTTAGCATGCTTTCAGTTTGCTGGGGGGTAAGATACTGAGAGCCTCATTAGCTTATAACAAATGTCAGAAATCTTGTTGAATCATGATCCTAGAATCTGGACTCTACCTTTGAAATTTCTATCTCTTAGCAGCACAAAACAGGCTACTCCCCAAGCTCTAAGGCCTCAGTTGAATACTTTTATTTTTGTCCCTGACTTTAAAACAGTAGACAGGAGGGGGAAATGTGTAGACTGCATTCAGCAAATGCATTTATATTTTTTATTAAAAATGAAAAAGGAGGATTTTCCCCTTGCACCATTTAAAAATCACTATCAGAAAAAAATTAATTGAAAAGTTGGAGATTATTAAATAGTATTTTCAGTATATCTACATTGTTTTTGCTATTCGTGCTAAAAACTAAAATTATATATTTGAAAGGTTTTTAATTTTTTTCCTTTTTTCTGGTGACTTTATTTTTTTATTTTTATTTAAATTTTAGTTAATTAACATACAGTGCAATATTGATGTGAGGGCAATACAGTGATTCATAATTTACATACAATACTTGATGCTCATCACAAGTGCCCTCTTTAATACCTATCACCCATCTAGCCCATCCCCCACCCACCTCCCTCCATCTACCCTCAGTTTGTTCTCTATCCTAAAGGGTCTCTTGTGGTTTGTTTCCCTCTCTCTGTTTTTTACTCCCGTCCTATATGTTCATCTGTTATATTTCTGAAATTCCAAATATGGGTGATATGGTATTTGTTTTTCTCTGATTGACTTATTTTACTTAGAATAATATATTCTAGCTCCATCCATGTTGTTGCAAATGGCAAGATTTCATTCTTTTCTTTTTGATGACTAACATCCTACACACACACACACACACACACACACACACACACACACACACACTATCTTTTTTATCCATTCATCAAAGGACATTTGGGCTTTCTCCATAATTTGGCTGTTGATAATGCTGCTATCAACATTGGGGTGCATGCACTCCTTTGAATCTGTATTATTCTATCCTTTGTGTAAATAGTGGAATTTCTGGATTGTAGGGTAGTTCTATTTTTAGTTTTTTGAGGAACCAGTTCGCATTCCACCAACGGTGCAAGAAGGTTCCCCTTTCTCTACATCTTCACCTATACCTGTTGTTTCCTGTGTTGAGGTGGAATCTCATTGTGGTTTTGATTTCTATTTCCCTAATGAGTGATGTTGAGCATCTTTTTATATGTCTGTTAGTCATCTGGATGGCTTTTCTTTGGAAAAGTGTCTATTCCTGTCTTCTGTCCATTTCTTAACTGGGTTATTTGTTTTGGGTGTTGAGTTTGATAAGTTCTTTATAGAGTTTTGATACTAACCCTTTTTGGGTACATCATTTGCAAATATCTTTCCTCAATCCATTGGTTGCCTTTTAGTTTGGTTGACTGTTTCCTTCTCTGTGCAGAAGCTTTTTATATCGATGAAGTCCCAATAGTTCATTTTGCTTTTTATTCCCTTGCCTCCGGCAATGTGTCTGGTAAGCTTGATATGGCAGAGGTCAAAGAGGTTGCCGCCTGTTTTTTATCCTGTAGGATTTTAATGGATTCCAATCTTACATTTAGGTCTTTCAACCATTTTGAATTTATTTTTGTGTATGGTGTAAGAAAGTGGTCTAGTTTCATTTTTCTGCATGTTGCCGTCCAATTTTCCCAGTACCATTTGTTGAACGGACTGACCTTTTTCCTTTGGATGTTCTTTCATGCTTTGTTGAAGATTAGTTGACCATATAGTTGTGGGTCCATTTCTGGGTTTTCTATTCTGTTCCATTGTTCTATGTATCTGTTTTTGTGCCAGCAACGTACTGTCTTGATGACTATAGCTTTCTTTGTAATATAGCTTGAAATCTGGAATCATGATGCTTCCAGTTTTGTTTTTCTTTTTCAGAACTGCTTTCGCTATTCGGGGTCTTTTGTGGTTCCATAAAAATTTTAGAATTGTTTGTTGTAGGTGTGCAAAAAATTCTGGTGGTATTTTGAGAGGGATTGCATTAAATGTGTAGATTGTTTTGGGTTGTATAGACATTTTAACAATGTTTGCTTTTCCAATCCATGAGCATGGAATGTTTTTCCATTTGTTTGTATCTTCAATTTCCTTCATAAGCTTTCTAAAGTTTTCAGAGTATAGATCTTTTACCTCTTTAGTTAGATTTATTCCTAAATATCTTGTTGTTTTTGGTGCAATTGTAAATGGGATCAATTCCTTGATTTCTTTTTCTGCTACTTTCTTATTGGCCTTTATAAATGCAACAGATTTCTGCACATTGATTTTATATACTAAGACTTGGGTGAATTCATGTATTAGTTCTAGCAATTTTTTTGGTGGAGGCTTTTAGGCTCTCTACATAGTGTGTCATGTTGTCTGCAAATACTGAAAATTTGACTTATTTCTTGCCAATTTGGATGCCTTTTATTTCTTCTTGTTGTCTTGCTGAGGTTAAGATTTCCAGTACTATGTTAAATAGTAATGGTGAGAGTGGACATCTTTGTCTTGTTCCTGACCATAGGGGAAATGCTCTCAGTTTTTCTACATTGAGGATGATATTAGCTGTGGGTCTTTCATATATGACCTTTATGATGTTGAGATATGTTCCATCTAACAGCACAGAGTCTGACACAGGGTTCAATCTCACGAACTCTAAGATCACGATCTGAGCCAAAATCAAGAGTCAGGTGCTTAACCACCTGAGCCACCCAAGAGCCCTATTATCCTTTCTTTTATTAACGTTGTGTATCATATTGATTGATTTGCAATATTGAGCCAACCCTGCAACCCAGGAATAAATCCCATTTGATCATGGTGAATAATTCTTTTTATGTACTGTTGAACTACAATTGCTGGTATTTTTTTCAATTTTTATTTATTTATTTTGGGAGAGAGAGAGAGAAAGAGTGCACACATGTGAATGGTGGAAGAACAGAGAGAGAGGGAGAGAGAGAATCTCAAGCAGGCTCCACACTATCAGCACAGAGCCTGATGTAGGGGTCAATTTCATGAACTGTAAGATCATAGCCTGAGTTGAACTCAAGAGTTGGACACTTAACCAACTGAGCCACCCAGGAGCCTCTCAATTTGCTAGTAATTTATTGAGAATTTTTGCATCCATGTTCATCAGGGATATTGGCCTATATTTATCCTTTTCAGTGGGATCTTTGTCTGGTTTTGTAATCAAGGTAATGCTGACTTTGTAGAATGAGTTTGGAAGTTTTCCTTCTATTTCTATTTTTTGGAGCAGTTTCAGAAGAATATATATTAAGTCTTCTTTAAATGTCTGATAGAATTCCCCTGGGAAGCCATCTGGCCAGGACTTTTGTTTGTTGGAAGATTTTTGATTACTGATTCAATTTCTTGGCTAGTAATAGGTCTTGTCACAATTTCTATTTCTTCCTATTTCAGTTTTAGTAGTTTATGTGTTTTTAGGAGTTTATCCATTTCTTCCAGATTGCCCAGTTTATTGGCATTAATTTTTCATAGTATTCTCTTATGAAATACAAATATCACTGTGGTGTTGGTTGTGATCTCGCCCCTTTCATTGGTGATCTTATCTACTTGGGTCCTTTCTTTTTTCTTTTTGATAAGTCTGGCTAGGGGTTTATCAATTTTACTAATTCTTTCAAAGAATCAGCTCTTAGTTTCATTGATCTGTTCTACTTTGTTTGTTGTTTTGTTTGTTTTTATATTGCTTATTTCTGCTCTAATCTTTATTATTTCTTTAAAAATTTTTAATGTTAATGTTAATTTTATTTATTTTTGAGTAAGAGAGAAAGACAGAGAGTAAGCAGGGGGAGGGGCAGAGAGAGAGAGGGAGACACAGAATCTGAAGCAGGCTCCAGACTCTGAGCTGTCAACACAGAGCCCAATGTAGGGCTTGAACTCACAGACTGCAAGATCATGACCTGAGCCGAAGTCAGATGCCCAATCGACTGAACCACTCAGGTGCCTCTCTAATCTTTATTATTCCCTTTCTTATTTCCCTTCTTCTGCTGGCTTTGGGCTTTACTTGCCCTTTACTCGTCCTTTTCTAGCTCCTTTAGGTGTAAAGTTAGGTTGAATATTTAAGACCTTTCTTGCTTCTTGAGATAGGCTTGTTTTGCAATATACTTCCCTCTTAGGAGTGTCTTTGCTGCATCCCAAAGGTTTTGGACTGTTGTGTTTTCATTTTCATTTGCTTCCATGTATTTTTAAATTTCATCTTTAATATCCTGGTTAACCCATTCATTTTTTAGTAGGATGTTCTTTAACCTCCATGTATTTGAGGGCTTTCCAATTTTTTTTGTCTCATGGTTGACTTCAAGTTTCATGGCATTTTGATCCAAAAATATGCATGGTATGATCTTGATCTTTTTGTACTTGTTGAGGACTCATTTATGACTCAGTATGGGATCTGTTCTGGAGAACGTTCCATGTGCATTCAAGAAGAATGTGTATTCTTCTCCTTTAGCATGAAATGTTCTGAATGTATCTGTTAAGTCCATCCAATCCAGTCTGCCATTCAGAGCCATTGTTTCCTGTTGACTTTATGCTTAGATGATGTGTCCCCTGCTGTAAGTGGGTGTTGAAGTCCCTACTATTATTGTATTATTATCAATAACTTTCTTTGGTTGTAATTCATTGATTTATATATTTGGATTCTTTCAAGTTGGAGGAATAAATATTTACAATTGTTAGATCTTCTTGATGGATAGACCCCTTGATTATAATATAATGCCCTTCTTCATCTCTTGTTACAATCTTTGGGTTAAAATCTAGTTTGTCTGATATAAGTATGGCTAATCTGGCTTTCTTTGGATGTCCATTAGCAAGATAGATGGTTCTCTATCTTCTCAGTTTCACTCTTCAGGTGTCTTTAGGTCTAAAATGAGTCTCTTGTAAGCAGCTTATAGATGGATCTTTTTTTTTTTTTTAATGCATTCTGATATTGTGTCTTTTGATTGGAGCATTTGGTCTATTTATATTCAGATTGATTGTTGAGAGATATGACTTTAGTGACATTGTGTGTGGTGGTGTTCTTTGGTTCTTTCTAGTCTTTGTTGCTTTTCGTCTTTTTGTTTTGTTTTGTTTTTCACTCAAGGACTTCTCTTTAAAGTTTATTGCAAAGGTGGTTTAGTGATCACAAACTCCTTTAGTTTTTGTTTGTTTGGGAAATTTTATCTCTCTTTCAATTCTGAATGACAGCCTTGTCAGAATTATTTACTTGCCAGAATTATTTACTGCATATTTTTCCCATTAAGCACGTTGAATATATACTGCCACTCCTTTCTGGCCTGCCATGTTTCTGGGGACAGATCAGCTGTGAACCTGATCTGTCTTCCCTTGTAGGTTAAGGACTTTGTTTTCTCTTGCTGCTTTCATGATTCTTTCTTTGTCTGTGTATTTTGTGAATTTGAATGTAATATGCCTTGGTGATGGTAGACTTTTGTTGAATTTAATGGGAGTTCTCTGTGCTTCTTGCATTTTGATGTCTATGTCCTTCTTTAGAGAATTTTCCTGCTATAATTTTTTTAAATAAACCATCAGCCCCTTTTTCTCTCTCTTCATCTTCTGGGACTCCTATGATATGAAGATTAATAAGTTGCTTAGGATCCTTTACCTTTCTTTCCCTCTTCTTTTCAGCTTCATTATTTTCCAGAAATTTATATTCTGTATCACTAATTCACACCTCTGATTTGTCCATCCTCTTTTTATGGCCTGCATTTGGGTTTGCTTCTCAGTTATAGGATTTTTAATTTCAACTCGGCTTGGTTTTATTCTTTTATCTCTGCAGAAAGGAATTCTCTAGTGTTTTCTATACATCGTTCAAGTCCAGCTAGTATCCTCATACTCGTTCTAAATTCTAGTTCAGATATCTTACTTATATCTGCATTGATGAAGTCCCTGGCTGTGAGATCTACTTCCTGGTCTTTCTTTTGGGGTAAATTCCTCCATCTCATCATTTTGTCCAGAAAAGAAGAGAAGAAAGAAAGAAAGAACAAAAAACAAACAAACAAAGAAAAAGCCAAAATACCCCCCAAAAAACTAGATCCTGGATGTGTTTTGGTCTGCTTGCTAAAAGAATAGAGATCCAAAAATAAAAATATAAAAAAAAATTAATAAAAGAAAATGAAATGAAAATACAGGAAAACATTTAAAAATACAAAGAAAAGTAAAATTAAAAATTAAAAAAATAATAAAAGTAAAAAAGAAATTGAAGAAATAAGTGAAAAAAATAATTAAATAAAAAATAAAAGTAAAAAGGAAGTTAGATCCTATTTCCCCTAGAGCTGAAGCTTTGCAGCACTCTATGATCAGTAGACTCGTTGCAAGCCAGTTGTTTGCGCAGGTCTTCTGGGGGAAGACCTGTTGCTCTGATTCTCAGGCCGACTTGCCCTAGAGGAAATGCCCCTCCAGGGCACAGTGGGGTGGGCTTGGTGTAACGGGCTCCAGCCTCCGCTAGGTGGCGCTCTTTTGCTCCCTGAAGGCTTTCAGGGCTGATGAGCAGGATGAACATGGCGGCACCCTGCTTGCTGGCCCCAGAGCTGAAAGTTCCCAGCTGTGGACTCTTCAGAGAACCCTCACAGAATAGAATCAATCACCCCTCTAGTGTCACCGATGTCAGTCAAAACCCTGCGTTCACCCTGCCTGGGTCCAAGATTTTAATATCAGAGGCCCAAGAGTGTTTCAAGTCTCCAAATTTTAGGGACTCCCTCAGGGTGAACTCACTCTGTGCCTCTGGGACAGGGTTTTGCTGTGCTTCTGCCGTTTGCCAGCTGATACAAGGAAAGTGGTTGCACAACCATGCAGCAGTTCAGAGTTTATGGCAAAACATAGCAGAAAGGCAGCATCCCAGCTCGGTGCCCTCGGCTGGAGCCCCCACTCCTATGCTTTCGAGCAGTGCAGCACGTTGGCCCCACCCATTCTTGTGACCCAGGGAATCCTTAGATCGGCTGTCACTCCTAGGACTCCACCCCGCTTCACCACCTGAGCACCTTAGAGTCAGGCACATCCCCCCTGGTAGTGGACTTCTAAAAGCTCAGATTTTGTATTCTGTTGCTTCTAATGATCTGTGGTAGCCTCAGATAGCTCTATGCCCCCCAAGTCAACTCTCTGCACCTCCTATCTCCCAGAAGGTGGTCACTTTTCTACTTGTAGACTTGGAGTTTTTGTTCTCTCAGACCTCCAATTGATTTCTTCGGTGTTGAGAATGATTTGAGAACAATCTAGCTGTGTTTAAGGGTCGAGACAAGCTTAGGGTCCCCCTATTCCTCTACTTTCTTAACTCGTCCTCCTCAAAATGTAATTTGTAAAAGCCCTTGATTCTGACTAACATTTTCTAATTAGGCATTCTAATTTCTTTCACCTTTATGAACCATGATGTTATATTTTTATATACCCTTTTTCCTTTGAGTTCTGAAGAGCCTTTTAAAAATACTTCATTTCAAGGGGCGCCTGGGTGGCTCAGTCAGTTAAGCCTCTGACTTCGGCTCAGGTCATGATTTCACGGCTTGTGAGTTCAGTCCTGCGTCAGGCTCTGTGCTGACAGCTCAGAGCCCGGAGCCTGTTTTCAATTCTTTGTCTTCCTCTCTCTCCACTCCTTCCATGCTCACGCTCTGTCTCTCTGTCTCCCAAAAATAAATAAATATTAAAAATATATATTTCATTTCTGGGTAAATGTATGAATGGATTGTAAATGCATCAACGATTATTGATAAAATGATTTAATACTTAATTTTTAAAGTTTAAACAGTATGAACTTCATTAGAAAGGAAAATATATTTAAAGAAGAGGAATCAATTATAAACTATTCAAAGGTAAACATTCATTTACATATGGTTACATATCAAGTCAATTATAGCATATTTATTAAAATCATTTTTAGAAGTATTTCTCGGCTAGTTGGTTTTGACTCAACTTCATAGTGAAACTTAGCTCTTATGATTGTCCCTTAGTAACAAAACATACTTTAGTAGAAAGACACAGCTTGCCTTAAGAAACCCTCAAATACAAAATACAAATTCTGATATTTGATAAAAATGGAGGTAAGTATCCAGGTGTAGGAAGAATTCTTTCAAAGAATTAATCACATCTTATTTACCAAGACATTTCTGTTAGTGGTTTATTTCCAAAATGTACTTTTAGCCATTGTGCTAGTTTTCTTTCACTATATAACAAATTACCATAAACTCTGCAGCTTGAAGCAACACCCAGTTTTAGTTCACACATGGTTGTGTAGGTCAGACGTCTGAGCATGGATGGCACGGCTGTGTTCTCTGTTCTGTGTCTCAAAGGTGGAAATCAGGGCATTGGCCAGGCTGGGTTACTTTCTGGAGGCTCTGGGGAAGAATGCAGGTTATTGGAAGATTTCAGTTCCCTGTGGCGGTAGGACTGAGGTCCCCTTTCTTTATTGGCTGTCAGCTGGGGACGGCTCTCAGCTCCTAGATGTCACTCACATTCCTTGACACTTGCTCCCCTCCATCTCCAAAGTGAGCAACAAAGAATCTCTTGTGTCAGACCTTCCTCCACACTCCACCCCACGCATTGAATCTCTTTCACCAGGACACCCGTCTCTTTTAGGGGCTCACCTGATTAGGTCAGGCCCACTGAAGATAATTTCCCCTGTCTTAAGATTTGGTACCTTTATTTTATCTCACATAATCCTTCACAGCAGCACCTAGGTTAGTGTCTGTTAAATAACTGGGAGAAAGTTTGTATGCCCTGGAGGCAGGGGTTGGACTGGATCTTGAGAACTGTCTCAGAATTCTGCCTGAATTTACAGCAGTGGAGTGTCCCATGATTCGATTTTTAAAAAATCCATTTAAAAAATATGACTCCTAATCCAAAATGAGAGGTTAGTTGGAAGATTTGATAGCCATTTAAGAGGGAGTTAAACCCCTGTAGTTCAAATTCCAAGAAAGTAATGACACTATCTGTGTAGGCTTCACTCCAGTACCTTTCCCATCAATGTGAGACACTTACTGCCCTCCTCCCTCCAGCAAGACGATCCCTATAGTCAGCACTGCATGCTTGGTGCGCTTCGGGGGCTTATGAAAGGAAAGCTTGGAAATCTATCAGCGCACCCCTGGCTTGGAGGAGGGGAGGGTCTCACTCGTGTTTTTTTAGCCTCACACATGGCTTGTCTCTTCCCAGGAAAGTGCCAGTCACAGGATAGCAGCGCCTCTGTCAGCCCCGTCTCTGTCATCTCTGTGCTCTCCTGCTCAGAGGCAGAAATGCAGTCCCAAAGGCCCAGTTGTACTCCCGCATCAATTCCCTTTATGTCTCCTGAGGCTGAGCTGCAAAAACACTCCCTGTGTTCTGCCAGCCACTTAATCTCTTCTCCTCATTTCAAACTTCAATATACTCTTTTAAAAAAGAATCATACCCAAACCTCCCCCACAGCCAAATGGCCTAAGCGACTCTGCTTCTTGGACTCCAGTGCCCTCATGAATGTTCATAATGTTGTCTCCCATCATGAAGAAAGTGTTCAATCATGTACCGTACTCTGTTTAAGGACACAGGGAGGTGTGTAAAATTGCCATATTTCTAGTTAGCTGTCATCCCAGCGTGGAATCACCTTGTGCCCAGAGACTCATTCATTCCCGAATCAAGTTCATTCGTTGTTAACGGCGTTTTTCATGGGTTTTCGGACTCTGTGGTGAGTTCGAGATTGCTGTACTGTAGAGGTTACCCTGATTCACCCTGGGTGCGTTGGCTCCAGCTGTTTGTTCCTGAGTCACCAGATCTCAAGTCTAGAAAGTGTGCCTCAACCTGCAATGAAGAGTGGTTTTGTATGACGGGTTCTAGTTCCAGCTGTTCTGGGCTCAAGTACCAGCTCGTCTACTCACTAACTAGAGTCATTCACTGTTTCTGTGCTTTGATTTCCTATCTTACGAGATGTGCTTGTTAGGGTGACTGGCGGGCAATCAGGTCTTACTATGTCAGGCGTTATTTCAAGCCCCTCCACCTCGTGCATTGAGGGCTAAGCCAGTGGATACATTTCTTGCCCTTTAGCTCAAGAACTGACAGATCTGGTCAGTACATGACATTTCTTTTACTTTCAACATATGTCCAGAATCTAACCACTTCTCCCCATCATCACACCCATCCCCTTTGGTCCAAGCCGTCAAACATCTCTTACCTGGACAATTACAATAGTCTCCTGATGGCCTCCTTGCTTTTATCCTTGCTCCCCCCACCACCTCCTGTCTGTCCTTTATCTGGAAGCTAAGATGATACCTTAAAAATGTGAGTCTGGTCATGATCACTCCTATGCTCAGAATCCTGCAATGATGTCTCATGTTTCTCAGCGTAAAAACAAAACCCCTTATAATGGCCTATAGGCCCTTCATTATAGCTGCCCCCTTCCAGCTCTCTGACTTTCTTCCTGCTCACACTTGCTCCTGCCAAGTGGCTCTCTCTGTGAGCTGGTTCTCCAACAGGCCGGGCCTGCTTTTTGCACGTGTTCATTCTTGCCTGGAATGCTCTTCCCTCAGAGGTGTGTCATCTCCTTATCTCTTTGTTCAGATGCCCCTCCTCAAAGACATTCACCTTGACATTCTCCTCTCCTACTCCTCCTTTCCCTTAACTTGTGCTGCCTTTTCTTTTTCCCTACTGCATATTGTAATTTTGTTACACCAAATGTTTAACACAGCTTCTGGTTCCTGTTTCCCTGTGACAGGATAAAAGCCCCCCAGGGGCAGGGATACTGGTTCTCTGATGTATCCTAAGTGCTTGGAATAGCACCCAATGCATAGTAGGGACACAACAGTATTTGCTGATTAAAGAATGAACGGATGTTGTGCCGGGGAAGACAAAGAGAAAGATGGCCGTGTTGGCAGTTTGAAAGCTGATGCAACACAAAAAGCAATGTGGAACTGTAAATAAGAACAGCATGAATCAAAGAGACAGAATGCTGCGAGATGTGATTACGGTATCCAGAGTCCCATCTGAACCTATTGGATTTACATTCATCTTTTCAGGCACGTGTAGATACGTAAGTGGTAATCTAGTGTTTCACCCAGTGTCTGATTATAGGTGCTAAAGAAATACATTTTGATTCACTCACTGTCAGCTCTATAATTGTCAAACTCAGGTGTGTCTGTGAGGCAAACTTTAACAATTTCTGAGGAGAGGGAAGAGGCTGGGACTGAGGGGTTGATCTGAATTATAGTTTTGACCTATGAGGGCATAGTGGACAGATCTCGTTTGGGCTTTGAATTCCTACAGACATGGATTTGAGTTCTAACGCTGTCATCTTGTAGCTATGTGGCCTTGGTTAGGGTGTTTTATACCTCAAACCTTCAACTTCCTCTGCTGCAAAGTAGGGAGAAGTAATACCAGACTTAATAATATTATCCTAGGGGCTCCTGGGTGGCTCAGTCGGTTAAGCGTCCGACTTCGGCTCAGGTCATGATCTCACGGTCCGTGAGTTCGAGCCCCATGTCGGGCTCTGTGCTGACAGCTCAGAGCCTGGAGCCCATTTCAGATTCTGTGTCTCCCTCTCTCTCTGCCCCTCCCCTGTTCATACTCTGTCTCTCTCTATCTCAAAAATAAAATAAAACGTTAAAAAAAATTTTTTTAATTAAAAAAATAATATTATCCTAAAAATAAGATATAATTTGGTGAAAGTATGTGTTTAACAAATATTGACTTGTTATTGTTGTTGAATATACATGGAGAACTTAGGCTTGATTTAGATATTAGTCTTTATATTTATTATAGGTTGAATTATGTCCCTCAAAATTCATATTTGAATTCTTAATCCTCAATGTGACTGTATTTGGAGACAGGGCCTATAAGAGGGTAAAATAAGGTTGAATGAAGTCATAAGGGTGGGACTCTGACCTGACGGGATTAGTGTCCTTGTGAGAGGAAACCCCAGAGTCTGCTCTCACTCACTCTCTGCCATGTGAGGATACATCGAAAATGTAGCCATCAGCAAGTTAGGAAGAAGGTCCCCACCAGTAACCAAACAGGACAGTAACTTGATCTGGAACTTCCCAGCCTCCAGAACTGTGAGCAATAATTTTCTGTTGTTTAAGGGAACCACTCTGTGGCATTCTGTTATAGCAACCCAAAGCGATGAAGATAATATTCAATGGTGTTTCACAGACTGAAATTTAGGTGAATCTTCAGTATGTAGTCAGCATCTGGGATAACACTGGGCAGTTCCAAATCTTGGAGACAGGGTGTTCTCAAGGCCTGTGTATTATACAGATTCTGGCAAATGAGCTGGAATTCCAGAAAGAGCCCTTGTTCCTGCAGAAAATTGGACTGATGCTTGGGGTCTAAAGTGGAAGGAAGACCCAGTAGTGAAAAGAGAGCCCAACTCTCCCATACTCGGACTCACTCCAGATTGCAGATGGTGGGGGAGGGCAGAAGTATTTGATATACTTCTTTCTTTGTTCCTGTCTTCTTGATGGACCAGACAAAACTGAGGCTACAGGTGAAGGGCACCAGTGCCCAGATCTGAGAGGGGCCAGGGAAGATGAGGGCTGATGAATCGTCTTTGTCTGGTAAGTGCTCATCCCCACTAGAACTTACAGAGCTTTTAAAGGCAAAACCTGATACGACCACATTAAAATGTGGATTGTTTTATAATTACAGGTGCATGCTATCTTTCAAAGATATTTAAACAAGTTATTTATATTCATGTTTCACATGTAGTTAATAGAACTGAAAGTGATTTTTTAGCTATATCTAATGGACTAAATTCTCTAACATATCGTTGAGAGATTCATACAAGCTCTTTTGGGCAGTCCTATCAAGCGATTGTCCTTTACCCAAGGTCTGGGTCTAGGTTGTGTTCTCAATGTGTGGTCTTTATTTTTACCATCAGTGTATTGAGCATTTAGCATTGATAATATTTCCTGCAGCTTGAGAGATTTATCCTCCTAATTGGATATTGTTATTTCCCTTGCTTGGGTAGCCAGAATATCTGAATTTGCCCTAATTAGAATTGACTTCTCTGGGTTGACAAAAAGCCCTACAGTCTAAGTCATGATATGCATAAGGAGTGAACTTAGTTTTCTAAAGAATCAATACTTTTCTGTTTGGTTTATGACAATTCAAAAATTCCATAAAAACTTTTCTAGAAATAATTTTGAAAAGTTTTCAAAGTATAAAACACACACATGTAAAACATATAACTACAATGTGGAGATTCACCTAAAATCTTTCTAGTCAACATCCTTTCGTGTAGGAGGTTTAAACTCTCCAACTATAATCAATAGAAATTAGTAAAAGTAAGTATTGGTCATATTGCAAAGCACTGGTGAGCAAAGCAAAGTTCTTGGCTTTGGGAGCCCACGGATTAAAAAAAAATTTTTTAACGTTTATTTATTTTTGAGAGAGACAGAGACAGAATGTGAGTGGGTTAGGGGCAGAGAGAGAGGGAGACACAGAATCCAAAGCAGGCTCCAGGCTCTGAGCTGTCAGCACAGAGCCCGACGCGGGGCTGGAACTCACGAGCTGTGAGATCATGACCTGAGCCAAAGTCGGACGCTCAACCGACTGATCCACCCAGGTGCCCTGGGAGCCCATGGATTAAAGATGGGAGAGAGACAAGTTTGATAGCAATTGTAACACTGTGGAATCTGCTAAGGGAGAGAGAGATTCACAGGTTGCTATAGAAACAAAGAGGAGAGGCCTTTAACTCAACATCATCAGAGGTGTCATGGAAGTTTTCTTAAATATATAATACCGAAGGTGACTGTTGAAAGATAAATGAAAATGATCCAGATGGGAGGAGAAAGGCAGGAGGAAGAGTAAGACACTACGGGCAGAAGGAACAGTGTGTTCAAAGGTTGGAAAAAATGGGATGTATTTGGGGAAACTTCATGTTTATGAGAGTACTGTATTGTGGGTGACGAGGCTGACGCCAGGCCGTGAAAGATCTTATATTTTAGGATGTTTGGGTGAAGAGACACAATGTGTTTATAGAAAGTGGAGTTTTGTGATTATTTTTGTACTTTAAAAATTTCACTTATTCTCCCAAAGAATGATAATAATGTCTACTTATCTTTCCTTGTTTACTCCTCATCATAATCTGTGTCTAGCTGGGTATTTGTAATGTATTGGACACTACTAAAAAGATAATAGTTTTGGGCTATTGCCTTATTTTCCTTTCTTAACTTTTACCTCTATTCAATTTTCAGTTATACACGCTAGCCAATAATGACAGAATAGGGGTCGTGATAACTTGTCTAACTGCTCCCTCTATCCATTTATTAGCCTGCATTTTACTGGTTAAGTGGGAACACGGTCAAAAGAAATTATGTGGCTATTGGGAACTGAAACCAGCAATATTCCTTGTCCGTGTTGAAAAACACTGAGAGTAGACATTGTTTTTTGTCCTTATGTTAATCAGTGCTGGGACCAGGCAAACATAACTTAGCTGTTTGCTTCAAGAAATGCCTGCTCGTGAAAGAAAAGAAAATCAATTGAAGGAAAAGTAAAGAGAATCAATGAAATAGCTTGCTCATCGAGACTTGCTTCAAGACCTCTGCCTCTCTGTCTCTACCAATCCAAAGTTATTTTAATAATAATAAAAAAATTCTGCTCAATCTCAACCAGTTTCCAACTTGCAAGGCTCACTTTAAAACTACCCAGCCATGACCTTAAACTCTATAAATACTCTGTCCTAAGGTAGTGTTCTGCCCTACTGGTCCACAGATTTTTTTCTAGTGTTTTTATTGGGAGAAATTGACATTTAATACTATTCTGCTTTAAGTTAGCTTTGACATTCTACTGTTAGAATGATATTCTGATGAAGTTACTGCAGCAACATTGCCCATAAGATAGTATTTGAAGACTTGGTGAGAGATGCTGGGTAGATGAGAACGTAAATTTACAAAGTCATTTACTTTTTGCAGACACAATTTTATCAAATGATGTGGGGTGATAGAAGGGAGCAGAGAGAGGGAGAATGGAGATTTTGGGTGGTGGTGAGGAGTGGGGGACTTTCCTCTTTGCTGCGGAGGTGGTAGAGTCCAACGTATGGCTTCATGATGCCCTTCATAATCTGACCTCTGCTTACCCCTCCACTTACCTGATGCATCCCTTGGCCCCCCTCACAATCTCCTATCCACACAGATTTGTTTTGCAAACATTCTAGGTACTTGGTTTTCTCTGGGCCTCTACACATGCTGTTCCATTTGTTTGGATCAATTTTCTCCATATTTAACTGGTTATTCCCCATGCTTCTTTCCTTTTCAGGTCAGTTATTACTTCCCCTGGGGATTGTTTAAAAACCTCTAAGACTATAGTGATGCCCCTCTTATATAACCTTGTAGTGTTCTGTGATTGCCCTGTTATAATACTCACTGCACTATTAGTTAGACTTTACCTGGTTGTCTCTTACCCATTCCAGATAGTAATCTCCTTGGGAGAAAGATTATATACTGTTTTTTTCTATGAACTTCCCACTTAGCATACTGCCTGCATAATAGATGCATAATAAATATTTGTAGATTAAATGAATAAACACTTGCCGGCTGCCTCCAATTACTGTCTCTCATCCTCCAGTGTCTGTGTTCGTCTTGAGACCATTTCCTTCTGTTGGACACAACTGACCTGTTAGTTTTGAAAATTTATTTCACGTGTTGATTTTACTTCTATGAAACACATTTTTTTCCTTCATCGATTTTGTATATCAGAGGGGTACTTGCATTCTAGCTGGTTATAGGACTTGAACTAGGAACTAAATAGCAAATTTTAAAGCTGCATGCACTGAAAACTTTATTTCATGAATGTGCCCTCCTTCATGTAATTCTTGGATTCCTATTGCATATAATCAATGAGTATACGTTTACACACTGGAATCACTTCCTCCTGAATATTCAAACTTCTTCTTCTTTTTTAATCCCAGTTCTTGGGATACAAAATTGTCCTAGCAATTGTGCTTCATAACATCAGCACATAAGTTCCTTTGGTGTTCCCTAGTGTGCCTTCCACCCACTGACCGCTCACTCTACCCCATTTCCACCCAAGTTACTTACCATTAAATTACTGTGGTTGCCTGAATTTCTCTAAGCCATCAAGACCAATGAGGCATGTTCCTCTATGTTTCTGAAGCATCAGTGAGTCTATGTTAGCACCTTATACAAGGGGGCCAAGCGGAACAGACCCGGTATTAGGGTGGCAGTCTCAATACCCAAGTTAGCACTTATCTTGGGATAACTGAATGTAGCAGTACAATCCTGATGAGGAAGTCCACATGTTGAGGTTTGAGGAATACTGAGAAGTCCACCCACTCCAAAATATCTTGTTCACCAGCTGTCAACATTTCTAATGACCAGTGTTTGAAGACCATCTTTTATTTTCTTTATTATTATTTTTTTAAATGTTTTATTTTATTTTGAGACAGAGAGAGACAAAGCACAAATGGGGGAGGGGCAGAGAGAGAGGGAGACACAGAATCTGAAGCAGACTCCAGGCTCTGAGCTGTCAGCACAGAGCGTGAGATCATGACCTGAGTGGAAGTCGGAAGCTCAACTGACTGAGCCACCCAGGCGCCCCAGAGACCATCTTTTATTTTTAAAAAATCTCCCAAAAAGGTAGATTTCACAGAAAAAGATAAGACAACTTCATATTTATGGTACCTACTGTAACTTCAGTGGGATTGACTTTCTATAGGTGAAATGTCGGATCCAGCTCTGAGGATTTGAACCATAGACCAGATCTCTGGAGAGGAGACAGATGTTCAAAGACAAATTTCAGGTACTCTGATGCAGGTATACCCCAATATATAATGACTTCCAGTCACAATCCATATTCAGAACCCCAGACTCCTCTTCCCTATAGTGTCTATGGGAGATTCTCTAGAAATTTCTGTCAGTTAAAGAAAATAGTGAAATTTCTCTGTCTGTTTCTTTTCTATCAGTTCCGTTATTTCTTCATCTCCTTGGTTGCCTATCTTTGGAATCCTCATCTCCACTCTGTCCAAGGCGACAGCTGATGTTTCTGCTGATTGCTTTCTGCATCCCGGGAACTCTGACTTATATAGTATTTATGCTGTGAGTGCTATGATAGATTGTAGGACAGCACAGCTAAGGCAAGGCTTTCATATCTGATAAGGATTTAGAAACAGCTATGGGATAAACAAGGGAATTGGCAACCCAGTGAGCAGCTTATAATTACTGAAATGTGGCTCGTCTTACAACTTCCAGACTCATGCTTGTTGGTGACTGCATTAAGCATTACCTGTGTCTGTCATATTTGGTTCTTCTCTCCTTTTGGGCACTCAAGTTTTAGCCCCCGTGGCAGTCGGATAAACCATGAGACTAGTTCTGGTCAATAGCTTGTGAAGGAAAACAGGATATGGGAGGTCCCAGGCAAAATTTCCTTTGCAAGCCCCTACCTATATAAACAATTTGATCTAAAAGCATATTACAAAATTCATAGGGCTGTGGGAGGTATTTATCAATGAAAGTTTAGAATAATGGTTATAGAAGAAGTACGGAGGTATTTGAGTATTGTCCAATCATTTGCAGGTAAAGATTTGTTTTGTAGTGTCCAAGAACCATCTCTTTATTTTTCAGTTCCAGAACTATGTTTTCACCTTTATTGTCAAATGCACCATTTCTGGCAAATTTAATATCTTGCACTGGGAGAAAAGGATGGCAACACTGTTATCACTTACAATGCCATGGCTCTTTGGAAGCTGTTTGTATTGAAACAATATAGAATTCCTTGCCTCTGCACTTCTCCAGTTCCAGGCGTTGAATGCTGCTTATATCATCAGTCCTGACACTGCATTACCCATTCTGCCATTCCTGAATCCTGGCTTCCAATGATTCCCTCAAAGGTTGTTACCAGGCTTTTGTTTTGTTTTGTTTTTGATGATGCTCACACGTCATCTTCCCCATGCATGAAAAAAAAAATGTGAATAATCATTCATTTTTGGTCATGTTATGTGTACTGTTTAGAAGGTTATAGTGTAAGGGAATATAACACAACTTCTGGCCATCTCTTCTCTTAAACTCCATAGGGCTGTCATCTCTGCATTCCTAAAATGCAATCTCTTTCAATGTTGTTTACATCCCTGAATTTCACATGCTGACAAGGGCAGGGAGGGTAGGTGAGAGGCCCGTGGGCAGAGTGAGAAGAGCAGCCTCATTCATACAACAAATGTCTGGTCGCTCATCTGGCATGCTTAAGACAGACCTGAAAGAATGTGCCATCACCACAACAACTGGAGGCAAGAGAAGACATCAACTCCAGAGCCCATTGGTGTTAAAGAGCAGTGATGTAAGTCAACATTTGCTCCAGAAGGACAGGCAATCCCCACATCCTCCCACTCTCTGTCATGTTACGCTGAGCCTTCATGAGAGGTGGCATCAGTTCTGCGTGTCAGCAGCGGGAAGTCCACAGAATAAAGGATACCTGCTGTCAATCTCAGATGCTGTAGACTAGAGGTGGTTTTGCAAATTAAACATGGGCAGGTGAGAGCTGACATAAGGGCTCAAACACGGTTTTAGCACAAGTGTTGGTAGGGGACAGATGGTGGTTAAGAACAAAGGACTTTGTCCAGCATGAGTGAGGATCGCCCAAAATGGACATGTCAGTACCATTCTGGCAGCCCAATTCTGTGTGATTCCACAAGAGAAGTATCATGCTGACCAGCAGGAGCAATTAGGCTAATCTTGAGTGGCAGTGTGGAGGCGGGTTGCTTGCTGATCCATAAGGGACAAGGATTGTGAATGAGAAATAAGCTAGTTTGGTGTCAAGTCTATAAGGCTTTTTGTTACCACAGGAAAACCTTGTCTGCCCTGACTGACACAGACCCCATTCATGGGTGTTTGCTCTTCAGCCACAGGCCAGGCTCCTTGCTTACCAGTTCTTATGTCAGAAGGTGAACTGAGGATTATCCAAGTAAACACATGTATACTATTTAGAAAGGTAAATGTTAGCTATTACTTGCAGTTATTACTATCGGCATTTGTTCTCATGTTAGAGACTAACTTATCAGTGAGATATCTTTCAGAATATTTCACACAGGTCAGTCTCCAACTGTCATCGAGAATTTTTTCATTTGACCAGATCAAGACCTACCCTGTGTGTTCTCTTTTCTAGTTCTGTAACTGACTTTTTTTTTTATATAACGATAGACAATGAGAAATTTTACTCCTACTAGTGAGAGAATTCCATCCTTCACTCTCAAGAGAACAAGCTTCCCTCATGGTCCAGATAGGACCGCAATACCTTAGTGTACAGAACATATATTGAAATCTGACTCATCAGTCGTGGGGCCCAAATTGAGCTTCACAACTCTTTATAATAACAACTACAAACATTGGTTGAATGTTTACTGTTTGCCAGGCAACATTCTAAGTGCTTCCCACATATTAACTCATCTGTCATCCTTATGCAAACCTATCCCGCAAAGCACGATAGTTTATGGTTACCTATTATGAGGAAGTGAGGTACAGAGAGGCTAATTACTTTGTCCAAAGTCATGGAGCTACTCAGTCTGACGCACAATTTCAATGTGTGCAGTCTGCTTTCAGAGTCTAGGCTCTTAACGACTTTACTCTCTGTTTATTCTGATAAAATGCTAACTTGATACACGTGACTTGTGGTTTTTTTTTTGGGGGGGGTTATTTTTAATAGCCATGTTTCTAGAAAGAGTTGAAGATCAGAGATGAGGCCTATGCCATCATCCTGTAGTCTTCTGGATCTCAGGATCATGATTCAGAATTCTCAAGAACACACACACACACACACACACACACACACACACACACACACACTTCCTCAAGTGCACTTGGTAAATAATGAACTTTTGCTGCCCGGCAGTGTTCAAATCTTTATTCATTTATTTAGGAGGTATTTATTGAGTGTCTACTGAGTGCCAAGCATTGTTCTGGGTGCTAAGGCAGTGAACGAGACAGTCTCCACCCTGAAGGAGCTGAGAATCTCAGGGACACTTTATAGCATTCTAATACGTTCCTATAGCTCCTACCACCCAGGCTTCAGGATGCCGTGCCACAATTGATCATTTTCTTACATTACCAGCATCCTGTCTGTGCCTCTTTGTTTCTAGTAAATCATTCAGTGTGAAGTATGAGCCTCAAGTCAAATTCTGCCAGTGGAACTAATGAGAGGTGGCAAATGACTCAAATGGAGGAGAAGAGAGATTTGCAAGCTGGAGTGGGTTTGTGGAAAGGACTTCATGTGGTATGTATCAACCAGAGTACAAGGTAAGAGAAGGAGGACAGAGCCACCTTTCTCATTTGGCGGACGGCTAGGGTGTGAGACTAATTAACAATTAAAAAAAAAAACACAATCCCAAAGCAGCAAATGATAATTTAATCCTAAGAAAGCTTCTTCTGGGTCAGTCATGTCAGCCATTGAGTCTCAGAGCCTGGCATCAAATTCCAGCCACGAGAGATTGGCTGGAAGCTTCTGCCATCTGTCCTGGAGAATCCATGAGCTTCAGCACTGGTGGCACAGGGAACTTTGTCACCAGAAGTGGAGATTCTCTTGGAGTTTATTGCTGCCATCTCAGTGGCTGAAGGACAGGAGCTCACAGAAGACAGTGGACCACAGTCTCTGTGAAGCATTTTCCCCTGCAAATCACAAATACTTACCAAGCCCTGTATACCAGGCAGTATGCCAGACACTGCACACAGAAGAATGAATAAGATGTAGACGCTGTTTTTATAGAGCACCAATCTTGTGGAGGACACACTTCCATAAATGAAACATATGATACAGCGGGGTGCGTATAATGTTGGGGTGACGAGATTATTCAAGATGTCAGAGGAAAAGCACCTCTTCTTAAGACGGAAACTGAGTGCATATGGTGACCAGAATTCCCTCAAATCTTCAGATGAGGCTACATTATATTTTAACATCATCTTATTTCCAAGTTGTGCCCCTCATAGCTGATGTGGCCTTGAGAAAAGCACCTGTCAAATATGATTATACAGCCTCTTGATCTGTGATCGCTAAAGAGCCAGGGTCCATATCTTTCAAATTTCCTTGCAATTGTTCTCATACCATACTCTGCTTGCTGCTGATAATGCCAGCATGCTTCTGATTTAAGCAGAGAGGTGCTATTGACTACATCTGACCTCTACACTGAAAATAGATCTTTGGTCCAAAGAAGGCAATGTGAAATTGGGCCCTCATTCGGATCCTTATCTATTGGTATAAGTGCTGTCTGTTTATTTGCAAATGTCTTGCATCACCAGCCTATTTTAAGGACTGAGTCTTAAAGGAAAGTGAAACTTCCTAATTAAAAAAAAAATCAGAGAAATTTTCAAAAGATGGATGAGGTTGTGAAGGGGCAGGGATGGAGTGACTATATGAATTCAAATGATTCTCCTTACCAGGATAAGGGGAAGTCTTTCTTTCCTCAAATTAAAATGGTTGGGAAGAATGAAGCGTTTGTTTGTTAAGAATTAGCCTTTCATGAACCGAATAGAGGAGAGGTATAGTTCTAGTAGCCAGGAATTACTAGAACTAGGTGGGCAGAACTCATGGCAGGAGAGGTTCTTGAAATGGAGACGAGCAAGAGCTGTCCATGCTTTGTTTGAAACGATATAGAATCCAGTGGAGCAAACTGGTTAGGAGGGTGAAGATTCCAGAGCCAGCCAGAAATGTATTAAATTTCTGGCTCTGTTTTTTTTTTTTTTTTTCAATCTCAGTTATTGGTACCAAGTTACTTTATTTACTTAAGATTGGTTATATAAAAATATATCAATATTCAATAGTATTTTTTGAGGTAGGATAATCATTCCTGTTGCCTTAGGTTCTGTGATGATTCAAGGAGATAATGAACCACGTCTAGTATATAGTAAGTGCTTGATGAAAAGTAGTCCTTTACTCTTTACAGTGTTGAGCATCATCAACATTGTTAAGTGAGCACTGACTTCCTAGTGCTCATGCTAACACAAGAGGATGAAGACATATTTTATATAATTATGCCAGGAGGGTGAGCCAAGGAAAGAAGCATATGTTCCTCAGGGATGTTGGGAGACAGGAACTCTTTCTTGCTGGACTAGATCTTGAAACAACTCGAGGCTACACCTATGGCAGCCAACCTGTTGCCATGAGGAAAGATCCTGGAATTTCTAGGGATAGCCCCGAGGAGCAGAAGACATGGTGAAAGAGAAATTAAGAGATAGAGAGACTCTCGCCCCAGATAATATCATTTCATCTGTGAATCCAGCCATAGCTAAAGTTGGCACTACCCCTGGATTTCTAGTTCTCGAGCTAATAAATCTTGTTTGAGGCTCTCAGTTTTCTGATACTTGCAATGAGTCTGTATTAGAAAATGAAGTCCCATCTTTTATTTTTTAGTAAAAAGAAAAGTATTGTCTCCTCCTCTTTTCCTGTCTTGGATGTAGCTGTCTTGTCTGGAGCAGAATTAGCTGACTATCAGCCGTGAGGCAAAAAAATTGAGGGGAAAGCTACAAGAAACACTAGAATCTCTTTTCTGATATTGTGGAGTCATAGAAATAATGCCAGCCTCACTTTTTGTATTAGTTTGATAGGGCTGCCGTACACAGTAGCACAGACTGGATGGCTTAAGCAAAATAAATGTACTTTCTCACAGTTCTGGAGGCTCAAAGGCCGAGATCAAGGTGTTGCCGGGCACATCTCTTCTGAGGCCTCTGTCCTTGGCTTGTAGATGGCCGTCCGTCCTCTCTGTGCGTCTTTACACGGTCTTCCCTCTGTGTGTGTATATGTCCTAATCTCCTCTTCTTGTTAATATACCAGTCAGATTGGATTGGGGACACCCTAATGACTTCAACTTAGTTAAAGACCTTATCTCCAGATACAGTCCCATTCTGAAGCACTGGGGCATTATGACTTCAATATACATTTTTTTAGGAAAAACAATTCGGTCCATATGACTTTTATTGCAGAGAAGCAATAGTCATCATATTTTGGGTTATTTTACTAATATTTTAGCAGCTAAAAAATGTTAGCAGCTAAATGAAATGGTTAAACATGGATGAAAGAGGCTTGCCCTAATTTTTATTTTTGTAAATGTATTTCTTTGGGCTTACTAAGAGCCAGGCTATCACCTCATGGTTTGGCAAAACTCATAATTCTCAGGAGAAAGGCATTTGCAGACAGAAGACGCCTTGCTCTTGAGTTCAGGAGTGCAAATTATCTTGTTCTTTCATTTTTTTTTTTAAAGACTGATTTTCCAGAACTCCAGGTTATACATTTAAGGCTTTAATGGCTTAGAGAGACCACCGGAGAAGGAGGAAATTTTTTTAAAAAGAAATGTGGACTAGGCTTCATAAGGGCAAAATCCCTGTCTTACAGCTGGAAGTCTGATCAAGAGAATTAATGGTAGCATCTGCTCGTACGAAGGCACCTAGTATTTCCTGGATGCCAAAAAAAATATCGCACCCTCGCCTTCCAAGACTATACTATTCTGCTCAATCCTAGACTCTGAGTTGGTTACTGCAAATATAGCATTTTCAACTACACAGTAGACACATTGCCTTTTTGGTAACTTACAGCGCAGCTGAGCAAACTGGCCGCTGAGCAAACTGGCCTCATCGCCCTGGGGGATGAAAAACTTACGTACATGGGATTCTAGGTCAGTTAGGTGAAAGAAGAAACATATCTCTAAGTGCTGAAAAGAAAATTCGAGTTTTCAAATGCTGTCCATGACTTGTTTTCTACTCGTTTCTAATTCCTCAAAGAGGCAATCCTATTTAAAATGAGATTTCGGTCATTAAAAAAAAAAGGAATGGTATTTGAGAACTAGTCGTTCAGATACAATAGAGCTTCAGTGAATTTTTTTCCTCCACGATTTTAATATAAAGCCTGATCCTATATCTCTGCATGGGTTGAGCGCCGACACGTTTTTAATGGAACTTTAGCTTGAATAGGCACTCTAGGGGAGAGGTGGGACACAGGGCTTTCTCAGCAGCTGCGTTTGTCCGACAGAGGGCACTTGGAACTCACACATAAATAGCAGCCATGACCGCGCTGTTTAAGATATCCATTTTCATTGCCATGGTGATTCTTAATTAACACATCGCATCAGGTTTTCATTGACACCAGTAAAATGAGGTGACTGTGACCTTGATTAATAAAATGTGTAATCATTCTGGAACTATCGTGAGTTAGAAACTTGTTAGATATTTCTTCCCAGTGATTACACTGGCCTGTAATCAATAAAACCCAAATCTACATTGCAGATTATTCAAGCTCCGTCTCCAGGGTGAAGACTTTTATTTCTTCTTAAAAATAAAGTTGAACATATATTTGTGACAGTTTAAGGATAAGAAAGTAACAGACTAAATAACATGTTTTATTATATGAAGAGTATTGACTTGCTTGATACTTCTCAATATAAAATACACAGGTTTCAGACACGGGGGAAGGCACTTCAGAGTGTTGTTGATATTTCTAAGATTCTATTTTTTAAATTTCAGAGTCCAGATCAAGAAGCAAAATGAGAAGAATGAAATTCTTGGACGGTTCAGTTTACAAGTTAAAACCTACAATTTACCCCTAGAGAGCGCTCTTCACTTTGTTATCTCTCAGAAGCCTTGCCCGGCAACGGCTGCCATTCAAATGGAAAACATCGCACTTAATGTTTGTGAATTGTGTAAGAATAATCAGAAGAACCCCACAATGCTGGGCAGATTTTTTACCCCTAACGCTTCTGTTGGTTGTGATGTAAAGTCCTTGACTGAATCAAATGTAAACTGTAAGGATTCAGCAAATCCAGGTTGCCTGTACAAATATCCATAACATGTAATTCACTATCAACGTTTTTATTCTCATAAAACAAAGCACACAATTAAGAAACTTTATGCTTCTCTCATGTTTTCACTTTCATAGAAGCGATTTCGCATATTGATCACTTTCATACCATATCTTTGTGAGAGGTTTTATAGCACAAAGTCAAATAGTTCATTGGTTTCTTTTTTCTTCTTTTTTTTTTCCAGAATGATAAATAAATAATTGACCTTATAAATATCCTGATCATTGCGCTGATTTCATGGAGCTGGTCTAACATATCCCTAACTCTGAGGTTTTATAAGTTTTCTTTCTTTTTTTTTTTCAATTAAAAAAAATACTTATTTATTTTTGAGAGAGACACACAGAGTGTGAGTGGGAAGGGGCAGAGAGAGAGGGAGACACAGACTCCGAAGCAGGCTCCAGGCTCTGAGCTGTCAGCTCAGAGCTTGACACAGGACCCACAAACTGTGAGATCATGACCTGAGCCAAAGTCAGATACTTAACCTACTGAGCCACCCAGGAGCCCCTATCAGTTTGCTTTCTCAGTAGAGTACATGGTCGGTTGTATTATTTGAAAAGATTTACTCTACTTCCTCATAATGGGCAGAAAATACTTCCCCACTCCATTATGCTAGACTTGGTAAATGGAATGTGAGAAGTAACCACGCTACTTTCAACAAAGACCTTAACTGTGATTTGAAATCTCTTGTGCTTCCTTTCTGTCGTGAGAATGCATTCGTTACACATAGCAGTTGCCCCTTCAGCCTGGGTCCCTGACTGTGAAGATATGTGAAACAGTGCCAAAGTATTCATAGCCAAGTGGCACTTGCTAACATGTCACATGGGCAAGAAATGTGTTTGTTGTTATTAACTGCCAGAGTGTTGGGGTTGCTCTTTGTGCAGTGAGGAAGCTAATATAAAAACTGATGGGGAGTAGGGTGCTGTTGTATGAAAAAAAAATCAGTGGCAATTCCTTCGGGATAAAGCTGTTGGTGGTGAGAAAGTATTGAAGGAAACTGAAAAGTGGTAATCAGTGTAATAATACAGGTTTGCTGCAGTGACCATAACTGCAGATAGCCTTCTGATGAACTTGTGGCTTTGGCTGGAAAGGTATTTAAATGGAATATTGCTAGAGTGTGTTACTTGTTACTAGCTGCACTTGATATTTTATTTTTAAAAAAAATTTTTTTTTCAACGTTTTTTATTTATTTTTGGGACAGAGAGAGACAGAGCATGAACGGGGGAGGGGCAGAGAGAGAGGGAGACACAGAATCGGAAACAGGCTCCAGGCTCCGAGCCGTCAGCCCAGAGCCTGACGCGGGGCTCGAACTCACGGACCGCGAGATCGTGACCTGGCTGAAGTCGGACGCTTAACCGACTGCGCCACCCAGGCGCCCCTGCACTTGATATTTTAAAAATGAAATGAATCCAGAAAATAACTGGCCTGTTTGCAGGATGGGATGAAAAAGAAAACAGGGAGCCTTAAATTCTGGGATTTCAGAGTTGAAAAATGGGGCTGTTTTTAATCTTCAAGTGACAAAAGATAAAATTGAGAAATGTATTCAGCTCAACACCACTGATTAAGATGTAGGCTGAAAAGAAATTGTAAGAGTGGCCACAATTCCTGAAGGCATCAGTCTGCAATAGCTTGACAAGCCCACGGTGTCCTTAAGTCTAGAGAAAAACATACGTCCACCAGAGAATTCTGGCGTAGGCTGCTGGCGCACAAAAATGGAATCAAATAAATCAATAGCTAACAAAGTCTTTGAAAGTTCTACTGCTCAAAGCACTGTCATCCTCAAATAAGAGTTTGTGACTTTTTGAGACAATTTGGGCAAGAAGCCGGCTGACCAAGTTGCTCCTTCCCCCAGGATGGCACAATCCCTGATGCCCTCCCAACATACAACCAGGGAGGATGATAACAGAAAAAAAAAAAAAAAAAAAAAAAAAAGAAGAAGAAGATGTCCTGGAGGGTGGAGTCAAGACCCACAGAGAAAGAGGGACTGGGGAGCTACCTGCAGACAGCAGAACAGGGGCTTACTCAAGGAACATTCCCTGCCCCAGGATAGGAGGGCCTCTAATGTTTGTTCAGCAGAATTTCCAAAGTGCTGTGTATCAATGATTGATTGTTAAGTGCTTCTCATCCTTCCTTTTTACGAATGGGGGCATTTATTGTAATTATTTATACCCGATTTAGAGACGCATGAGATCTTCAAATTGGCACCCAACACCATAATGGGATGAGCGGTTCCAGGTACACTTCTTGAAAGTGGGTAAGTCTGAATGAGAAAGGAAGGAACATGGGACGCCTAGATGGCTCAGTCGCTTAAGCATCCGACTTCGACTCAGGTCACGATCTCACGGTCCGTGAGTTCAAGCCCCGTGTTGGGCTCTGTGCTGACAGCTCAGAGCCTGGAGCCTGCTTTGGATTCTGTCTCTCCCTCGCTCTGCCCCTCCCCAGCTCGTGTTCTGTCTATGTCTCTCTCTCTCTCTCTCTCTCAAAAATAAATATAAAAAGAAAGAAAGAGAGAGAGAAAGGAACAGTGAATACCCACAGGAGGTGGTCTGTCATAGATTGTGTTATTGTTTCCAATATTGATTTCCCTCTCCTGTTAGGGGCAGGGTGGATTTTCCTGCCCCACTGCTGTTGGGCTAGTCTGTGTGACTGTTTTTGACCAATGGGATATGAGCCAATGAGACACAGGCTCTATCCGAACAGGAGCTTCAAATGTGATGCCTCTTATTCTTAGTCTCTGCCATGAAAATGAGCATCCCCCGAGGAGGGACTTAGCCTTTACCTGAGGCCCTTGAATGAAAGGACATGCAGAGCAGAGCTGAGCAGCCCTGTGTATCCTGAAAACACAGACATGTGAGTGAGGATAATGTTTGCTCTTGCAAGCCACCGGGATGTTGGTTCGTTTACCTCACAGCGAGCTGACTGATGTAGGACATGAGCCCTTGTCTGACATTCCCTTTGCGGTTTTGTTCAAGGGAGATAGTACACACACATATATTAATTTGTTTTTGAAAAAACAATTATTTTAACTATAGCATTCCAAAAAAAAAAAATCTTAGCTTCTATGCCAAGTACAATGAGATGTAATTTTTCTTATTATAATGAAGCAAACACCTGCTCACGTTGAGACCTCCAGCTCAGTCTATTTCCAATTGAAAAGCATTTCATAAAAGAATGAAAGGTCACTGAGTTACTTTCGTTGGACTCTATGATGTATCTGTAGTGAAATAATGAGTTAGGTCAAACCATTTGTAATGTGTTCCCTAAGAGTGAGCCGGACACTTTGGAAAGCTACATATGGATTACCACTGAGAAATGTGTCTTTATATTTCTCAGTTCAACATGTAGCCAGTGACCCACCTGGGCGCTGTGTCGCATTAGCATGTAAAATCATTCAGGACTACACCCCATGTGATATACTAGTTGTGACGTAACATTCGCGAACAATTTTCTTCTTTTATGAATCAGAGCCAAGTCAAGATTGTCCCTGTGATAACCACAGGCTTGCTTTCATCAAAACATGTGTGAGAGAGTCATGGATGGAGTTACATGTAGCACCCCAGTCGCCTCACAAAATCTCACGTTGATTGGGTTGTGTCTCAGGCCAAAATAGAAGCTGCACTTGGAAACGTGTTCCACGGAGGAACCTCATCTGTTATGTGAAGGTGTAGCAGGGGAAGGTTGAAATCTCCCACAATTCCCCTAAGAACTGATGTGGCTTCTAACGGAGGTAAATCAAAGATCGGTGTGCCAAGGAGCAGTGGGGCCTCTGATCTTCGAGTTTGGAAATAGGGTAAGAGGAGGACATGAGGAACGACACTGAAAAGCGTGGGGAAAGTGGCAGAGAGATCCTTCTGCTCAAAGATGTTTCCCACCTCCATTTTTCTATTTGCATTAGTACAAGTCGTCTTCTAAAAGGCACAAAACGGAGAGCGTGGGTGGCTCTTAAGCGGTTAAACATCCGACTTCCGCTCAGGTCATGATCTCTCCGTCAGTGGGTTCGAGCCCCGCGTGGGGTTCTGTGCTGGCGGCTCAGTTGCCTGGAGCCTGCTTGGGATTCTGCGTCTCCTTCTCTCTCTGCCCCTCCCCCACTCGTGCTCTGTCTCTGTGTCTCTCTCTCAAAAAATAAACATTAAAATTTTGTTTTAACTTGTTTAAGAAATCAATGAAATGCACAAACCCACTAGGAAGAGTAGAAATTTAACTTTTCTAATGCTATAGGGAGTAAGTCCGTGACAAGTCCGTGTGTGGGAGGGGGGAATCTTTCCAGAGCTGGGAGTGTTCAGGTGAAGAGGCTGAGGGGGTGAGGCAGCCCCACTGGGTGAGCCGAATCTGACCTGTGCTGGACTCTCAGCAGGTAGGAGTGACCGAGAGGGCATGTAATGCCAATGGGGCTTAAGGACATTTAGGGCTTTGGAAACCTTCCGCCAGTCTACTTTTCTTGCATTACGGCCTGTCATTCTCCTGTACTAACTCCTACACAGGACGTGGTGACTCCCCCAAGCACATCCCCCACGACGGGACTTCTGCCTGGATTGCTTTTTGTACTGTCAGCCCTAAATACTTACTGATTCCTCAATGTCTGTCTCAGACGTCTCTGCCTCCATGACATCTGACTGATTCCCTTGACAGATGCGGCTTGCTCTTTCCCACTCTGTTCGCACGCTCCTGGTACCTCTCTCACATCCTCCTGTCATTATTTGTGTGGGTGCTACGGATATATCGAACACAATGTCTAAGGCTTATTCATCTTCGTAGCCTAATCCCCTTACCTGAGCATCTTACACATAATGAACGTTCAATAAAAGCTTACCCTTGGGGTGGAGGGAAGCGGAGAGAGGAAGTCAGAAAAGTTATGTAGATGCGAGATGGCAGCGGATGGCTTTCTAAACAAACTTCCTCCACTGTGAAGTTTTCCCTGGGGTGACAGCTGGCTCAGGTACCCCTGCGAATCATTTTGCTTGTGGATTTTGGTAGCTGACAATAGTCTTAGACGGATTTTAGTGCTCCAAAGCATTCTCCCTCATAAAGGAAGCTGCGGCTGGCAGTGGGTATGTGGGCAACAGTCCTTCCCATGCTGCCCACCTTGTCTCTGACTTATGGACACGCAGTTGTGTAGAGAGCTTCTGGCTGCTTGGCGTCCTGCCTCCTTACCCACAAAGGATGTTGATTACTTTGGATCAAAAAAGCTCCCTCTTTCTGACTTTTGCACGCCAGGTTGGCTGCAGAGGTGTTATGGACATTTCCCAGACTTTTTTTTTTTTTCTGCTCTAAGCTGGGCTTTCTTTTTTATGCTACATTTCCTTTGCTTTGATCTGCTTGTGGTCACCCCCACTTTGGCTTGTAAAGCAGCATTGTTTGGGGACCCTGCTGTCATGCATCCTCTGAGCACATCCTGCCTGGCAATGCTCGTGGCCGAAGGCTTTGCTTTTTTGCCAGCTACACGAGTTTTGCTGTTGTGCTCTAAAGGAGCCATTATTTGTTTCTTTATTAAGGAGTGTATGTGTGTATGTGGAGATGAAGAAAGAGAGAGCAAGTCAGAGAGAGGGAGGAGGAGAAAAGTATTCTCTGCTGAACAATGTTAAGGATAGTGTTTTCTTTAGGCTGGCATCAAACTGTGAAGTCGATTGACAAAATGCTTCTCTGCTTTATTTGGGAATTTTCTGCCTCTACTACACACCTGTCATGTGTGCTGTTCCATGGCTTTCCACAATGTCTTACCTCACTGGATAGCACCAGTACTCTTATAACTGTTTCCGTTTATTGAATGGCTACTTGGGCAAATACTGCAGATGTCTTATGTCTCATAATTGCCAAAGTATCACAATAAAGGGCCAGTACTATTTTTAACACTTTTTCTTTCTTCCTTTTTTTTTTTTTTTTTACATTTTATTTATTTTTGAGAGAGAGACAGCCAGAGCACACGTGGGGGAGAGGCAGAGAGAGAGGGAGACACAGAATCCAAAGCAGGCTCCAGGCTCTGAGCTGCCAGCACAGAGCCCAATGCGGGGCTTGAACCCACAAACCGTGGGATCATGACCTGAGCCAAAGTCGGACACTCAACAGACTGAGCCACCCAAGCACCCCAACACTTTCTAGACGAGAAAGCTAAGGGTCATAAGGTTAATGTGATTTGCTCAGTTACCTATCTAGGAAAAATCAGAATGTAGATTTGGGATTCAAATTCAGGCTGATTCCAAGACCCCTATATTTCCTCTATGTTAGCCTCTATGAGCCTAACAGAGGGAAAAGAAGAAATTATTTTTTCTAAGTTTCTGTCCATCACCCAGGGAACACCCCTAACCCTTCTTCTTCAGGCTGGAAAGTCATGGGTACATCAAAAGTTCTAATCTCAGAGCTTATGGTGCTTGGGATATGGACTAACTCTTTCAAATGGCATAACATCTCCATCCATTCAAATGAACTCCCCCCACTGCCCCTAAATGCTATGAAAGAGAGATTTTTTGGGGGGGAATTCACTCAGCAGGCACAGGTACTTTAATGGACAGTGTTCTGTTCACATGGTCTTTTCAGTATAATCTCCACCACCTTGAGTTCTTTGTAATGGCACCCAGAAGCCAGGTGGGATTCTGTCCCAGGTGAGGTTCTCAATCATTGCTTGCTCCTGCTTAGGTTTAACACCACAGTGAAATCCCACTCAAGCCTACTTAGGCACAAAGATTCAAGGAATCTTGGATTTGAAGGGAATTTTTAAAAGTCAAATCCAATGATTCTCAATCTGGGGCATGCATCAAAATCATTTTTTCAAGCTGTAAAGTGACACATTCCCTGGCCCAATGCTGTAGGCTCCTCATTTTGTAGGTCTTGGGTGGTGGCTCAGCTCAACATGGGATTCTGAAGGGCAGCCAAGTGGAGAACCACACATTTAATTCACCTCTCATGATATATGAATACTTTCTTGCTTGATTTGATTGTCTATTTCTTCATCTTTGCAACCCTGGGAAATAGGCAGAAAGCAGAAGATGAAGATTATTTTTTGCTCAGTTCCATAGAGAAAATCAGTGACTAGGGTATTGAATTAGGAATGACTAAGTCTTCAGGCTTTTTATTGGAATAGCATATGGCGTTAGTTTTTAACTATGTTTTCTTTCGAAGAGATATTTCACCTCTTCCTGTGCCTCTTCCTAGGTACCAATTATGAGGACATAGGTGCTCCTGGAAAATTAGATCAAGAAATTCACAAAAGATATAGCTTTTTAATTTGGAATAAATTTCAGGGAAAAAAACCAAGGGAAGTATAAGAACAGAGATCTTGGTTTTAGCTGTGCTGCTAAGAGCTGTAAGCTTTGAGTGAATCAACCTATGGCTCTGAGACTCTGTTTCCTCTTGTGTCGTTTGACCAATGGACTTGGAGAACCCTTTCAGTTCTAGGACTTCAAGCTTTCAGAGTCCTTTCCAATCTCCTTATTGCCAGCTTCAACATGGTTTCTGAGAGCCATGGAAATGACCCCATCCTTCAGTGTCTCTTTTCTCTGAATTCTTGCTACACTCAGTGGTCTCCATTTAAAAGAAGAGCTATATGCTCTCATATTATTTTCTGTGTCACTGAATTTGTCTCAGAAAAGATTCCCAGACACTTGAGAGGCAGTGCTGTTTTCTTCATCTCCCCACCCCCACTCAAAACAGTATTGAATATACATGTATGAAGGAAGTAAATACAAAGAATCAAAGACTTTTAGAGTTTGAGACCACTTTAGAAATCACTGATTGTGCCCATTTCATTATACCCAGGAGGAAGTGAAGGCCAAGAGCTGATAACCGTTCACGCAGGCAGCCAGTGGTAGAATGAGCAATGTCACCAGGTTTGTTTACTTCCAGGGCAAATGTATTTTCTCCGCCCTATGTCTTTGGTTGGTTGATTAGAAGGCACTGGATTAACACCATGAACTCCAGCAAAACTAGCCACATCTTACTGACTCATCGTGAATTTTCCAAACAGTCTACATAGTGGAATAATTTGATCATCTTTTATTACAGTTTATTTTTGCTTTTATCGGTGAATATCTCAAAACACCTTAGAGATATTATCAAAATGGTCTTAAAACCAGCATATAGGATCACTACTAAGGGGAAAGGTACATGCTGGTCCTACTGCTCTATTTTTAAAGGATGGGGGGAAGGACTCAGTTAAGGAACAGTACTTCAAGGTCATAAGAGTCAGCTTTATCTTCTGCATTCAGCAGCACACACTTTGCCTGGTCTAAGGAAATAGATTACGGGTTGTAAAATGAAGAAATGATGTCATTAACATTTTCTTTGCCTAAAGTTAAAAATAGAAAGTGTTGACTTCAGTCATCAATTAGTCGTTGGGTATGGAGGTAAGGGGACATGTATTCAGTAGGCCAGCTCAGCTTGTTTTCAACCAGATATCACTAGGTAAGCACCATAATGCTTACCTGTTTAACTCATATATGCTGCTGCTCTCGCTTTATGTCATTGGTTCTCAACTAGGGACTCGTTTGCTTCCCAAGGGACATTTGGAACTATCTGGAGACATTCTTGGTTGTCACAACTGGTGGCAGCGGTGTGTGTACCACAGAGATCAGAGATATTGCTACAAATCCACCTGTGCACTGGACAGCCCCTCACAAAAAAGAATTTGGTCCAGAAGGTCAATAGTGCTAAAGTTGACTAACCTTACTTTATAATACAGATTCACATAAAGATATTATCTAATCCATATAGATACGAATCATTACTGCTAACTTAAATCTGCACCTATTAATCTACATCGAATAATGAGTGTCTGATACTCTATTAATACTGCTTGTCACAATCCCTTAATTTGTCAAGGTTGTGAGCTGATGTTTTGTTCTCAAAAGAATATGAGGACTCCCGAACAGATCTGATCTTGTCAAAAGATAAATTGAATATGAAATAATTTCGTCAGCATTTCCAATTCTTTGGGTCATTTCTGATGAAGGTTTTCAGCATTTAGGTTCCAGTAGAAAGTAATTCCACAAACTAGTTGTCATCAAAGCTTAGTAAATGGTCCCCTAACCTCTGATCTCTGAAACAGGCTTGTGAAAATGTGCTGATGAATTCATTTAGTCATTGCTCCTGCAAGACTTCAATGCTAATTCTATTGTTAGTTACTGTTTGTAGCAATTATTAATGGAGAAATGAGAGAGAAAAAAAAATTTTTAAGCTAAAATTTAGTCAGTGGTTCTCTGGCTGCAATTCCCAGTGCACCGTGATTCTGCCTTTAAATGTAATTTCAAAACAGCTGTAATAGCAAATTAGTTTCTTTCTATTAGTTAAGTGATTATACACCAATCAGAACTGAATACACACACTATTAAGTTTATAATTATATTTGAGAATTTCACAGTCCACTTCATCTTCCTTTAGGACTCCTCGAGTGTTCCCTGACTCACATTTCTTCTTGAAGGGAGTATTTCACCAAATGTTGAAACATGGTTATCTTGGTTCAGAATATTTAAAGTCAGGCTCAGAGGTGAATCAAATGGTTGATAAGTGTTCAAGGTCTTCATTACTCAGACCCCAGTCAGACTCCAGTTTAACAGTGAGTGAAATTTACTGTTGATAGCAATTTTCTGGTAAGGGTGCAGGGACTAGGCTATCTCTATCCATTTCTTAGTGGACAGGGGTTTGAGTCCCTGCTATCTCCTTGTCATAACGAAGACCAAATAATAAATGAGTTGGCTATGACACAGTGGCCCGGTTTAGAAGAAATCCCTGCAAGGTTACAGAGGTAGCTGTAAAGGACTTGGATTTGGTTACCTTTTCTGGGAACCAAATTGTGGCAAAGGGAGCATTTATTTCTTTAGATAGATTTGTTTCTCTTCATGGAACTTGATTTCTATAGCTTTCACATTGTAATTCTTTTATAATGCAACTTGCTATTGCATAAATTCAATTATATTTGTTCAATGAATATTTATTAGGAGCCTGCCATGCTCTTCAATTTATAACAATTCTGTACAGTAGAAGCTTGAAGGATAGTGTGATGAGAAAGACTGTCAGTGAGAAAGCACTGTGGTATGATGGGGACAATACTGAGACTTTGGAGTCAGACAGACCTGTGTTCAGAGCCAAGCTCTGGGCTTAACCAACATGTGACACTGAAAGGTGGTCTCGCTTCTCAGAGTCTAGGTTTCCTTATTTATTGGATGGGAAGCTACTTAGTCTAGTGGTCAACTAGAGCAGGGACTCTGAAATCAGACTGCACGCTTTGAATTACCTGTCTACCACTCGTAAAATATTAGGCAAGTGCCTTAACCATGTTAGGCTCCCCTTTCCCCGTTGAAAAATAGAATTGAATGTTATGTTTTAAAAACTCTTAAACTCATAATTTGTAGCCCACAGAAGGTGATCAGTGGGTGAGAAGGGTCATCCTCATTAGTAAATACTCTGTCGTTAGAAGTAGTTAATCACAGACTGGTTACTTTTAGGTTAGTGTCTAATATATACACGTATACGGTATTGGTTTGATTTCAATGAACTCTTTTGTGATTCTATGAATAATTTTCTGGTGGTAGAATTTCATTATTGTGGCACCTTGGCAGAAGATATTTTTAGGCAACAGCACTTTCACACCATGTGGGCAATTTCCTCTTTTGGGTATACATGACGTTGACACCTAAGAGTCCCAATTAACTTTCTGGTCCCAAGGTTAAATTATTATGCTTTTCTTGAAACTTTCCCCAAATTATAGTTACTCCGTTTTGAATCATCTCCAAATTTTACACATCTTCCTTGAAGTAATGTATTTACATAGCTCCGAAACGCAGCATGAATTCTTTATGTTACTGCTTCTCTTGTTTATGCATCCCAAGAATACACTTCTTTTTTTCACTAATAACAAAACCATTCCTGACACCTGTTTAGCTTGAGGTCAACTATGTCTGTGGCTCTCCTTTTGTAGCTCCATAATCTCAACTGTTTCTTGAATTTTTGCACTTTGCGTCTCATGTCAAAATGCGCTTTTGTGCTAGTTGAAAGTAACTACTTTTATTTCTGACTCTTGTTGCCAGGATCATTGGGAATCTAATTTTATCTTCTCAGGGTGAGTGACTCACCTTCTCTTCCACCCCTTGTGGTTATGTCATCTGTAGATATAATGAGGACCTCTTTCTTCCTAAGATAAGTGATAGAAGAAGAAGCTACTAAATGACTTAAAGCCCAGGATGACCTTCTGCAAGAATTTTAGATAAAAAGATTTTAGGTATAAAAGCAATCGTTTGCTTAAATCAGTCGAAACAAAAGTAGTCTTATGAGCTCAAAATCAAGTAAAACAAACAAAAATATTGTTTTTCTTTTTCTTTTTTTAACTCTGGGGATAACCTAAGTATTTAAAATTAGGAAGTTTACTCACACCAACTGAGCACTGAGCGTTTCAAGTGAGGATATTTGGACTGAGTTTGGAAGTGAATGAAGGATGCTTTCAGTGACACATGACATCAGTTAAAATACCTCACTTAAGCAACAACTTTTACCATGTGAAACACAGCAGAGAACCAGGAAATAAGCCTCAGTCCTGAAAAGAGTGCTCTGGGCCATATGACAAGCATTTTATTCTTGGAGTTGCAAAGATCTGAGATGACCCACACCCGCACTCTAGTTCTTTTTACTTTTCGCATCCTATATTAACTGTACCTTTTGTTTTCTGTATTTTCATGTTTTTATGTCTGGGGCTTTGTTGACCCCGGAGGGACAGCTCCTTCTACGGTTAGCCGATTTTTAGAGGTAGCAAACCACTGGCCTGGGAGCATGCTTTACATATGTAAACCCATCTAGAACCCACACCCCAACCACCTTTTTATGTAGCTCTCACACCCTGAGCCACTATCCACTTGCCATCAGCCACCATGTTGGTAGGGACAACCCCTAGGCCTCACAGCCTGCTGGAACTATTCAGAGGAGCTAAGCCTAAGTCTATTTACCCTGCCTTGCTTGTTCTTTCCCATGGAGAGTGCAGTAAAGGTGCTTGCCCACAGCATCTCCCTTTCCCCTCTGTCTCTTGATCGACCCTGGTCCTTCTCCATGTGTCCCTGCTTGGTGTGGCATGCCGTGTCTTCTTGGAAACTGACAGCAATAAACTATCTTTTGAGTAGCAATTGTCTGTGATCTGTCAGCGTTACCATACTTAAATAACAATAAAATCTACTGTAACACATGCTTCATAAAGTTTGGCCCCCTAATTTCCTAATCATAAGAGGTGATTATTATGATGATTTCCTAATCATGACAGGTTTAATTCCTAGAATTGAAGGAAGGTTCTAGAGCCACCTATGTTGGTGGTATTATAAGATGCCACTTCTTCTTGGTTGAATAAATGGTTTCCTGCCAAGTGATATAGAGAATGTATATATAACCAGAAAAAGGTAAAATGTTCTCCTGCCCATTTTTTAAATTTTATTTTATTTTATTTTTTATTTTATTTTATTTTTGCACTTTCATCCCTCATTGCTGTCTAAAAACTCACATTTCAGACCCATTTGTACCCATTGCATGCTGTCCTTGGCTGTACCGAATCTTCATTCCAATTTTGATATTGTGAAGGATAATAATAGCAACACAATAAATGATTTTTAGAAAGCCAACATAAAACAAACTCTATACTAGCACGCTATGTCTCTTATTTAAAACCCTGCAACAAACCCTAAAATGTAGCTTTTGTCAGCAACTTGTGACAGATGAACAATCAGACATTTACGGAGGTCACAGAACTTGTGCCAAATCACCTAGCCAATAACTAATAGAAGTTGGATTCAGGTGTGTGCTGTGTGAAATATCTCTTCTATTTCTCGTACCTCGTTCACTACAGCTTGACAATAAATACACATTTTTAGTTCTAGCTTAAAGAGGACAAGCTACTGTCTGGATGCCATGTCCTTTGGTGCTATGAGCTCAATGATTTTCCCCTGTGGAGAATTCATGAATTCTTTCTGTTTTGAAAGCACATCGCTTATGTTTCAAATTACACATATCACAGTCATAATTATATTAGAGCTAGGTGTACATATATCATCAGTTCAATTAACTTGTGGGCTATATGGAAGCAGAAACTTGTTTCTCATCTTTGCATTCATCACAGTACTTAGCCCAGGGCCTTGAGCTTATTAAGTATACAATAAATATTTGTTGAATTGATGTGAGTTGAGGATCAAATGCATTAATGCATGTTAAATCTGTTTGTAAGGCACTAGTCACATGAAAGACAATATGATTATTTGAGTCCTGGACTGTAGAGAAGGAAGAGAGACAGAGTGTGTGTTGGTGGGGTGGGGGAGGGGGGAGAGTTGGGAGGTGCCTCATTCCAGAGACTCTCAGATCTTTTCAAAAGTGAAATAAAGTCATCAAAAGGTGAATAGTGGAGTTTTCATTTAGTGTGGGAATTTGCTAGTCACCCTTAGTGTAGATTTTTCTAAATTTCCACTGAAAATATTTAAGAAAGTAAAGGAAAAAAGATGAAACCTTACAGCAACATTGAAGGTGCAGACTCACAGAAAAAAAAAAAAAAGGCCAAATCTGGAAGAAAAAACTACTTGAAGTGGTTAATTGTGCTTTTATCAGGTAGATATCATTACAAATAAGAGAATCCTCTAACAGTGATTGAAACATAAGGACATTTACTATTTACCTAAATGGCCTGAAGTTAGGTGCTCCCTGTATACTTCAGTTGCCTAATATCAATGCCAAGAAACCAGGCTTGGTTTCTCACTGCTGTTTTCAATGTGTTGGCATTTTGTCCTTAGGTTTTCATCTCATTGTTCCAGGCTCACTTCCACAGCTCTAGATATTATGTTCCAACACAACAGTATTCCAAGCAAGAGGAAGAGGGGAGGGACAAACATAAAGTGTTTCCTTACCTGCTTTTCTTTTATTGGGGAGGAAAAATCACTCCCTACCCCCACCCCAACCAGCCTTTGGGAAAGTTCCCTTTACATCATTATCTGGAACTGGGTCACATGAGCACTCCCTAGCTCATTCATTTTCAAAGGTAAATAGAATTGTTGTGACCAATAATTAGTCTAGGGATAAGCATACTTTCACACGCAGGCACACATGCATGCACATGTAATCATGGTTCTTTTAGCAATGAAGAATGGGCAATCGGCTATTGCATGAACAACCAACAGTGACTCTCATAAAACTGGATTGAGATAACTTTGCCTGTTGCATGCTTTGCCTCATAAAACATGGCAACCCTACCTATACAGAAGATCGTTAGAAGATACTCTTTCCTCACCTTGATGTCTGGGTAGAGATCCTGGACTTGTCCCCACCAGAAAACTAAGCAAACCCCCTCTATTCTCAAGGTTTCCTATGTGAGACTGTCAGTGTTCTGATTTATTCATAGTTCTGGATTCAAATGCACCGTGTTCTACCTGTTTAATAACACTACGACTTCCAGGGGCACCTGGTTGGCTTAGCCAATAGAGCATGGCACTCTATCTCAGGGTCGTGAGTTCTAGCCCCATGTTGGGCATGGAGCCAACTTAAAAAGAATAAATAAATAAATAAATAAATAAATGACTACAACTTCAAGAAGACAACAGGCAAAGTGTAGGAGAAACTAGGTATGGTATCATGGAAGTGTAGTGTGCACAAGTCAAAGGTTGTGTCTGGGAATAGAAACTGGTTGGAAATGGTGCAGTCTGGAGATTATAGCTTTTCATGAATTGCACTCCTTCAGAATATTAGAGCATCAAGCTGTGGGATTATCTGAAGTTCTATCTTGTGTTTATTAAAACAAACAGCACTATGGATGAAGGCATTCTCCATCCTGGAAATCAAATACATTTTAGGCACATTAATATGTTTAGTATTAATATTTGAAAAGGCAATTTGACCAAAGAACTCATAGACTGACAGTGAGTCAATCCAGTGACATCTATAGATTTTGTTCTATAGTCAATGATTTCTTACTTGAATAAGACAAGAGGAAAAGAAATAGCATGTGGCACTTACATGTAAATATTACAAAGCAAAAGAAAGGAAAAACACACCGAAATTTAGAAAGAGCGTGCCTTTTAAAATAATCTACTATTGGCAATAAAAGAATAAAATGCTTGTTCTCCAGTGTGTAATACTTGACACAGAGTAGTCAGGAAGAGCACAATTAAGACAATAAAATGAGATGAAAATAGAGGTGGGTGATCCAAGAAGGTATTACAAGAAAGCATCTTAGTATCATCTCTGTGGGTAAAGCTCAGCCTCCTGGGTTTCATTCTGCTCATCCTCTTCTGCCTCCTTACATTTCCTAACATAAGGAAAAATATTTCTTGCGCTGTATCTGTTACCACAGAGTTTAAGTGGAATTGCTTCACTTGCCTGATGGTAATCTCATAAAGCAATGTTTGTTAAAATAACTAAAGTTTCACAAACTTGGGATACAATGAGAGGAGAATTTAAATCAAAATGTATCAGTAAGGAAATGTTAATTTAGGCTTGAAGTCTTAAATGATCCCTAACTTTTAGGGGCTTAAAATTATAAAATTTCTCACTCATGCCACGTGCCCATCTTGGGTGGGCGAGGAGAGCTATCTCTGCATGACCTCATTCCAGGATGTAGGCTGTCAGGGCAGTCATCTTGGAAGAGGGAGAAAAATGACCATTGGATGGTCATGCCTTAGAAGTTAAATGTTCTGGCTCATAATGATTCGTGTAACTTCTATTCACAAATCATTTGCCAGATGGAATTTAATAACCCCAACCAACGAGAAGGAGGCTAGGAGTATATTCCTACTTGTGATTGGAAGGTGAGAGATTAGAAGTTTGTAGTGGACATTACTGAAGACAATCACATTTTACCTATTTGGTCACAAATACTTGGCTCATTCTTTCCTACAAGCAACATATATTCTCTCTTTCCCCATGGGAAAAAATTGAAAAGTTCTATCCAGTCATAACATCAAGTCGTTTTCTAAGTTCTTTGCGTGATTCACTGTGGTTTCTAAATTGTGGGGTGGAGGGAGAGCCACAGTGATTTCTTCATTGGGTCCAGCTGTGGCTCCTTTTGATCCATAGATACCTAGCACTGAGAAGATTAGTTATCTGTTTTCCCCAACCTAACATACTATGATTGAGCAAGACAACTAGAGGAAACATTCTTGTTTGGAAATGGAAGGAAAGGAAGAGTCACAGAAGTCATTGATTCACAGCAATTCTGAAATTCTACCAGGCACAATTTGCAAGGGCCTGTTATCCTGGAGATGTAGACTATTCTTTGCATTAGTCCTGATTCTGGTTCCCAGGAGGGGCTCCCTTGTCCATTCGTCTCTAGGCCCTTAGCTCTACCCTGTCTGAGCTTCTGCCTTTCCCATTATCCAATATGACTCCATCTAAACCTGAGGATTAGAGAATATGCTTTCTTCTTGAGCTGCTTATCAGTCTGCTTGCTTTGCAAAGGTTAGGACTCCACGTGTGATTTTAAGTCTCAAAGATTCAGTAATTTCTTCCCCATTCTCTGCTATCCTCCTCCCTCATAGACTCCTGACTTATTTTACATTATAGGTGTTTTTAAAACTTAGTCTTCTTATTTATTTGATTCCACTCATTATATTTGACATTCTCTCTCTCTCTCTCTCTCTCTCTCATTCTCTCTCTCTCTCTCTCTCTCTCTCTCTATATATATATATATATATATATTTGGCATTCTCTGTGTGCATATATGTGTATATATATATATGATATAGATATAGATACAGATATACATATGGATATATAATAGCCACGCTTGAAATTTTTTTCTCCTTGAACAATTTTGACAAAGTGAAGGGATTTTATTGGTTTCATCTCAATCTATTCAGAGATTTTAACAATACGTTTAAAGACACATTCTTGAATTAATACTTGCTCTTAGACAAAGTTTATTTTTTCCTATTTGTGATTGAGAGATACTTGCCTCTTCCAGCTCTGAGTCCCTGAATGTATAAACTCTATTCTCTGCTATTCCTGCTTATGCCTGGACTAGCTCTTTTCTGAGACTACCCCTTTATTTTACCTTTTTGTTTTGCAAAGTGCAGCACACGTCGACTGGGACACACTGATAGTATTCCAATCTCTCCAGGGAAATACAGTTTCATTAGGTGCATGGTCTGTCTTATCAATTGTTGCATTCAATGTTACGGTGGTATAAGTTTCATATCCAGCTCTTCAGGGAAAAAAAGAAAGCTGTGATTTGTAGTGCTTCCCAGTTCCACTGGTATAATTCTCCCACCATGGAAGATTCAAGTTACCAACATAGCATCATGAAACCTGGAGTTGGAAAGAGATACTCACAAGTAGTTCTCTTGGGCACAAGAAAGCTCCAGCACCCCACAGACTAGAGAGGATTATTCTGCCCAGCGTTTTCCCATTTCTTAACATAAAGTATCATCATTCCGGTCTTTCTCACAACGTGCTTCCTAGCCCAAAGCCAATGCCATATATTTTAGATTATTTTTACGGCAACTCTTGGACTAGAGCACCAATATCTGTATTGGTTATGCAGGGTGATGCTGCAGTCCAGACATGGCCAAAAATCTCAGTGATTTCAAACAAGAAATGTTTGTTTCTCACTAATACCACCACCGTGCTTGTCCCAGCACATCAGCAGTCAGTACTCCAAGGAGCCACGCTGTCAGAGGGCCACTGCCTGGAGCACTGCACACCAGACCCATGTGGGGAAGGAGAAGTATGGAAGGCAGCTAAATGGGTTGCTGTCAGAAGTGACTGCACACTTCCGTTCATAACTTGTTGGCTAGAACTAGTGATGAAACCGGAACAAGGGAAGGAGAAAAAGAAGTGTGAATGTACCATGTACCTGGAAGCAGAGAACAGAAAATATTTGTTTAGCTCTCCCAAGTCTAGCAACAGAAGTGCCTACAATCCCACATTTATACCCCTTTCCATGCAACTTGAGTATTATTTTCTTTTTTTCTATTTTCTACAGAAGATCTTAAGGGTAGAAACTAACAAAATACACAATAGCATTAATTCTCTCTTACCAAGCTCTTCATGATCCAACAAAAATACTTGAATATTCATGTGGTAGCTCTGTCTAAAATCAGTATATGGCTGCATGATACCAAATAGGTGGAGAAAACACACACATGTAAAATGCCATAAGGAAATAAGAAAATTGCTATCACTGAAATCTTTGAGTGGTGTTTTCCTGAATTTTAAAAATTTTACTTTTTAAAAATTTTATGTTTCACAGATGAAAATATGTACTTCCTTTATAATGAGATAAAATCAGATATTAAAAATCTTATATAACTTTGCAAAATCTATTTTATTTTTATTTAAAAAAAAATTTTTTTTTTAACATTTATTTATTTTTGAGACAGAGAGAGACAGAACATGAATGGGGGAGGGGCAGAGAGAGAGGGAGACACAGAATCAGAAGCAGGCCCCAGGCTCTGAGCCATCAGCCCAGAGCCCGACGCGGGGCTCAAACTCACTGACTGCGAGATCGTGACCTGAGCTGAAGTTGGAGGCTTAACCTACTGAGCCACCCAGGCGCCCCGCAAAATCTATTTTAATATAGCTATGCAAAAAAAAAAAAAAATACAACCAGAATTGAAAAACCTTGATAGAAGTCATCAAAATAGTCTCAGTGTTTGTTTCTGGATATGACTTTTAAACATATATTTTTTTCTCCTTTCAGATTTGCTATAATGACTCCATATTATGATTATATTTTAAAAATGAGAAATGGGGCACCTTATTACTCTTTATCCTTGTAATTCATTGTATTTTATTTTATTTTATTTTATTTTTATTTTTATTTTTATTTTTTAATTTTTTAATGTTTATTTTTGAGAGAGACAGAGTGAGTGGGGGAGAGGCAGAGAGAGAGGGAGACACAGAATCCAAAGCAGGCTCCAGGCTCCGAGCTGTCAGCACAGAGCCTAACGTGGGGCTCGAACTCACGAACTGCGAGATCGTGACCTGGGCTGAAGTCAGACGCCCAACCGACTGAGCCACCCGGCGCCCCCATTGTATTTTATTATTCTAATTATGAACAAACTACATCATACTGAAAAAATTTCCTTCTTCAATATTTTCACTGCTATAATATCTATATTTAGTGTCTCTCATTTCCAGTGAGATGAATATATATAAAACAGGAATTATATCTTTTTGTATCCATATCTGTGTCTCTATTGGTTCCTCTATTTGTGTTCCTTTTGAAAAGCTGGCACCAAGCCGGACAGGTGGGCTGGTCACTGCACCTCAAGACTCAGGTCTTAACTCCAATATGTACCAAACTCTCAAAACAAAACAGTAAGAAAAACAAACAACTCAATTGAAAAATGATGCAAGACTTGAACAGATAGGTTACCAAAGAGGATATGTGGGCAGCAAGTAAATATAAGTGTTTAACATCATTAGCCAATAGGAAAATTCAAATTAAGGCCATCAGGAGGCACTACCACATATCTATTAGAGGGTCTAAAATTAAATACACTCACAACACCAAGTGCTGTCAAGGATGTAGAGCTTCTGGAACTCTCACATATTGCTGCTGGGAATGAAAAATGGCATAGCATTCTAGAAAAACAGTTTGGCAGTTTCTTACCATGTAAATACTACGTATGTCATGTGACCTAGTAATTCTAGTCTCAAGCATTTAAGCCCTAGGAAACTGAAAATTTATGTTTATACCAATTTACTATATGTATAGCAGCTCTTGTTTAAATCTCCGGAATCAGAAGCAGCCCAAATTTCTTTCAAACTGTAAATGTATAAACAAGCCATGGTACATTCGTACAATGGAACACTACTCAGCAATAAAAAGGAATGAGCTAGTGATCACGCCTCATCCTAGATGAATCTCATACACACTCAGTAAAAGAAGCCAATCTCAAAAGATTACATACTCTATGATTCCATTTATGTCACATTTCAAAAACCCCAAACCATATTGACAGAGAAGTATTAACTAATTCCAGGGATTAGGCGTGAGGAGAGGTATGGTTATAAGGGATTAGGGGTGAGGAGAGATGTGATTATAAGGGGTTAACAAGAGGGAAGGTGAGAGAAAAAAAGACTCATTCAAATGTCTCCTATTCAAAAAATTTCCTTAGAGACAGCTGTCAGTCATTTCTTCCACATCTCCTTTGATTTTCATTTTGGACCATATAACTACTTAAAATCATGTGTACATTTACATTCATTGCTTACTGAATCTCTCCCCCCATTAGAATGTTAGCTCCACAAGAGTACGGTCCTCACCTGTCTCATTTTCCATGATCTTCTGGGCATTTAGATGAGTGCCTGGCTCATGGTAAGTCCTCACCGTCTACTTGTTCACTGAATGCATGCTAGACGGTTGGTCTATTTTGACCAGGAAAAATGATCTACAGAAGTAGAAAGAGCAATAGTGGATTATTCCCAGGACTTAATGTTCAGAGAAACCGCATCAGTCATCAAATCTGAAGTACTAATAAAGGCCTGAAAAGGGAAGGTAGAACACATTTCCCAAGTGCAGGAGTTACTCAAGAAATGGTTTGTAAAATTGAACAATATGAGCGTGGACTATGCTCTTACTAATTTTAGGAGGTCGTTTGTTCAGGCTAGAGAGTTCAATGTGCATTCGGGGCAAAAATCTTGGTGTCTCCGTTGTCTACGCTAATGCAGTATCTACAATAAGGTTGCATCTCTGGGTGTTATGTAGATTCTCTAATGTCTGTTTTGCTACCCCACAGAATCACAGTGTGTATGTGTGTGGCTTTTTGAAGGTCCCAGAGGGTGCTACCGCTCAGTTTAAGCAATTACGATGTCAGTTTAGAACAACGCCTGCTCTCCTGCTTCAGAAATAAAAATGCCCTAGGGCTTAAGTGAACAACATAGAGCATCCTGGATAATGGATGGGTTCTTTAAGAAAAGCAACTTGAGAGTAATGGGAAGGTGGCTTAAAGACAGAACACTAATCAAATATGTCGGTGGAAGAAAGAGTTATTGATACAAAGTTTGTGTACTGAATGTCACTTTGGGATTAGTTTAAGCAGCATAATCCTAGAAGTTTTCTAGAAGTTCCAGTTAGTGAGGCTTTAAAGTATTTTATCCTCAGGTAAAAACTCGTCTGTTTTCATATCACCGTGGCTATTTGGAGACGGTCCTGCTGTAGCATCCTTTGACTGAGCTGGCAGGTGGCCTCCTGTGCTTTTGGTGTCCCCAGTCAACACCACACATGTTCCCTTGTGAGAAACCCATTCTCTTTGAGGATGAAAAGGAAACTAAAATTGTTTACTCTAGAATATATTTACATGCACCCCCATGTCATGTTCTCAGTGAGACCTCTCCGGCCAGTCTATCTAAAATCACTCCCTCCTGACACTCCACATCCCGTTTCTCTTGCTCCATTCTTTTTCTTTGCACTTAACACTATCTAAAAACACACAAATAAACAAAAACCAAAAAACAAGAAAATAAAATGAAAATAACTGACTGTGTGTTTGCCCTCTCTCTCCACCAGAGTGTAAGTTCCAGAAGGGTAGATACTCGTGTTCGTTTCATTCACAGCTTTATTCCCCAGTGTCTAGCAAAGTGTCACATGACAGGCACTCATTTAGTATTTTTTGAGTGAGTAAATTAATTTATACACTGATACGTTTATAGTCCCCCAAAAGAGTCTCATTGGATTCTGTAAGCTTATTAAAAGGATGCTGTTATTTTTTTTTAAGTTTATTTATTTACTTTGAGAGATAAAGAGAGAGAGTGGGGGGGGGTGTGAGCTGGGGAGGGGCAGAGAGAGAAGGAGAGAGAGAATCCCAAGCAGGCTCTGCACCATCAGCACAGAGCCCAGCACGGAGCTGGATTTCACCAATGTGAGATTATGACCACAGCCAAAATCAAGAGTCAGACGTTCAACTGACTGAGCCAGCCAGGCACCCCTAGAATGCGGCTATTATTGAAAACTTGTCTAGCTGTGATTGCTTGCCTCGCTTGTAATTCATAACATAAGGTCTATGATGACAAGCTCTTTGAAAATTTTTAGAACACAAAATAGCAGCAGGCACTTCTTGAAATGAGTGAATGAACGGATAAATGAGTGAATGAATATATGAAATACTTTTTGGAACTCCTTTTTCAGAGCTGCGTTCAGAATCAGTCTGTGGCTTGGATAAGCAAATTCACCTAATGATTCCTTACCCGCATGTTGCTTCTGACTGCAAGTTGCTGTGCTTAGTGAGTTGTTACTAGAGCAAAGTCATGTCCACATCATAACTTTGCTCTGGACGATCTTTCGTATGCGCTATTACAGGCAATAGAAGATGGGAAAGGTAAACAAACAGACCTAAATCCTGTCGGGTGACACTCTCATAAAATTTGACTTCAATTTAATATCTAGGGACACATTTGGGTGATGAGCATTTGGCAAGCTGCCTTACATTTTGCTGTGGCGTGTAGCACAGACTAGCTGAAATTCCAGTCTTTAAAAACCCTGGGGGAAGAGTACAAACATGAAATATTAGAAATCCTTAATTATGTCTCCTGAGTTTACTCTGCTTGAAGCCTGATTGCCAAAAATATCCCTACCTCCGACGTTAACGGCCTTTTATTTTTAACTAACATATCAGAAATGTAAAGGAAATGTAGACCACTTTGGATGTCTAACCAACGTGATTCATTTGATTTGTGCTCACTGCTGATAGTAGCACATTTATATTTCATGGTTTCTGAATTCAAAGTACTATAATATCCAGATGTGGTCGACTGCTTTCAGGAACAGATGATAAACAACATTGTCCCTTGAAGTTGGAGAGCAATGCTGAAGAACAGTCCATTCAGCAGCAAATCAAAAGATTTATATTAAATCGGAAAGTCATATTAATCTTGCTGAGAATCCCTGGTGCCAGAAACGTATTTGTAGAAAAAGTGGAAAGCAGCATAGGAAGGTAGGGACTGACACTATGACCTAGAAGGGGAATGGTATCAAAATAAGGAGAAAGACTTGATATAGAATTTAATACCAATTCTTGAAAACTACAATGGAAAACCTAGTGTCACAGCTCACAACCTCGCTAGTTTTGCCCATAAAAAGATAAATGTGCAATTTTGCAATGTTCCATTTCTAGAAAAAAAGGCTTTGTTAAAGATACAATGGTATTCAGTTATGATAGAGTTCCTTCTATGAATTTTCTAGAATACGATGCTTTAAAATGCCATGGTGAAGCAAACGTTCATACTACCAAATGGACTGCTGAGGATAATTTTTGAATGTTGCTTCTGGACCTGAGGATATTACAGAAGAATGATTTAACACGTGTGAGTGTTTTAATAGGCAAGGAGTTCTAGAGAAATTCAAGGTATGGCATTTTAATTTCCATTTTTGCTTCTGTATACATTTATACATATGAAAAGAACACTCTTTATCATATCCTTGCAATGCAGTTTTGAGCCTGAGAAGAATATTGGGTCTTCAATTTTGGCAGTCATACCAATAGTGTGGGTAGTAGGTAGATAAGAAACTTTCTGCTTGGTTAATGAAAGGTATCCGTCTAATAGTCTTTTCTATTATCGTCTTGACACGTTTAAATTCACATTTTCTAAAAATAATAAATTAACTTGCTTGGTTTAGCTGAAACTCAAGCAGTGACCAACAGTAGAGTAAACTCAAATTTTGAGGCAAGTGTTGCTATAAAAGCACCTTTTCTTATATTGTAACTCAAAAATCAATTTTAAAATCATGCTTGTTGGATCATTTCTTCTTTTTGTCTTGGCTATTAAGCACTTGCAAAATATCTTCCTAGTTCAAGATATCTTGATTACTCTACCTTTTACAAAATATATCTCTATAGATTGTTCTCCACAATCAATTAACTTGAATGTGCCTTATTTTGTTTTGAATATTTTTTTAAAGTTTATTTATTTTTGAGAGAGAGAGAGAGAGAGAGAACGAGCAGGGGAGGGGAAGAGAGAGAGATACACAGAATCCAAAGCAGGCTCCAGGCTCTGAGCTGTCAGCACAGAGTCTGACGTGGGACAGAACTCTGCTGGGTCAGATGCTCAACCATAAACAGTTTCTCGGAGATTTTAGGAGGCTAATAAGTGTTGCACAGGAAAAAATGCAGAAAATAAAAGCTATGATAAATATGGGGTGTTATTTGAGTTAAGTAAGCTTCTTTAAAAAGGTTTTTTATTTTTATTTTTAAATTTTTTAATGTTTATTAATTTTTGAGAGACAGAGAGACAGAGCATGAGCAAGGGAGAGGCAGAGAGAGAGGGAGACACAGAATCTGAAGCAGGCTACCGGCTCTGAGCTGACAGCATGGAGCCTGACGTGGAGCTCAAACTCACAAGTCGTGAGACCATGACCCTGAGCCGAAGTCAGATGCCCAGCTGGCTGAGCCACCCAGGCGCCCTTATTTCGTTTGTTTTTAATTCTTATTGAAGTAGAATTAATATACAATGTTATATCTGTTTCAGATATACAACATACTGATTAGACAATTCTATACATTATTCAGTGCTCACCATGATAAGTGTAGTCACTATCTGTCAGCACACTATGTTGTTACAATATTGTTGACTATGGAATCCTCACACACAGTTGGTAGAAATGTAAATTAGTGCAACCACTGTGGAAAACAGTATAGGTGTCTTCAAAAAATTAAAAATAGAATTATCATATGATCCAGGAGTTCCACTACTGGCATTTACCCAACAAAAACAAAAACACTGATTTGAAAAGGTTATATGCACCCATATGTTTATTGCAGCATTAATTACAATAGCCAAGATATTAGAAGCAACCCAGTGTCTGTTGATACATAAATGGATAAAGAAAATGTGTTATATAAGTATATAATGGAATACTGCCCAGCCATCAAAAAGAATGAGATCTTGCCATTTGTGACACCATGGATGGACCTAAAGGGTATTATGCTCAGTGAAATAAGTGAGAATGAAAAAACAAGTTTCTTTAGTGCAGAACTCTCTGAGTCTTTGGTGCAATGATGACTAGTTGTGCCTCTGGAATCAGGCTGCTTCAGTTCAGATCTCAATTCTATTATGAGCTACATGACCTTTGACTTTGGATAAATGGCTTAACCTTTATGCACTTTTGTTGCTAGACTATAAAATAGGTAGATTTACATAATTTTTAGGAAGCATTAATGAATTGATGCATATACAACTATCATTAATGTGCAGTTGTGAATTTCTACAAATAAATTTTATGCAAGTTCCATAAACATGTCTGACCAGGGAATTTATTTTCCTGACATATCATGTGACTGGTGTTCCTGAAATACACTCAAGGTAATGTCTTTAGACCATATCCTATGATCAGTGGTGCATTTAACACATTCTTACTGACTGGTTAGTATGCTTTCTGTCTTCAATATTCTCCAAATTTTTATTACAAGAAATTTCAAACCTATGATAAAGTAGAAAGAATAGAACAATAAATATCTACAAGCCATTCATCTAAATTTAAATTCGTAACTTTTTTTTTTTTACTTTTGCTCTTTTTCTTTCTAGCTCTGTGTATATTTATTCCAAAAAACATTTGAAAGTAAATTTCAGACTTTGTGAGATTTCAGCATGAACTACTTTATCGTGTATCTTCTAAGAATAGTGATAATCTGCTATAAACTCTATGATTCTATAATAGATAATAGTCAATATTTGAAATTTCTCTAAATATTACCAAATGTCTGTATAGCTGTTTTTAAACATCTAAGATCCAATCAAGATGCACACATTTTTTGTCGTTAGATCTTTTTTTGTTCTCCTTTAATCCAAAATAGTCCTCCCATATTTTTTACTGATATATATTTTTTTCAGTTTCATTGAGGTCTAATTTACAAGTACCTTGATGATTTGATATATGCATACATTGTGAAAGGATTCTTTCCATTGAGTTAATTAACACTTCCATCACCTCATGTGTTTACCTTTGTGTGTGTGTGAGAATATTCATATTCTACTCTCTCAGAATTTTAATTATACAATACAGCGTTATCAAGTATAGTCACCATGTTATACATTACATCCTTAGGCCTTATTCATCTTATAACCAAAAGTCTGCAACTGTAACCAATCTCTTTCTATTTTCCTCCACACCTAGTCCCTGGAAACCACTTTTTCACTCTGTTTCTGAGTTCAACTTGTTTTTTCTTTGTTTGCTTTTGTGTTTTAGATTCCACATGTGGTACTATGCGGTATATGTCTTTCTCTGTCTAGCTTATTTCACTTAGCAGAGTGCCCTCAAGTTTCACCCATATTGTCACAAATGATAAGATTGACTTCTTTTTTAGGGCTGAGTAATATTCCATTGTGTGTGTGTGTGTGTGTGTGTGTGTGTGTGTGTGTATGTGCGTGTGTGTTTGCGTATCCATTTATCCATCAATGAACACTTAGATTGTTTTCATATCTTGGATACTGAAAATAATGCTGTAATGAGGATAAGAGTGCAGATGTCTTTTTGAGATATAATTTCATTTCATTTGATATGTACCCAGCAGTGGGATGGCTGTTTCCTGTGGTAGTTCTATTTTTAATTTTTTAAGGAATCTCCATATTGTTTTTCATAGTGGATGAACCAGTTTATATTCCTACCAACACTGTACAAGATTTCTCTTCTCTCACATTTTCACCAGCGTTTGTCATCTCTTGGTTTTTTGGTAATAGCCATCCTAACAGGTATGAGAAGAAATCTTACTGTGGTTTTCATTTACATTTCCCTGATGATTAGTGATGTTGAACAGCTTTTTATGTACCTGCTGTTAATCTGAATATTTTCCTTGGTATATTTACCCACTTTTTAATAGGGTTATTATTACTTATTGTTATTGTTATTATTATTTTGCTACTAGTATTTTTTTTTTTTTTTGCTATTGAATTGTGTGAATTCCTTGTATATTTTGGATAATAACCCCTTACTAGATATATGGTTTGCAAATAATCTCCCCCATTCCATAAGTTACCTTTTAATTTTGTTGGTTTGTGGTGTAAGATAGGAGTTCAGTTTCTTTTTTTTGCATGTGGCTGTCCTGTTTTCCTAACATCATTTATTGAAGGGACTGTCATTTCCCCCTTGTATATTTTTGACTCTTTTGTTGTAAATTAACTGAGCATATATATATGGGTTTATGCATGGGCTATTTATTTTGTTCCATTGAATCTATGTGTCTGTTTTTATCTCAATACCATACTGTTTGAATTACTATAAATTTGTAATATAGTTTGAAATCAGGAAGTGTGATCCCTCTAGATTTGTCCTTCTTTCTCAATATTGCTTTGGCCATTATGGGTCTTCTGATAATGACTTTTTAAAGGGTTCTAATCAGCTGTCTTAAAGAATGTTCCTTTCATCTGATTGTTTTCCTCATAGTGTTGATTAACTTGTTCCTCTACCTTCTGTCTCTCCTGGAAACTGAATGTTAGATCCAGAGTTTTGAGCTACAGGTTAAGCATTTTGACAAGAGTGCTTAACAGGTGGTGATCTATACTTCATAGCACAGCCCATTCTAAAGTATGCAATATCAGATTATTCTTTTTTTTTATTTTTTTATTTTTTTTTAAATTTTTTTTTTCAACATTTTTTATTTATTTTTGGGACAGAGAGAGACAGAGCATGAACGGGGGAGGGGCAGAGAGAGAGGGAGACACAGAATCGGAAACAGGCTCCAGGCTCCGAGCCATCCGCCCAGAGCCTGACGCGGGGCTCGAACTCACGGACCGCGAGATCGTGACCTGGCTGAAGTCGGACGCTTAACCGACTGCGCCACCCAGGCGCCCCATTATCAGATTATTCTTGATAAGTGGTGATAAATTGGATTACTTATTTAAGGTGCTGACTCCTGGAAGTCTCAATTATAAAGGTATATTTTCCCTTTGTAAGTTTTAAACAATCCATAATATAATACATTGGAATTTGTGAATATCTTTTCCATAACAACAAACAACATTTTATCAATGCTTTTTGTATGCACTAGTAACCTTTGCCTAAATCAAATATTACGTTGGGCCTGGAAATTAGTGATTTTTCTATTTCTGTTATCCCTCTATTTTGACTGGTGTGTTTCCTAAGATAAACCAATGAATTGAATGTAAGAGCAGGCACACATCTTTTTCAGTTTTAAGCAGCTTTATTATGGTTGTGAAAGAAAACACCAGAGCTTTTCAATGAAGAAACATAAGGAGAGGGAACAACACAGAGACACGCACACAGACATAGACACAGACACACACACACAGAGCACAGAGAGAGAGACAGAGAGAGAGAAAGAGAGAGAGAAAGAGAAAGAGAGAGAGACAGAGAGAGAGATTGACTATGTGACTGGCCCAGGGAAGGCTCCTGAAAAGGGGGCTAGTAAGCCAGGACATCCTGTTTCATAACTGGTTTCATAACACCTTTGTTTCTTTGGCTCTTTTGCCATTGTATCATTTTATTAACCACTTCCCTTTTTCCCTCAACTTCATGTTCTTTATCTTTGTTTCTGATGATGTTATAATTATAATTAGCCTACATTTCTCTTCCTTATGTAAATTCTTAGAAGTGTTAATAGGCAGTAGAGAATGATTTGGAAAAATACACAAATCAAAGGCCCCAAGATCATGGAAATACATGACACACTTAAACACGGTCATGAGAGGAGTTTGTTAAAGATGTGGGCAGTATTAAAATAACCCACAAGAGACACTGCAATAGCCTTAGCTATGACAAGTACCCTTTCTACGTCCTAGAATCAAGAGAGAGCAATTGTGGGGAAAGGGTCACCCGAAGGAGCAATAAAAGATGGAGGGACATAGCCAACATCCTTAATCCTTGTGGGGAAGGAGCTGGTGAATAAATACCTGACTTCACTCTGCTCCACCCTCCGCTCAATGAGGGGGAGAAACAAGAAACATTTACTTGTATGTATAGTAGGAATAGTGCCAGGCATCAAGGAGGTGCCCAATAAGTTTTTTAAAGTTTTTTTTAACTTTTATTCATTTTTGAGAGACCAAGAGAGAGAGTGCGAACAGGGAGGCGGGAGAGAGGGAGACACAGAATCCCAAGCAGGCTTCAGGCTCTGAGCTGTCAGCACAGAGTCCTAGGCGGGGCTCAAACTCACGCATCTCATGACCTGAGCCGAAGTCAGATGCTTAATCTACTGAGCCACCCAGGCACCCCAATAAGTTTCTTTTATAAGTGAATAAATGAGTAAATAAATGAGTGAGTAAATGGAAGAATGGATGAATCAATGAGATGGATTCAGAGGACTTATGTTAATTTCCTCGGTCTCAAAAAAATCAAAAAGCAAATTTCATTTTCTTTGCTTTACTAATGCATATCAATGCCATGAGGTCTCATTATTTTATTTTTAGAAAAAATGATCAATGAGAACATTGTACCAGAGGATCCTCATTGGGAATTTTGAGTTGAACACATTATTTAGCAAATGCTAACACGGGAACTTGAGGATATTTAGTGAACATGCTGAAGTCAACATATTAATGCAACTGAAACCAACAGAGAAGCAACTATCTATTAACCTCAGCATTGTGGGGTCTAAAAATGCTTTTACCCACTTTTGGGTTTTGTAACCTGTAAAATAAATCAAGACATAACAACAGTTAACCTTGAAAACCTTTTGATTACCTCTCAGAGGTTAATTTTCTTGAAGGCAGCATAGTGTGGTAGAAAAAGCCTGGGTTTTGAATCAAGCAAAACTCTACCAAAGCCTTCTCTGCTATTTACTAGTTATATAACATAAGATTACCTAAAATTTTCTCATTCATTAATCCAGGATAATCTCACTTGTTTTTACCATTGTGTCAACATTAAATGAGAAAATGTATTTGAAGTGTCTTGCACATGGTATACAGGCAGGTTTTCTGCTTTGGTGGGGTTTCATTAATTTTGTATCTCTTTTTTCTCTTTGGTTCTACAAGCTTTTGGAAAATTCTTGGTAATATTATATAGCCGATGTACTTAAAATTAATATCAATAAGCCTTACCAAAAAAGAAAAATGACATGTTTGGACCTAGTTATGTTTGCTCCTTTCAATTAATTTTTGAACCTGAGATCTAGAAGTAGTCTTCATTCTGAGATGGCAATAGCCACAAAACCCAATTTATAAGTGGAAATAAAATAAATAAATTATCAGAGTTCATAAAAATCTTCATTCCTGTGTGAAGTATCGAGCAGAAGTCTTAGAAATTTCTTATATATGGGGCGCCTGGGTGGCGCAGTCGGTTAAGCGTCCGACTTCAGCCAGGTCACGATCTCGCGGTCCGTGAGTTCGAGCCCCGCGTCAGGCTCTGGGCTGATGGCTCGGAGCCTGGAGCCTGTTTCCGATTCTGTGTCTCCCTCTCTCTCTGCCCCTCCCCCGTTCATGCTCTGTCTCTCTCTGTCCCAAAAATAAAATAAAAAATGTTGAAAAAAAAATTTAAAAAAAAAAAAAGAAATTTCTTATATATAAAATTTAGGGGGTCTGGGTGGTTCAGTCGGTTAAGCATATGACTTCAACACAGGTCATGGTCTCATGGTTTGTGAGTTCGAGCCCAGTGTAGGGCTCTGTGCTGACAGCTCAGAACCTGGAGCTTGTTTTGGATTTTGTTCTTCTCTCTCTTCCCCCCGCCCCCCCCCACTTGTGCATGTGCTCACTCTCTGTATCTCTCTCTCTCTCAAAAATAAACTTAAAAATTTTTAAATATTTCCACACTGTTATTATATTTCACTTATCCAGCTAGAAAGGGAATTAGCCAATTTTGAATTCTTTTATTCTCAGTAGTAGAGCTATCATTCAATAATATTGTCTTGTGACATAAAATAAAACAATAATATCTGCTGTGGGTTTTAGTCTCTTTGTAAAGGATCAGATGCAAGTTAAAATGACTTAACCACTCATTGAAAGGGAAGTTATTTCTTTGTGGACCCCAGGGGACTATTACATTTTCTGCAAGAGGTAACAGATAAATGAGACTCTAAAAGAACAAATGTACATTATATCAACAGGTACTTTACTAAAAAAAAATGATTTACTCTTGTCAGTTTTCAGAAGATAATGCTCTTAAATTACTTATACATAAACTCCACTTATTTTAAACACACACACACACACACATACACACACAGTTAACCTCTATTTATTAATCTTGTCTATAAGAATTATTTGTTTGGAAGCTTTTTTCTATCTCTACTTCAAAGTAGTGTGGTTCATCCCTTGGAGCTAAGCTATGCTTCCCTCAGGATTCAGGTGTATCCAGACATGTCTATAAGCCTGGTAGGATGTCCTCCTAGCAACAGGGACTGAGGAAACTTTCAGGGAAAGATCTAGTCATAAGGGAAGAAAGAGTCCAAGTTCATAAGGTTGGCCCAAGGATAAAACTAGGGTCCATCTACCAGAGAAGATAAGGGCCTATGGGAAAGGCAATGGGAGTGGGGACTGGGACGAGACAGACATGGAGCTGGTTTTGGGAACTTGAGCAGAGCAGAAAATCCTAGCATCTCATAAGGAAGCAATACATTCCCTGAGAAGGGTGAGCTGTAGTTGAGGGTTATTAAGGGCTTCTATGATATTAGTTTAGCTAGGCCTCCTAGGGATCTAACATAGGACTAATCTCTTCATTCTCCTTTACCTGTGGCATTTTAAGCTTATAAGAGAGAAGTCTTTTTCCTTCTTGGGCAGGTCTGAGTCCATTGATAGCAGCAACTGAATGATGCTGTGCGGGTAGAATCCGCAACCAGTAACCCTAATTGATCATTGGGTAGATGGAGAAGGAAACAGAGAGGAACAAATGATGATATTGCTTTTGGAGCAAGAAAGACTTACTGCTTTTTTGTTTCTATATTTGCTTAAACTATAAAATCAATAAGCTATGAACCATTTACATTTGGGGATATCACTTGATGGAAATCTTTCATTTTTGAAGGCTAACCTACATTAAATTTTTTTTTACATTTTTGAAGTAAAATACTTAATAAAACTTGCTAACTAATATTTAAAAAATTAACTAAACAAACCTTTAGCTTCAAAGAGATAAAATATCTGTTGAAGGCAGGAAAATATGTAGCAATCAGATTGGAGCTCTGAGTAATCCCAAGGTGTTGAAAAAAATACATGACTTATTGCAAATATCACTCCAATTCACACATTCTAGTCTCCTCAGACTGATCAATCAGCTTATCAACTCCCTATCACCCACTTTACAACCTCAGAGAAAGATCATTTCCCCAGAAACAATGGAAAAGAGCGTTTGTAAATGTCTATACATCTATATATTACATATATAGATTGCTGTCTAACCTCTTGAGGAGTGCTTACTGGAAAACTCTTTTCAGAAAGCAGGTCATTCCATTCTTTAAGTTGTTTGAAGAACATTGTACCTAGATTTCAAATCTCACAAAATATATTTCCCTTGCTTCACAGCAAGTACTTTGTTTTTCAATGTTTCTGTGAAGCTGTTATGAGTCTGACATAAGATGCATGTGAAATGTTCAGATGTTTGGCAGATATAATGTAACTATCATGATTGAAACCAACCAAGAAACTCATTTTTCAGGCCTCTTCAGTTCTCTATATGAAACATTTTGACCTACATCATCAATTTAGAATTACACAGCTTCACGCTGAATTTCAGGAAGGGTTGCCAAGTTCATGAGGAGGCCCAGAAAGAATTCTTTGTAATTTTTCTTTGCTAGAAATGAAGTTCACATGTATCCTTTCTTTCTTTCTTTTTTCTAAGTTTATTTTATTTTGGGAGATAGAGGGAGCAGAGGAGGGGCAGAGAGAGAGAGGGAGAAAGAGGATGCTATGCAGGCCCTGCACTGTCAGCAAGGAACCTGATGTGGGGCTTGAACCCACGAAGGCATGAGATCATGACCTGAGCTGAAACCAAGAATTGGCCACTTAACTGACTGAGCCACCCAGGTGCCCCCACATGTATCTTTTCTAGTTATGTTTTTCTAGACTGTCAGAATTAAAGGGAAAAATTTGCAGGCTAGCATGTTCCAGCAAACAAATATCTGTTGAATGAATGAATAAGTGAATGAATAAGAAATAGAGTGCATTTACTGTGGAGCTAATGAAGGAGTTTTAGTAATCTCTTCTTATGGTAATATGGTTTTGAAAAATTTGCAAAAGCTGTACTTTCTAAGAGAAATAAGTTAAAATCTAATTGCTGTCTCTTTCCCCTCTGATTTTCTCTTTGTCACCCTCATGTCAGTGACACTGGAGTGACTGTGGGCACTTTTGGAATCTAAGAGGACATATAATTGCAGACACATTGAGTTTGGGTTTGTTGGGATGTTTATGTGGTTTGCAGTCACTTTTCAGTTTGGATAAATTATTGCAAGATATCACTGCAAGATGCGTTCCATTCTACTATTACACCCTGTACCATTTTCACCAGAGTTATGTCAGGAAATTCCAGTGCTAGAGATCGCATGTTGATATGAAGGTTTCCTAAAGTACCTGGTATCAGGAGTGTGTGGGTAGCAGAGAAGACAAAAACTTTGAAAATAGAAGAAAGAAATTACTTGGGAAGAATTTTTCCCAAAACCAGAATGTGTAAACTCTTGAGGATTCAAATCTCATCAGTGCCTGGTCAAAATTCTTCTTTTCAGTAGTATATTTGATTATAGGACATATAATGTAAGTGTACCATACATTTAAATTTTAAATGAGAATTGCATTAAATAGAACTTATTAGAATTCATGAAGGCACAAACAATAAGTATAACTGTAATAGTTCATACATGAAAGAAGCATGGAAGAGGTATTTGATGACCTCTTTAAAGGTCACATGATATTATCAGTAATGAGTTATGATGCTAAAAGAAACTTTCATAAATCATCAATAGTAAAACAAAATTTTCATCAATCAGGGTAGAGGAAAGACTGAATGATATTTTCATTCTTTCTATAGAAAATATTACAAAATCATTTTTCTATAAAGAGTTAATCAGAATATGTAGCAAAAACTGTAGGAAAAATGTGCTCCTGTGGTACATCATACAGCTAGTCAATAAAAATGTTATATGGTTTTTCTTTGTTTTTTAATGTCTATAGTATCTGTCAACTTTTTATATATCTGTAATTTGTGGGGTTTAATTTCTCATTCTGAACAAATGGTAGTTTTTAATCTATTTTTTTAAATTTTTTATTAAAGAGGTTACCGAAATTCTATAAGCATCAGGTCCCTCGAATCTAATATGCCCCCGTAGATGCAAATTATCATCAAGTTTTTGCAAATGAACTTTTTAAGGAGGCATAATTTATATACAATAAAATGCATACATTTTATGTGTAGAGTTTCTTGATGTTTGACAAGTGTAAACACCCACGTAGCCACCACCACAATCAAGATATAGAATATTTTATTCACCTTGAATGGTGCTCCTGTGTCCCTTCTCAGTCAATACCTACTCATCACTCCCAGCTCTAGACAACTCCTGAACTGCTTTCTACCATTACTGATTTGTTGTCTTTCCTAAAGTTTCATGTAAATTGAATCACACACTATGTACCCTTTTGTGTCTGGCTTCTTTTGCTCAGCGTGGCATTTTTGATATTGAGCTATGATGTCATAAGAGCCAATCATCAATTCTTTTTTATTGCTGAGTAGTATTCTTTGACAGATATTTGGGTTATGCCCACTTTTTGTCTATTATGAATAAAATGCTATTCATCTGCATGTTTTTACATGGACATATGTTTTTACTTCTCCTGAGTAAATAACTGGAAATGGAATTGCTGGGTCACATGGTTAGTATACACATACGACATTTTAACTTTTAATTGTCTTATGGTACTCATGAAGATCTAGGTCAAATTTTAATTTATTCATTCAATAAATATTTATTTATTTTGATTTCGATTTAAAAATGTTTTTTTTTTAATTTTGAGAGTGAGAGTGTGCACAAGTTAGGGGAAGGGGCAGAAGGAGAGAGAGAGTCTTAAGCAGGCTCCATGCTCAGTGTGGAGCCTGATACAGTGGGCTTACAACCCTTACAATAACTTGGAATCATGACCCAAGTGGAAATCAAGAGTCGGATGCTCAACCGACTGAGTTATCCAGGTGCCCCAACAAATATTTGTTGAATGCACTGTGCAAGATATCAGGGAATCATAGGTGAATATAACACAATCCCTACCCTAAAGCACACAGAAAACAAAATGCAAACATTTTAAAGAAGGAAAGTCTCAGGATTGGTAGTCAGTAATGGCATAAGCTGGGTCCTAAAGAAGATATGGGAGTCCATCAGACAGATATTGTGTGAGGACACAGCAGTCAGGAATTTCCCTGTGCAGAAGCATGACATATGGATATACTATATAGCAGAGTAAATCTGGGAAACTGGAAAAGTATGGCATATTGGGGAATCTGCCAGTGGTGTTGTATTACAGGCAAGGGAAAGATTAGATAAAGATAAAGAAGAAAGCTGGGCAGATGGAAAAGAACCCTCAATGCTATGGAATTTTTTTTCTCTGTGAGAACTTATCTGTCCCTGGATGCAGTATTCACTTATTTTCTGGTGATTGCATTACTTTTGGAGCATATTTCTCTTGAACAGATTGCATGATCTTTATATATCTGTTTCCTCCACTATACTGTAAGTCTTAGATAGTGTCTTTGCTATATTCTGTGTGTAACACAGTGCTTGGCACTTATTAGGGCATTAGAAATTACTATTTATGCAAGAATGAATGAACAAATGAGAATTAATGAAATGACCCACATTCTGTGCCACAGAACAGGTTCAGAAGAAATTCTTCTTTACCAAAGACCTATGAAACATCTTTTGTGAAGACACATTAGACATATGTATTTATTTTTTCACTGAAGCAAGGTCATATTTATAATCTTATGAGCTTGATTTATTAATTTCAATTGTCTTCATGATCAAACTGATTTCATGGCCACATTGACTTTGGAGGGGTCTGCGTGGATGGCAGGAATCGCTGAAACAAATGAAACAACTGTGAGGCAGTTTCCTTAATTTTATGGTAAAATTGGTCTTAAAATTATAATACTGAGAAAAACTTTGCTGAGGGGAAGCTAGAAATCTTTACATATTGTGAGATATTCACTCTTTTGGTCTTAAATTGATGCTGTATTTTCTAATGAGTTCTCATTTGTGCCAGACCTCATAAAATTCTATTATCTTTATGATCATCATTTATGCAGGTTTAGACACGCCAAGCATCTACCTTTATTTACCAAAAGTGTATGTTTTGGCAATTTGTTTTAATAATAAATAGTATTTATTTCATTGCTCATTCACTTTGGTAATGGCAGAATAAATACATAATGGGAGAGGAAAACAGTCTGAAAAATAAGGAAAACAGTTTTGAAAAATAGAATGAGACCATAACCAATTAAGAAGGAGATTTGGGATGTTCTAAACTATTAATAAATTAAAATGAGAGCAATCATATAATTAGTCACCTAAATCAAAGTACTTTTGAGAATGGAATGGGCACAGCAGATACTTCTGCTGGGACAACAGGTAGTATGTGAACTGTTCCAGGCAAACAGAGAAGGATGGTCATGCTAGTTTAAGTAATCTTTCCAAATCTTTTTGTTTCAGATTGTTATCACTTCTTATGACTACCATATAAAGTGCTAATTACTAGGTCTAAGAGTATCTATAGCTCTTTAACTTTTTTTTAAGCTCCCCATGGATGGCCATGGTAGTCCAACAAGGGAGAAGTTCCTCTTTTAAATTGCTATCAAACTTTTAAGTACTGACATCGGGATAGTGACATGAAAGCCAGGATGAGTCAGTGGATGGCTGAGAGTTTTTCTATCAAATTATACCCTCTTTTGAGTCAGAAGGAAAAACATCTCAATCTTTCTCAGGTGTGGATGATTTCATTCTCTAATTTTTCACTCTACAAACTTTGACTGTGAGCCACATGTGCTCTGGGAGCTATGGGGAATATAGTGGTGAACCAGACATAGTCACTGATCCTAAGGGACTAAGAATGGAGATGAATAACAAGATAGGTATTAGCGAGAGTGACTTTTTTGTGTACATTCTGAAGACGGTTCTTGGAAGAAGTTCAAAAGATAGTTTAACAGTGAAGTTTTAACAGTGAATCTGAATGAAGTGTAGATAATTCCAAACGATGGTTTGAAATAATGCCTATTTAGAATTTTTTTAAATGTTTTTATTTATTTTTGAAGGAGAGAGAGCATAAGTGGGGGGAGAAGCAGAGAGAGAGGGAGACACGGAGACCTAAGCAGGCTCCAGGCTCTGAGCTGTCAGCACAGAGCCCAACACGGAGCTCGAACTCACAAACTGTGAGATCATGACCTGAGCCGAAGCCGGATGCTCAACTGGCTGGGCCATCCAGACGCCCTGCAATAATGCCTATTTAGATGCAATGTTCATCTTTCCTAATCTCCTAATTTCCAAGCATCAGTTAGAAAACTTTTTGAGATTCCTTAGCATTTTTCTATAGTTTGAACTCAATTTGTAATCTTGATCTTCCTTTTGAAGTATTTAAAAAATAAGTTTTAGAATCTCTTTTTAAAAAGCAATTTGAGGTTTATTGATCTGCAGAGCTTGAGTTTAGAATGCACAGATAGGCACTTAAATGCATTTTGGTAATAAATGTTTCAATATTAGATGGCATGAGAGTTGTTATAGAGAAAATTGAGTTTTACAATAAATCTGTTGTGAGATTAGGAAGGCAATTGTAATATTTTAGGTTTGTATAGTTGGTGAGAATGCACTTTTTTGTGTTGTTCTTTTACCTTGTTCACTTTTGTACAAAATTAAAGCATGTTGAATCTTTATTCATCCAACACACACTTACGGAAAATGACTCCTTTTGGTAGATGAGGAGGATATGAGTATAAATATGACAGGATCCTCCTTTTAGTTCGTATTCTATTGCAGACGAGAGATATGCAAACAAACAAATGCTGTACAATATTTTACCAGCCAGTATAATGATTAAAAGGAAGCGCCCTAGTGTCTTTAAATTCCACGTTAGAGTATTAGTCTGCCGAGACATGAAGCCCTGGATAATTTATTTAACTTCCTCTCACTTCATCTCTGGACGGTGTGTTTTACTAGTACCTATTTCACGGGGTGATTGGGAGCATTAAATGATCCACAGAAGTGCTTAGCCAAGCACCTGATTCTAAAGTGCTCAGAGAACGCCAGGGATTATGGTACATCACAGTCACAGTTGGGCTTCACAGGAGGGGGTGTCCAGATGCACCGCGTTAGAAATAGTTCAGAAAAAGGGGCGCCTGGGTGGCTCAGTCGGTTAAGCGTCCGACTTCAGCTCAGGTCATGATCTCGCGGTTAGTGAGTTTGAGCCCCGCGTCGTGCTCTGTGCTGACAGTGGAGAGCCTGGAGCCTGCTTCGGATTCTGTCTCTTTCTCTCTCTCTGCCCCTCCTCTTCTTGCACTCTGTTTCTCTCTCTCTCTCAAAAATAAACATTAAAAAATATATATAAAAAAAAGAAATAGTTCAAAAAAAGGAGGCAATTTTTAATGTTCTGAATCTATTAGTGACCACCATTGCTTTGAGGACCAAGTATTCATGAAATGACTTGATGATGTTATTAAGCATTCTTTCTGGAGATTCTGAAATATTAAACTGTCAAATAAACAATCTCTGATCTGTTCTTCTGGAAGTGATCACACCGCTTTTCCTGCAGTAACCTGCAGTATATCATATTCCTAAGGGGTCAGTGACTCCTCACAAATAAGTGGCTACGGTCACAAATTTTCACGCTTCTTGGGAAAAGGCACACAGATGGAGAAAGAGGAGCCAGGAGATTGAGACATCTTACTAATGGCAAGGGTGAAATTTTAGAGCATGTAGGACCTTGGCCTGTTTGAGGTCAGATCCATTCGCTGCCATTTCCCTGTTTTGATCAAAATTCTGCAAACTATATTTCTCAGGCTTCTTTGTCCCACTTGCCATTGGGAAGAACTGGTGAAGATGGATAAATATTCAGGCAATGGTTGTATACAGTAATACCCACCACTCTAGGAATAAGTACGTAATGAAAAGAAAGGAAGGTCTCGGTCTCCTTCTTTCACTCCCTCTGCCTCTCTGACAGTGAGCACATTTTCTGTGTGGTTCCAGCTCCCTTTAGTCAACCTTTTCCTCTCAATTCTCACCTCCAGACAGAATCCAGCTCCCACCAGTGGCTAAGCTTTGGAGTTTCAGTAACTCCACCGCCTTCCTCTGTCCCTCTAGCCCTGGTGACTGTTGGGGTTTCAGCTGCTTCTTGTAGTTGTTGATCTTGGTTGCCTTGCCTTTGCTAAGCAGCTCTTTACACACTTCAAAAATCTTTGTAATTAATTTTCGTTATTAAATTCGTCTGGTGTGGTAATTTTTGTTTTGTTTTGTTTTGTTTTGTTTTTGGCTGGGCACGGAGTAACACAGAGGGAAAATGGTGAAGGCTGTATTATTCTTTCTAGTCCTTGACTGAGAGTTTCTGGGGCTGATCAAAGTATCTACAAGGCAAAATTAACCTGGTGTAGTCATTTAAAAAATCACTCAGAAGGGGGCGCCTGGGTGGCTCAGTAGGTTGAGCGTCCGACTTCGGTTCAGGTCATGATCTCACGGCATGTGGGTTCGAGCCCCGCGCCGGGCTCTGTGCTGATGGCTCAGAGCCTGGGGCCTCTTCAGATTCTGTGTCTTTCTCTCTCTCTCTGCCCCTCTCCTGCTCACACTCTGTGTCTCAAAAATAAATAAACATGAAAAAAATTTAAAAATCACTCAGAATATTCATCAACTTGTAAAGTTTTTATTATTATCATCAGGATAACTGATGGAATGGTACAATTTCTTGATAAGCATTGTTTACAACATTTAGATACTTTCAAAGCAATTAGGGAAGCAAAATGATGTTATCTGCTCTCAAATCTACTAGCAGAATCCTAGCCGTTGGGAGTGTTTCTAAGGCTGCTTCACATGGCTGAATGACTTTGAACAAGTTATTTCACAGCACTGTTTTCCTTTTTTGTTTGTTTTATGAAATGATGGGGCAAAGGGTAACTTGTTCCTTTGTATTTGCCTTGGTGCCTAGCATAGTGCTTCAGAAATAATAAAGTCTCAATATTTTTGTTAAATTGAAGTCAGGGCCATTTATGTCTTGGACGTGTACTGGATTCTTGCTTTCTTTTACCTGTTTATTTTATTGCAAAGTAAGAGAGAAGTCAGGGAAGAGGGAACTAAACATTAGGTAGGGAAAATCTCAACCTATTTGCGGTGTTGTTGTCCTGTTTTGAGTTCATTCAAATACATGTCATTGCTACTTTTCTTACAACTGCTACAGTTGCCCAGTAAATAACTCATCCTTGGTGGTAACTTTTTCTATTTTTCTATTTATTCCTCCATGGTCCAGATGCCAAATGCCTGTGTATACTTTTGCTTCTCTGATTTCTACCTCCTGCTCTGCTCACATGTTTACTTTTTATTCTCTAAACACTCCCCATGATTTCATTTTTCTTTGATTCTACCTAGGCAGGTCCCTTATCTTCCACAAATGTCATCTCCTTCATGATGCCCTCTTAAATGTTTCATGACAAGAATTTGTTGCTTTTTTGTTTGTATCTCTTTAAGTACTTATTACACTTTCAGTAATAAGAATTGTGATGTGTCTGATTTCCTATTAGACTGTGAGCATCTTGAGAATTGGGGCCATTTTTATTCAGTGTTTTTATCTTCAGTACCGAGCACTTTGCCTGTTACATGTTCAATGAATAAATATTGAATTACTGTTACAGTCTGTCTTTTCTTATGTTTGATAGTTTATATCTCTACCTCATCTGCTGGATTATGAGCTCTCTGAAGGAGGGAGACCTGGAAAAGTGACTTTTTCATTTTATTCTGTTCTGGATTCTGGATTGCCATTATACCTGCCCTCCCCCACCCCCCTAATAATATATCACCTGGGGATATTAGAAGTTTAGCATACTTTGATTGAATTTGGAAAAATTTGGACATTTAGTCATGGTAGAGAGTTCAGAAAATAGCCCACTGTGAAATAATAGAAAATATTTATATACTGGTCTCTGCCTCTGGTTCCTGACACAGAGCTCCTACAACCCTTATAACCCTTATAATTTCCTAAGTGCTCAGATCACTAGGAACATGGTTTCTTATAATTTTGATCTATGACTTTGGTTTCTGACACAGAGCTCCTAAATTCCTTGGAATTTCTTAGGTGATATGAATGCCTTTTCTTCTAATGAGGTGATTGTACGTTCCTGGATGGAGGCTGGTCATCAGAAACACCAAGCTATGACTATAGGCTTGGAACTTTCAGCCCCACTCTCCATTCTCCTGGGAGAGGAGAGGGGATTAGGATTGGATTAATGATTGGGCATGCCTATATGATGAATCCTTCATAAAAATCCCCCAAGTATGGGATTTGGAGAGCTTTCTGGCTGGTGAATGCATTCACATGCTGGAAGAATGGTATATTCTCAATGGGGACAGAAGTTCCTGTGCTCAGGATACTTCTGGACCTTATCTTATGTATTTTTTCATCTGACTATTCATCTGTATCCTTTATCATATTCTTTATTTCATAATAAACTGGCAAGTGTAAGTGTTAACCTGAATTCTGTGAGTTATTCCAGCAAATGATCCAACCTGGAGAGGGTGTCATGGGAACCTTGATTTATACTTGGTCAGTCAGAAGCACAGGTAATAACTTGGGGTTTGAGTTTGGCTTCTGAACTGGGAGGAGTCTTGTGTGACTGACCCCTTAAGTTGTGGGATCTGATGTTACTCCAGATGGGTAGTGTCAGAACTGAACTGAATTGTAGGACACCCAGCTGGTGTTGGAAAATTGGTTGGTGTGGGGAAAAATCCACACATGTGGTATCAAAAGTATTGGGAATATGAGGATGAAGGAAAACACAGGAATATTCTCAGACATCCAGTACATCGTCAGCCCTTGGAAATCAAAACTGTTTTTGAGCAGATGCTTCAGAAAAACTATGTCACAGAACTGTACTGACCAATGTTGTTATATCAACAGAATAATCTGGAGATAAAAAAATAAAGTGAAAGCTGATATTTGCATCAGTTTAATACAGACAACACTGTGAAGTTTATTAAGAGGTTATTAATCATTTCAATATTAGGCATGTATATATAACATAATTCTGAATTGTGAAGTTTAAGGAAAAGCTTGCCTAAACGTCCATATTCATTGACTATGAAGGAGTATTGTATGAGTATTTGTATGAGTGGAAGAAACACTTTGCACATTCAAACTGCACAACTTAAGCAGAGTATAACAAGGGGATTACTTACAAAGTTGTAACTAGGCTTGGTCACTATAGGGAGCTGTTACCAAGGACATGAAGTGGCTGTCAGCAAGTGGAGAGATAGCTACTTGGGGAGCATCTCCTGAAAGGAACAATGGACTTTGTTGGAACCTCAACTAACAAGTGCTAGGTGGCAGGGAGTGAGTTAAGGAGGAGATGTCTTGATTTCATTCTCCTTCTGCTCCCTGACCTGCCAGTACCTCCCATTGGGTGAAACCAACTGAAAGCTAGAAGGCATGAAGACCATCTGATGTAACTTCCCAGGGCATAGAACATGGCGACAAACAAGAGGGTAGAGTTCATATAAGCACTGATTCTAGGGACTAGATCCTAGGAGAGTGTTGTTAGCTATATTCCTGTTCCCAGAATAAGGACAGGTGTTTAAGTGAGAACACAAGACGGTCTTTTCCTTGGATGACCTAAGTACTAATTACCACAGGATTCTCATATATCCTAGTCTCTCATGAGTCACCATTGGATATGAAATTAATCCCTCAAATTTCTAAAACCCAAGTCATTATATAAATGAACTCATAATCCCTAAAATATCAACAGTCACCAATTAATCAGAATTAGCTCATAGAATGCAATCAATTTGCTATTTCTGATTTACATTATAAGTTTGGTGAACCATCAGAAAAGGGCTAGAGTCTTCAGGAACTGGAACTAAAGGTAGACCTTGAAGTCTTTCCCCCATCCTCATGGTTCAGAAGTGTGTGTGTTGGCTTTTCCACAACAGTTTTCCAATGCCACTAGTTTTGGTTTGTGTGAGGGTTTGGAGAATTAGACCCTTTATATCTGTCTTTGCTTTCTCTTTTTAAATCCAACTCTAACGTATTCTGAGGTAATTTATTTTCTATCCCTTTAATCATTTCCCTGCTCTTCTTTGGGCCATTTCCAGTGTCTCCACCATTCTTTCAAATATAGCTTAACTATTACAAAGGGCTATTCTGGGAAGTCATTACTTAAAGGAAAATTGTGAAAGCATTTAAAAGTTTAAAAATGGCTACATAAATGTTAAAAAATGAAATGTTCCTGTCTAATAATGCTGATAGTGGAATTGTAGTAAATTAAATTACATCAGGTCAGAGCAAAAACCTTGAATGAGAGTCAAGCATATCAGGACCTGAGGAAAAAAACCCTTTGTTAAGAGAAAGTGATTGTGAAGAGCCAAAAATAAAACTAAGGAGAGAGAACTTTTCCTTTTACCGGCCACTAAAAATTCTCTTCTAAGATGAGGATCTAACTCTCTGGTTCAGGAAGTTGAGATACTAAAGTGAACAGAAATATCAGAGGAGCTCAGATACTTTATTAGAAAAAAAAAAAAGAAAAGGAAAATTCATAGGATTCTATAAGGAGAGAGTTTATGTTACTGTTTTATTGGATGAAGACAGCTAACAAGTTACCAAAATATTTTAGTTGCGAGCAGTGTCCCAGTTGTTTTTTACAGTTCATTCCATTTTTAAGTCAATGATAAGAGGTAGAGTATTATAATTCCCTTTTTACTAAGATATTGACTTAGATATTATTGTTTATTTACTTATTATTTGTTTGCAAGTATAATTGCTATGCACTGTTTTATTAGTTTCAGGTGCACAATATAGTGATGCAAGAATTCTATGTATTACTCAGAGCTCATCACAGTAAGTGTACTCTTAATCCCTATCACCTATTCCACCCATCCCCCACCCAACTCCTCTCTGGCAAACACCAGTTTGATCTCTGTATTAAAGAATCTGCTTTTTGGTTTGTTCATTTGTTTTGTTTCTTAAATTCCACACAATGAGTGAAATCATATGGTATTTGTCTTTCTCTGACTGACTTATTTCAGTTAACATTTTATCCTCTAGATTCATCCATGTTGTTACAAATGGCAAGATTTCATTTTTTTATGGCTATACCATTCTTTATCTATTCATCTATGGATGGACACTCAAGTTGCTTCCATATCTTGGCTATTGTGAATAATGCCGCCATAAACATAGGGGTGTATATATCTTTTCCAATTAGGAGTTTTATTTTATTTGGGCAAATACACAGTACTAGAATTACTTGACCATATGATACTTCTGCTGTTCATTTTTTTTTGAGGAACCTCCATACTGTTTTCCACCATTGCTGCCCCAATTTGCTTTCCTGCCAACAGTGCACAAGGTTTCTTTTTCTCCACATGCTTGCCAAAACTCATTATTTCTTGTATTTTTTTTTATTTTAGCCATTCTGACAGGTGCAAAGTGATATTTCATTGTGGTTTTAACTTGCATTTCCCTGTTGATCAGCAGTGTTGAGCATCTTTTCATGTGTCCGTTGCCTATCTGTATGTAGGTCTTCTTTGGAAAAATATCTATTAAGGGATTCTGCCTATTTTTCAATTCAATTGTTTATATTTTTGTGTTGAGTTGTATCTGTTCTTTATATGTTTTGGATATTAACTGTTTATTGAATATACCATTTGTAAATATCTTCTCCCATTCAGTAAATTACTTTTTTTTTAATTTTGTTGATGGTTTCCTTTGCTGTGCAAAAACTTTTTGCTTTGGTGTAGTCCCAATAGTTTAATTTTGCTTTTGTTTCCCTTGTAAGAGGAGACATATCTAGAAAAATATATATGTGGCTGATGTCACAGAAATTACTTCTTATGTTTTCTTTGAGGACTTTTATGGTTTCACGTATCAAATTTAGGTCTTTAAACCATTTTGGGTTTATTGTTGTATATGGTATTAGAAAGTGGTCAGGTTTCAATCTTTGGCAGGTAGTTGACCGATTTTTCCAACACCATTTGTTGAAGAAACTGTCTTTTCCCCATTTTATATCCTTGCCTCCTTTGTCGTAGATTAATTGACCATAAACGCATGGGTTTATTTCTGGACTCTCTACTCTGTTCCATTGACCATATGTCTATTTTTGTGCCAGTATCGTACTGTTTTGATTAATGCAGCTTTGTAGTATATCTCGAAATCTGGGATTGTGCTACCTACAGCTTTGTTCTTCTTTTTTAAGATTGCTTTGGCTATTTGGGGTCTTTTGTAGTTCTCTGCAAGTTTTAGCATTATTTGTTCTAGTTCTGTGAAAAATGTTGGTACTTTGATACGGATTGCATTAAATATGTAGATTGCTTTGGGTAGTATGGCTATTTTAATATTTGTTCTTTCAAACTGTGAGCATGGAATGTCTTTCCATTTGTTTGTATTATCTTCAATTTCTTTCATCAATGTTTTATAGCTTTCAGAATATAGGTCTTTCATCTCCTTGGTTAAGTTTATTCCTAGGAATTTTATTCTTTTTGGTGCAATTGTAAATGGCATTGTTTTATTAATTTCTCTTTCTGCTGATCCCTTATTGGTATACAAATGCAATGGATTTCTGTACACTGATTTTGTATCCTGAGACTTCACTTAATTTGTTTAATGGCTTTAGAAGTTTTTTTGGAGGAGTCTTTAGGGTTTTCTATATATAGTATCATATAATCTGGAAATAGTGAAAATTTTACTTCCTTACCAATTTAGATGCCTTTTATTTCTTTCTCTTGTCTGACTGCTGGGGCTACACTTCCAGGATGATGTTGAGTAAAAGTGGTGAGAGTGGACATCCTTGTCTTGTTCCTGACCTTAGGGGAAAAGTTCTCAGTTCTTCACCATTGAGTAGGATGTTGCCTGTGGGTTTTTCATATATGACCTTTATTACGTTGAGGTGTGTTCCCTCTAAACCTACTTTGTTGAGAATTTTTATTATGAATGGGTGTTGTACTTTGTCAAATGCTTTTTCTGAACTTAATGAAGTGATCATATGATTTTTATCCTTTCTCTTGTTGATGTGATATATTATGTTTATTGATTTGAAAATATTGAACCATCCTTGCATCCTAGGAATGAATCCCACTCGGTTGTGATGAATGATTTTTTTAAAATTTATTGTTGGATTCAGTTTGATAGTAATTTGTTGAGGATTTTTGTATCTATGTTCATCAGAGATATTAGCCTGTACTCTTTTTTTTGTAGTGCCTTTGTTTGTTTGTTTGTTTGTTTGTTTTGGTATCAGGGAAATGCTAGCCTCATAGAATGAATTTGGAAGTTTTCTTCTCTTCTATTTTCTGGAATGGTTCAAAATAATAGGTATTAACTGTTCTGTACATGTTTGGTAGAATTTGCCTGTGAAGCTGTCTGGTCCTGGACCTTTGTTTTTTGGGATTTTTGATTACTGATTCAATTCCATTGCTGGTAATTGGTATACTCAAATTTTATACTTTTTCCTGATGCAGTTTTAGGAGGTTATATGTTTCTAGGGATTGATCCATTTGTTCTAGGTTGTCCAATTTTTTGGCATATAATTTTTTTATAATATTCTCTTACAATTATTTGTATTTCTGTGGTGTTGGTTGTTATTTCTCCTCTTTTATTTCTGATTTTATTTGAGTACCACCTCTCTCTCCCCACCTTTTTTTTTTTTTTTTGAGTCTGTCTAGAGGCTTATTTTATTGATTTTGTTGATATTTTCAAAGAACAATCGCCTTGTTTCAATGATCTTTTCTATTGTTTTTTAGTTTCTATATCATTTATTCCTTCCCTAATCTTCATTATCTCCTCCTTCTACTTGTTTGAGTTTAGTTTTTTGTTCTTTTTCTAGCTCCTTTAGGTGTAAGGTTAGCTTGTTTATTTGAGATTTTTCTTGCTTCTTGAGTTAAGCCCATTTTTCTATAAACTTTTCTCTTAGAACTGCTTTTTCCTGTATCCCAAAGATGTTGAACCATTGTGGTTTCATTTTCATTTGTCTCCGTGTATTTTTTAATTTCTTCTTTGATTTTTTGATTGAACCATTCATTAGTAGCATGTTCTTTAACTTCCATATATTTTTGGTCTTTCTATATTTTTTTATTATGGTTGATTTCTAGTTTCATAGTGTTGTACTTGGAAAAGATATGTGGTATAACTGTGATCTTTTTAGATTTGTTGAGACTTGTTCTGTGGCCTAGTATATGACCTATTCTGGAGAATGTTCCATGTCCACTTGAAAAGAATGTGTATTCTACTGTTTTTAGATGGAATGTTCCCAATATATCTGTCAAGTCCATTTGTTCCAGTGTGTCTTTCAAAGCCACCATTTCCTTGTCGATATTCTGTCTGGATGATCTATTCATTGATTTAAATGTAGTGTCAAAGGCCCCTACTATTATTGTATTACTTTCAATTTCTTCCTTTGTCTGTTAATAGTTGCTTCATATATTAAGGTGTCTCCCTGTTGGGTGCATATTTACAGTTGTCATATCCTCTCGTTGGATTTTTTTTATCATTATGTAGTGTCCTTCTTTGTCTCTTGTTATAGTTTTTGTTTTAAAGTCTATTTTGTCTGATATAAGTATTACTACCTCACCTTCCTTTTCACTTCCATTTTCATGATAAATATTTTTCCATCCCCTCACTCTAAATCTGCAGGTGTCTTTGATCTGAAGTGAATCTCTTCAGCATATAGATAGATGGGTTTTGCTTTTTTAGTCTATGCCTTTTGATCATAGCATTTAGTCCATTTAAATTCAAAGTCATTATTGATAGGTATGTACTTACTGCCATTTGCTCCTTGTGTTACAATTGTTTTTGTAGTTCTTTGTTCCTTTCTTCTTTTTTTGATCACATCCCTTGTGGTTTTATGGCTTTCTTTAGTGATATTATTGGATTACCTTACTTATTTTCTGCCTATCTATTACAGGTTTTTGATTTGTGGTTGCCATTAGGTTCATATATAACTTATGCATATAGCTTTCTATATTAAGTAGATGGTCACTTAAGTTTGAAGCCATTCTAAAAGCATTAAATTTTTATTTCCTACCTATATTTTATGTATATGCTGTCATACTTTACATCCTTTTATTTTGTGGTTCCTTGACTGATTTTTGTAGATATAATTGATTTTACTCCTTTTGTGTTTAACCTTCATACAGGTTTTAGAAGTGATTAATCTACGTTTATATTTGTATTTATCTGTGCAATTTTTTTCTTTCCTACTGTTCTTACTGCTGATTATGGTCTTTTTCCCCAATGAATTCTCTCTAGCATTTCTTGTAAGGCTGGTGTAGGGGCAGCCATTTCTTTTAACTTTTGTTTTTATGGGAAACTCTTTATCTCTCCTTCTATTCTAAATGATAGTCTTGTTGGGTAGAGTATTCTTGGTTGCAGGTTTTTTCCTTTCAGCTCTTTGAATTTATATCATATCACTTCCTTTGGCCTGCAAAATTTCTGCTGAAAATTCAGCTGATAGACCTATGGGGGTTTTCCTTGTATGTTATTTTTTGCTTCCCTCCTGCTGCTTTTAAAAGTCTCTCTTTATCACTACTTTTTACCTTTTTTTTTATTATCATGTGGCTTGGTTTGGACCTCCTTGGGTTATTTTGGGGGCGGGGCTCTCTGGGCCTCCAGTATCTAGATATCTCTTTCCTTTACCATAATAGAGAAGGTTTTCAGCAATAATTTCTTCTAATAAAATTTCTGCCTCCTTTTCTCTCCTTTTTCCAAGATCACTATAATACAAGTTATTACGGTTGATGATTTCTCTTAGTTCCCCTAATCTACTCTCACTTTTTATTATTCCTTTTTCTTTTTGCTGTTCAGCTTGGTGGCTTTCCAAAATGCTGTCTTCCAGTTCAGTGATCTGTTCTTCTACCTCTAATGCCCTCTAGCATATTTTTAATTTCAGTTTTTGAGTTCTTCATCTCCGATTGGTTCTTTTTTATATCTTCTATCTCCCTGTTGAAGGTCTCACTGAGATCCTCCACTCTTTTCTCAAGTACACTGAGTACCTTTATGATCATTGCTTTGAATTCATTTTCAGATATATTGCTGATCTCCATTTCATTTATTTCTTTTGCTGTGATTTTGTCCTGTTCCTTCATTTGGGACATATTCTTGTCTCCTCATTTTGTCTAACTCTCTGTTTGTTTCTATATATTAGGAAAGTCGGCTATATCTCCTGATCTTAAAAGTAAGACCTTATAAGGAAGTGGTTCTGTGGTACCCTGTAGTGCAATACCCCTTGTTCAATACTGGTGCTTCAGGGCTATCTCCTATGGGGGTTGCATGTGGCTGAGCCACATTTCCCTTCAATCCATTGCAGTGGCCTATTTTGTCTGTTGTGGGCAGGGTTTGGTGCCTGTGCTGTTAGTAGGCCAGTCTGGGGGTTCCCTGGGCTTATAGTTGGGTAGTGTCTGCAGTCAGACCAGATGCCTGCCCTCAGCCAGTTTTCTTTTCTTTTTTTATTATGAAATCTATTGTCAGATTGGTTTCCATGCAACACCCAGTGCTCATCCCAACAGGTGCCCTCCTCAATGCCCATCACTCACTTTCCCCTCCCTCCTACCCCCCCCCCCCCATCAACCCTCAGTTTATTCTCAGTTTTTAAGAGTCTCTTATGGTTTAGGCTCAGCCAGTTTTCCAGGGGTGTGGGCACACTGAATTACAGGGTGCTTTCTCTGCAATGTACCCTGAGCAGCTTTTATTGGTGGGTAGAACCTGCAGTCAAATCACATGTCTGCCCCTAAACTATCTGCTGGGGCTACAACTGAACTCGTGTGTGTGGTTCTCTCTCCTGTCTCCAGGGAAGGGGTCACTTTGGAGTGGCACTGGTCCCTTTAGGCACACTTGCAGAATGTGATATGGTAGGAGCTGCTCTGAAGGAACTCCTGCCAAGGGGGGCGGGTTGGATAGGGCAGATCCATAGGAGAATGTGAGGGCAGGGTATGAAGTATTAGAAAGGTAGGTGGAGAGTGTTTAGTCTCATTTGCAAAAGTATCTAGCTATGTAGGCTGAAAGGGGGTACAGAAATGGCATTTGCCAGCTCTTTTGTTCTTGGAGGAGTTATAAAGAACCCTGGCCCTCCAGCACACATTCTGAGATTAGTGAATAAATCTTCATGTATCTCCTCCGTGCTTTTCAAACTGCTACACCTATGTTGTATCTTAGCAGAGTTGTTTTTTAAGCTGGATCTTTAAGAACAGGGGCTCAGTTTCTTATTAGTTTCCCCATGTCTGGGGTGCTTGGTGTGAGTCTGCTCCTCCTCTTTCTTCATGCTTGTGGTAGCCCTCTTGTTTGTGGTTAGGCATGCCAGGAGTTTGGTTCCCATCCACACCTCTGCCCTCTTACCTTTTCAAACTGGCCTCCTGTCTATGATTGACTAGGGAAAGTCTGTTCTGCCAGTCTTCAGGTTGTTTTCTGATGTGGCTGTTTTCTAGGTGTTTCCATGGGATGAGTTGAGCTTAGGGCCTTCCTACTCTATAATCTTTTCAGAAGTCTTTACTGACTTAGATTTTAATCCAACTTGGCAGGATCCTAAAGCTTTGTTTTCCACTACATGATGTTATAGGAAATTTTCTAGCAAAAAATTAATGTTCCAGAGAAATTCTACATTTACATGTATATTTGTATGTTTTACAGGTCAAATTTTTGACAATCTGTTTGTAAATTTGTGAGTTTAGGATGCTCTATACCTGAAGAAAATAACCTTCAAAAACCATTACTTGATCTGTTGATTCAATGGTATTAAACTGAATACATCCCTGCAGAAAAACAGGTTATTTTTTAAAGAGAAAGGCTTGAGGTATTTCTGATGCATGAGAATAGGATGATAGAGTTTGGAAAAAGTCTAATTTTGCATAAGCAAGTTGATAAGATTTATTTAATGGTTGACATGCATTCTTGCATATATTTTATCCCAATTTTCCCCTCAAATGTAATTATGTCTACTTGTAGTATCTCTGACAGAGGTAGCCTGACATGAAGAGCGTCTCATTTCTGGGTTTGAACACACTGGATTTTAATCAGGTATCATGTTCAGCCTTCTAACTATGGAGTAGTAAAGGATTCATAATGTTCCTTTTTTATATGTCTACTTCACATTTTTCTGAGTTTTCAATATTGCACATAAACCTCTGTTTAATTAAATGCAGTTGATAGGTTGGCTTAAGAAATTCTGACTTGTCCTAGATCACTTTGTCAATAACAGCAGAAGTTCTGCCAATTAGCATTGTGTGATTGCTGAATGCCAGGTATCATGCCAAGCACTTTTTACACATTACTTCCATGTTAAACTAAGTTTTATAAGCTGAAAAAGGTGTTTCCTGCCTTAAGTGATATCCTAATCAATCTGAAGGTAATTAATTCATTGTCGAATGCTAGTTGAGTATCTAATGATATGTAACATTTTCATTATTATTCAGTTAGAAATATTTTCTAATTTTCTATTTTCCTAGTGAATCAGACTCTTTAGTTACATATGGATCTTTTTAGTTCCATAACTTTTTGCTGTTATATCTGATAATACAAACTTTTTTGGTTTGAATTTAACTTGCATATATTTTCTATCTTGTCACTTAAATGTTTTCTGCTTTCTTAAGTTTCCAGTGTCTATTTCTTGCAATAGAATATGGCTACATTTTTTAAAATCTTTGTAGACTCTTTATCTTGGTAGATAAACTTTGTCTTTTAACTGAGGTGATTAAAAATATTAATACTGCTGATGTATTTGGATTTTTCTAAAATCTTGTTTTTGTCCTATTTCTTCCTTCTCTCTTTACAATTTTTTTCTTTTGTTTTTTCTTCTTTTTCTTATGGGGTAGTCAATGTTTCTTTTCTTTTGTTTTTCCTCACTACAACTCCCTTATTCACTTTTTTGGTGGTTATTTTTCCTATATTTACTTATTCATTGGCAACTTTTGAAGTAAACCAAGTTATTTACCTTTTCTAAGCAAAGCTTTGAAGTGCTGAAAGTAACAACTGAGATCACTACTTTCTCAATATATATGCCATAAATATATCCAATACATATGTCAAATTCTTTAGGTTGATTCTATTTCCCCTCCCCACCTCACAAATTAGACATTGTAACTATTTTTATATGGTTATGTTAGTTTGGATTTACCCATCTATTTATCAAATCTTTGTACTTTGTTTCTTATCTTCCAGATCCCACGCTTTGAGTTATTTTCCTTCTACTCGAATCACATCTTTCAGAATTTCTTTTAGTGAAGTCTCTTGTAGATAAATTCATTTAGTTTTGTTTGTGTGGAAATGTCTTCATTTTTCTTCATTCTTGAAAAATAGTTTAGCTTGGCATAGAATTCCAAATGGAGAGTTGTTTTCTCTTGGCATAGGAAAGCTATTTTTTTTTTCTCTAACTACCAGCTTCTCTTGCTAATGTTGAAAAGTCAGGATATCTTGAGTAGAGCTCCCCCTGTGGATGTTGGGACACAGAGGCCTCTGCTTACTGGGGCTGGTGGGCTAGCAATAGGTAGGTTTTCAATTTCCTATGCCTAAGGGGACTTGGAGAAATCTCTCTGCAAAGCACTTTCCTTGGAACTTCATAGCCTTAGGGATTTCAAAGACTCCATTCACCTACGCAGCTTCTTCACACCATCAAGGGCATATCCACTGCTCCAGCATCTGTGTTCTGAGCCCTGTATTGTTAGTTCCCATGTTCTCTTCCCGACCGGGGCAGAGAAAATTCCATACCAAGGCTTTCTGTAAGAAACACTCAGTGAGCCTGAGGCTCTATTGCACTCTTCATGACCCATCTACCTACTGGCCCCAGACACTCAGGAAAGTTCAAAGGTTCAGAGAAGCTATTTCCAATTCAAGCTGCCACTATTCTAAAATGCTGGAATCCAGTGCTATTTCTAAGAATTGGAGGGAGATTTCAGAAAGGCCTTATGATTTGTGGACCTGCTTGCCAGCAGATAGATGCTAATTCAGATAAAATATCAAATTCCTTCATAGTGCTATTGTCAATGAGCACTGGCATTATCTTTCCTGATTTTCAATTGGAGTGCATGGTTGCTATTGTTTTGTTGGGTGTGTGTATGTGTGTATGTGTGTGTGTGTATTTGTGTGAAAGACACACAGACACACACACAGATTATTCTACAGAAGAATATTTTCTCGGTTTCTGAAGCTTTATTGTGCTGGCATATAAAACCTTTCGATGCTTCTCTTTGAGATAATGTAAAAATTATGTTAATATCTATAAAGTATTTGCTGAGAGGCAGTGTAAAAACTGGGCTTCATGATCATTCAAAACGAGTTCTTTTTATCTGAATCTGTCTTTTTATTAGTTGAGTGACATTAGGCAAGTTTCATTTACCACATGTCCTCATTTGTGAAATAGACATAACAATAAACCACCTCCCAGAGCCTTGGTGAAGATTAAAAGAACAGACTTACAGTTTCTGGTTCTGCATGTAAGGAGCTTGAAAGTCACCATTATGTCTCAACAACAAGTAAAAGATGAACTGACTTGAAAATCAACAACTGTTATTCGATCTGTGAAAGCAGTGAGCACAGAGGGCACACTATAACCCCCACGATTAGAGAGACGGGCAGGCAAGTACAGGGAGTCACAGCTTACTGGAGCAGAAATCTCCACCAAGCCAGCACTGGGATAGAAAAATCTGAACTACAACTGACAATTGATGAGGCTCAGTGAGGAGAAGTCTGCAAGTTAAAACATCAGGGGTCCCAGTAATAAGAGAGGCCCTACAATTTTGTGAGATTTATCTCCAGGTGTTCAACCAGGTTCACATAATAAGTATCAGGGAAAAATTCCCTGTGCTTCCAGCAGGGGGGTTGGGGGGGGGGGAGGGAAAAGCAATTATTTTGAAATACACCAGAGCACTTTGTTCTTAGCAAGGCCTGACCTCAGGGGATACTAGTTAATTGCAGCCTCACCTGCTGCAGAATTATCAGAGCCTAACTGACCTGGGGGAGAGGAAATACCAAACTGCAGCCCACTGTTGCCACCCTCTTCTCTGTAAAGTAGATGGGGGAAACAACCTAAAAACACCTGTGAAGTTCACGGTGTAAAGGCATAGGCTCACTAATCGCTGAGACCTAATCACAGAATTATGGAACACTTTACACTTTACCCCCCCCCCCCCCACACACACACAGCTTACACTTTATGAAAATCCTATTTACAACATTTCCTTTTGCTCCATACATCATGTTCAACTACAGAGGAAAAATTATAAGACATGCCAAAAGGCAAAAACGCAATTTGAAGAGACAGAGCAGACCAAGCATCAAAACCAGAAGTGGCAAGGAAATTAGAATTATCAGACTGGGACTTTAAAACAGCTATTATTAATAAGGGCTCTAATGGATAAAGTAGACCATGTGCAAGAATAGATGGGCAAATGTGAGCGGAGAGATGGAAATCCTAAGGAAAAACAAAAAACAAAAAAGAAATGCTACATATCAAAAATACTGTAACAGAAATGAATGCCTTTGAGAGGCTAATTAGCAGATTGAGGACCGCTGAGGAAAGAATCTCTGTGCTTGAGGATATCACAATAGAAACCTCCAAGCCTATAGAGGTGACAAAGGTGACAAAGAGTCACATCCAACATCTCTCAGAAACCATGCAAGCAAGAAAAGAGAGGAGTGAAATGATTAAAGGGTTGAGAGAAAATAACCACCAACCTGGCATTCTGTACCCTATGAAATCATCCTTCAAGAGTGAAGGAAAAATTGTGGTGCCTGGGTGACTCAGTCACTTAAGCGTCCAACTCTAGGTTTCTGCGCAGGTCATGATCTCATAGTTCATGAGATAGAGACCCATGTCAGACTCTATGCTCTCAGCACGGAACCTGCTTGGGATTCTCTCTGTTCCCCCTCCCCCCACCCAAAGTAAATAAAGAAACTTTAAAAAAATAGTGAAGGAATAATACTTTCTCAGACAAAAA